>NC_135339.1:54846930-55153196 GCF_023851605.1 Tamandua tetradactyla
TGGTAAGAATGTTTGTGTTTGTATGTGGTTATGTTTAATAAATGATAAAAAAACTGAGAAAAAAGATTTAGAACAGAAAATAATGTATCTTAATTTTTTTATATTGATTACATGTTAAATGGCAATGTTTGGGCTAAAATGGATTAAATAATATATTTAAAATTAAAAAGAAAAAGAAGATAAGGTGTCTAAAAGCATACCCACCATAAGTGATAGACTTGCCATTTGAATCCAGGCAGTATATATTCAGTCATGTTTCTCACCATGTAGCTTCACTGTCTTTTCCAATTCCTTCCATGTTAGCACCAGAAAATCTGTCAAGTGACCATGATTATAGAAAAATTAAATAGGTTGACATATCTAAGTTTGCCAAGAGTTTTCATCATCTATATTCAGATACTAACATAATATTTTATCTGAGACTAAAGAATAGCTTTTGTAACTTAACATTTATATAGCTGTGTAAAAAATGCTTATT
Source organism: Tamandua tetradactyla (assembly GCF_023851605.1). Lineage (NCBI taxonomy): Eukaryota > Metazoa > Chordata > Mammalia > Pilosa > Myrmecophagidae > Tamandua > Tamandua tetradactyla. The sequence goes on from NC_135339.1 coordinate 54,847,409, forward strand.
CAATAGGAGATGTATTCCAAGAGCTCTGTGTGAGGCTTCATTCCATCATTCTGTTAGTGGTTCAACAAACTTTCATTGAGCTACTAATGTGTACCAGGTACCACAATGCAGAAAAGATTGAAGTTCCTTCCCTCGATAAACTTACACTGGCTAAAGGACCAATAAAAATCAAATGACTACACATATAAATGTAAAATTTCAACTATAATGAGAACTATGAAGAATAGATGACAATTGTGGGGGAATAAGGACCTAAGCAAAAGAAAGATTATATACAAAGACCAGATGCAGAGAGTGAAGGAAAATTTGCAAATTACTAAATTTCATGGGGAGAGTCCTGAAAGATTTATATGACTAGCTAATGAGTTCTCCCTCTCAGAAGATGGAATTCATCCCTGGAGTTTTCTCTTAGTAACAAACATTTCAGTTTAAATCTTTTACCTACAGGTAAACACACAGTTATTTCATTGACGGGTACTTTGCCCATAGCATGTTTGTGCTCATATTCATAGTGTTGAGTCCCATATCAATTTGCCTATATTTATGAAAATAAGATTTTCAGAAATAATAACACCAGTTATTTGATTCTGATTACAAAATCATCTACCAATTCTTATGTTTTCTAATTTCTTAGAATATTAGCAGCTTAACTTAACTAACACGCAGGATATCATACCACAAGCTTGGTGAATAGTTATAGCATGATACAATAATAATGACTTAAATAATGAATTAAAGGGATGATGTTGAGAATTAATATTTATGTTACAATTTATAGTTTATAAAACACTTGTATATGCATTATACCATTGAGCTTCACAAAACCCCATGACAGGAATTCTTAGTCCTGAGATGTACATCAGGAGCAGCCCAGAAGATTCTAAAATATTTGGGTGCTTGGGTTCCACCCCAAATCCAGTAAAATAGTATATCCAGGAAAGTAGGACCTGGTATGGATAATCTAAATAAATTTCCAGGTATGTCTGAAATATGGCCAGTAAAGCAGGTTATTTTATTTCCATATTATAGATGAAGAAACCCAGACTTAAAATAATTTTCACAAAATCAAGTATCTTTCTACCAAAGTCGTTCTTGAACTTCTCCGCTCCAATGCCCCTTTTATAACAAATATTTTGCAATGTTTCTTTCTATCTTGAAGTTCATATATTAAATAACAACATAGCTTAAACATTCAATATAGAGTTATGCATCAGATGAATATGTGGAAGCATGTGAAAAATCTTCATCAATGCTAAAATAATGAGAAATTGTGAGAAGATGAACAAAAAAATAACACTTTTTAAAAAGCCATCAAAAAGCTGTGACACACACAAAAAATCTCTAAATAACTAAGTTCTAGAAAATCATGCCATTCTGAGTAAGAAAAAGACAGAGGACACTTTCAAACCTGGGACCAATTGTTGAGGTTAGGAGTAGGACAGTTAGAGTAAAAGGCCTGCCAAAAAAGAGCAGTCTCTGCTCATGTGAAGAAAAGCCAGTCAAACGTTTGATGAACCTGTGGGCTGACTTATTTGATTTGAATCTTGAGAGGTTTCAAGTGCAGAGATAATCTCATCCTAGTCACTCTTTATGTGGAGATTTTACTGACTAAGCAAAGACGAAGGAAAGAATGGAAAGTGGAAACACATCATATATGAAATCTTAAAATCTGGTGATCCCAAAGTCCTATATTTTACAGTCACACATTACTTCAGTCTCACAGTCTCTCGGTTTTTAGAGGGCTCAAAGCTAAATCCTACTCTACTTCAGTCTCACAGTCTCTCGGTTTTTAGAGAGCTCAAAGCTAAATCCTACTCCAAATCAGTTTAACTCATGAATAGAACAAACTCGTCCTATCTGACTAACAGACTAAAGTTAGTAAAGTCCTCATAAAGTCTTTCTTTGGACTTAGATACAAATGTTCCTTTAGATAAACTGTCTGGCATGCAATAAAAAATCATGAGACAGTGTCTTTATTTTAGAACCATACATACTCTTTGAGACCATTGGAAGAAAGATTTACTTGGTCTAGTTCTGAAATTTTCTGTAGTGTATAATCTAATTCAACCCATCTGTATAGCTCATTTGAACAATTGCAACACAAGGAGCACAGAATAAGAAAGAGGCCCTTTAATCCTGTGTAGATTATTGTAATACCTGGATAGATCCTAGAGTATATTAAGCAGATAATCAAAAAGTATTGGCAAAGTCCCCTGAGGGATGGGAGAAAGAATATAGAACTATTAAACCTTACAATTAGGGAATCCCCTGATACTGTGTCAAACTTTAGGGACACTCAAATCAATAGGCCATGCCCTTGATCCTGAAGCTTACTCTTGTGAAGCTTATGTAGGTAGCAAAGAAGCTTAGACTACGTATAGGCAGGGCTAAGAGTAACATTCGGAGGACCTCTTTTGTTGCTCAGATGTGGCCGCAGTCTCTCTAAGCCTATCTCTGCAAGTGAAATCATCGTCTTCCCCCCTATATGGCACATGACATCCGGGTAAAAGTCTCCTTGGCAATGTGGGAAATGACTCCTAGAGATGAATCCAGACCTGGTACCGTGGGATCAACAATTCCATCCTGACCAAAAAGGGGAAAAGAAGTGTAATCAATAAAGTATCAGATACTTTATTTATTTTAATCCTTTTTTTTTTCTCCATGGGCAGGCACTGGGAATCAAACCCGGGTTCTCTGGCATGGCAGGCAAGCATTCTTGCCTGCTGAGCCACCATGACCCAAGTATCAGATACTTTAGAGTTGAGAGGCTACTCTGGAGGTTGCTCTTATGCAAGCTTCAGGTAGAATTTGCTACCTATTATAACCTGCCAATCCCCAACTGGGACCATTCCAACCAATCATAAAGAACACCTAGGGCAATATATAAGATTCCACAAGGGTTCCATGCACTAGAGTAACTTTCCAGAAACCTACAACCTCCAGATGGGTCCCTGGTCCAGATAAGCCTAAAACCTAGCCCAGCCTCTCCAGAACATCAGATAGTTCCATCTCTCTACCCCATATTAGTGACAGGCACTAGAATTGCCATAACCCAAACACCCCTAAAAAGAGGGATGGAAAGATAATGGTGATGGTGGAGTTATACAGAGAAGATAGGATTTAACAAATTAATATGAATGCCGAATCATTAAATTGATATCTCTTTTACTCTCTAGTATTTTAGAGCAACTAGAAGTAAAAACCTAAAATAGTGAAATTGTAACCCATGTCAAACTCTGAGATATGTTCTACAAGTAATAGTGGTGCTGTGCTTTGAAATTTATAGCTTTTTTGCATATATGTTATTTTTCACAAAAAAAGAAGGAAAAAAAGTTGATTGTGATGATATAAAATATTTAAGCCCTCTAGCCTCCTATATTCTGGAGCAGCTAGAAGGAGAAATCTGAGAGGATTGTATGGTAGCTCATGACAAACTCTGGGATCTGTCCTGTAACTACTGTTGAATAGTTTGAAAACTATTGTTTTTTTATTTCTTTGCTTTGTATATATGTTATACTATACAATAAAAAAGTTAAAAAAAGACTCATGAGATGTGAAGGAGCGACCATCCCCATATTCAAAAATAAGATAATCAATGAAATAGACTCACAGATAACTGGGAGTTTAGAATGGTCACACGAGACTTAAAAATAACATAGTAAATATGTTTATAGGAAAACATCTATATAGTGAGTGTATATACGGGAATTTCAAAGGAGATTTACCACCTGTAAGAGAGAACCAGATGGAAATATAGAACTGAAAAAAGTAATATATAAAATAAAAAATTCACTGGGTAGTACCAAAGTAAATTTGACACAAATGAGATGAAAAAATTAGTGAATGTGGAAATAGAGCATGAGAAATACTCCAAACTGAAGCACAAAGAGAAAAGAGGTTGAAATGAAAAGGAAAAAGGGACTCAACAACCTGGAACAATATAAATGTGATCAAATATACATGTAATTAGAGTCCTGGAAGGAGAAGATTAAGGCAAAAAAATAATTTGAAGAAATATTGCTTGAAAATTTTCCAAATTAGTTTTTTTTTTTTAATGGAAACTATCGATTCACAAAGCCCAATAAATCTCACAAAGAAGAAACACTAGGAAACCTACACGTGGACTGGTCAAACTGATGAAAACCAAATTAAAATTAAAAAAAAGTCATAAAAACGCGTACTGCTGAAGTAGAACAATATTAAGAATTACACCTAATTTATCAAAAAAAAAAGTGGATCCCAGAAGACAATGAAATGATGCGTTTAAAGTGTGTAGGGGAAAATTGTTAACCTAGAGATTTATATACAGCAAAAATATCTTTCAAAATGAGGGTGACACACCCAAAGCACAAACAACAAAAGAAAAATAGATAAATGGGAACTCCACAAAACCAAATGCTTTTGCTCCTCAAAAGACTTCGTCAAAAAGGTGAAGAGGCAGCCAACTCAATGGGAGAAAATATTTGGAAATCACACATCGAATAAATTTAATATCCTGTATACATAAATCATACAACTCAACAAAAGAACAAGTAACCCATTTATAAAATGGGCTAAAGATATGAATAGACATTCTACTGAAGAGCAAATAGAGGTGGCTAAAAAGCACATGATTCATTAGCTATAAGGAAAATGCAGATCAAGACTACAATGAGATACCACCTCCAATCTATAAGAATGGCTGCTATTAAACAAATAGGAAACTACAAATGTTGGAGAGAATGTGGAGAAATTGGGACACTTAAGCACTGCTGGTAGGAATCTATCATGTTCAGCTGCTATGGAAGACAGTCTGGCAGTTCATCAGAAAACTAAATATTGAATTGCCCTCTGACCTGGCAATACCACTACTCGGTATATACCCAGAACAGCTGAAAGCTCTGTTGTGATACAAAGAGAGATTTGCACAATGAAGTCCATAGCAGCACTATTCACAATCGCCGAAAGATGGAAACAATCCAAGTTCCCATGAAAGATACATATATATGTTATTTAAAGAGAAGGAGTATAATAGAGAAGATAGGATTTAACAAATGAGTATGACTGCTGAATCATTATATTGATTTTTCTGTTGGGTCTCCAGTGTCTTGGAGCAGCTAGAAGAAAAAATGAAAAATTGTGGAACTGTAACCCATACCAAGCTTTAAAATCTGTTCTATAACTGCTCATTAAAATGTACTTGGAAATTTATAACTTTTTTTGTATATTACACAAAAAAAGTTTAAAAAATGAGAGTGATAAAAAAAGACATTTTCACATAAATGAAAATTGAGAGAATTTGTTGCCAGCAGATATACAGTACAAGAAATGCTATAGGAAGTTCTTCCAACTCTTGACAATGAAACAAAATGGAAGCCCAAATCTGCAGAAAATCGGTAAGAGATACCAGAATGGGTAAATATAAAAATAACTTAACATTGCATTTTTTGCATATATATGTGTACATCTGTACAATGAATATAGTTTCAAATATCATTTCCATATTTAAACTTCTTTACCAGTATTGACTGTTTAAAGCAAAATAATATTTTGAATATCAATAAGATATGTAGAAGTAAAATACATGACAACAAAAGCTCAAAGAGTAAAAAGTCATCAGTAAATGGAATTATATTGTTAAAAGGGTCTTACATTGCTTTAAAAGTAGAATATTTCAAAGGCTTCAAATACACCATAAGGCTTATGCTTCCTACTGGAGTGGCATCTTCTGGCTGGCTGGCAATTTTTGAGATTCCTTGATTTTGCTATGACGTTGTTGTACTCTCCCTTCTCTTCTGGGTTCTGTTGACTTCAGCTTCTACCCGTGGCTTTCTCTTTCTATGTCTGAATTTCATTCTGCCTATGAAGGATTCCAGTAATCTGGATTAAAACCTAACCTGATTCTAATTGGTCACACTTTAACTAAAAGTAAGATGTTCAAAAAGTTCTATTTACAATGGATTCAAACCCACAGAAATGGACTAAGAGTAATAGATGCGTTTTCTTCTGGAGTACATAATTTAATTTACCAGAATACACACACATTTATAAGATATTTATTCTAAGCAGCTGGTTTATGCAATAGTGGGGCTGGTAAGTACACATATTGTAGGCTAGATGGGAGGCTGGAAATTCCAGAAAGAGTGATTTTGAGGTCTTGAGTCTGAAGTCTTTAGGCTGGAAACTCAGGAAGAAGTAGAGGGTATACTAATGAGGCAGATTCCTTCATCTTCCAAGAACCCTCAGGGTTCTCTGCATTAAAGTCTTCAACTGATTGGATGAAGCACCTACATTATAGAGGGCAATCTCCTTTACTTAACGTCAACTGACTGTAGATGCTAATCCCATCTATGAAATATCTCCACAGTAACATGTAGGCCAGTGTTTGACTAAACAACTGGACACTATAACCTAGCCAAGTTGACACATAAAATTAACCATCTCTTCACTACCCAATTTATTTCATCAAATTAGAAGAATTCTGATACCAAAACCAGATGAGAATATTAGAAAGAAATTACAGATCGATGTCACTCAGGAATAACAAACCATAAATCCTTAGAAAAATATAATCCAGGAATGTATAAAAAGGATACAACCATGACCACCTGGACTTTATTCCAAGATTGAACAATGTTCAAAATTGGTACAATGTTCAAGAATCCATCAGTGCAATTCACCACATTAACAAAATGTATATGGTCATGTTAACAGATGCAGAAGAGGCATGTGACAAAAACGGACATCTACTCATTTCAAAGAATTTCAGTGAAATATAAATAAAAGACAATATCTTCAACCAGATAGATAGCATAAGTGAAATCCCTACATTTAACCTCATATTTAATGATAGAATATTGGGTGCTATACTTATAAGATTAGTAGCAAAGCAAGGAGGTCTATTGTCACCACCTTTATTTTACTTTGTATTGTGGTTCTAAGGCAGTACAACATGAAAAGTAAAATAATTAAAAAGCAATACATTGAAAGGAAAAAGTAGAGGTCTATTTGCAAATGACATTTATTTAGAAAATCCTAAAGAATCTATAAAAAAATGGTAGAATTAACAAAAATGATTTTAGTTATTTTTGTACCTTGCTGGGTACAAGGTCAATATACAAAAATTATTTATTTTTTTATATACTTGCTATAAATAATATAAAATAAAATTTAAAAATAATACTGTATTTTATTTATAGTTGTATCAAAATACTTAAGAATAAATTTACCTCTATACAATATTGGTGAGAAAATTTAAAATATAGCTAAATAAAAGTTTATGGTTTGAAGGCTGCAATTTTGTTAAGATATTCATGTCTCCCAGTTTGCTCTATACATTCAAGGCCGTCCTAGTCAAAATCCTACCATGGTTTTTTTTTTGTAGAAGTTATTAAATATTAGATAATCTTGGATATTATAATAGGTAGATAATATTATTCTTAAATTTATATGAAATGCAAAGTTTGTAGAATAAAATAATTTTGAAAAAAATAAAGTTAGATGTATCACCTAATATCAAGTCATTATAAAACTACCATGATCAAGATGTGGTATTTGTGTAAGGAGAAGCAAATAGGGCAATATAGCATAATGCTAAATATAGAAATAGACCATATTTATCTGATCAATTGATTTCCAACAACTTCAAGGTAATTTAATGGGAGAAAACTTTGCATTTCTAAAAATGATGCTGGAACTGAATATCCATATGCAATAAAAAGTGAAACTCAACCCATACCTTTCTGCATATGTAAAAATTAATTTGAAATATCATGAACATAAACATAAAAGCTGAAACTATAAAACTTTAGAAGGAAATAGGAAAATAGCCTTGTGAATTTTGGGCAGGCAAAGACTTTTTGATGGGATAAAAAAATCACTAAATATAAAAAATATAAACATGCTTATCAAAATTAAAACAATCTGCTATTCAAAAATAATTGTTAGGAAAATGAAAAGACAACTTATGAACTGGGACAAAGTATTTGCAACATATTAATCTAAAAGTTTATCCTGTAAGTGGAGATGTCAGATGCTTGCCATTAGAGGTAGAATCATTGTGAATGCAGCAGCTATAAATAAAGAATAATATAAGAAAGAGGTTGCTGTCCTTGCTGATTTTTTTGTAACTGTTGTAAGGCTCTGAACAAAACCCAGAACTTTCTTCTTTTCGTTTTCATGGTATTTTCATTCCTGGCCATTTCATATTAAAACTAGGAAAAATATACTTTGTGTTTCTGTGTGAAACACAGGTTTTTGGCTCAGATTACTATAAACAGGTTTTCTACCTACAAAAAGAAAGTCCTATGGTGCATTTAAAAGTTGGGTAGACTACAATGCTTTAATGTGTGGGACTGTTCAATTCATTGCATATCTCTGACTAATAAATGCTGTTAGGGCACCTTAATCATGGTGACAATTACCCACCCCGCACTCCCCACACAATTTTTTTTTTTTTATTAATTAAAAAAAGAATTAACAAAACAATTAGAAATCATTCCAATCTACATGTACAATCAGTAATTCTTAATAACATCACATAGTTGCATATTCATCATTTCTTAGTACATTTGCATCAATTTAGAAAAAGAAAGAAAAAGACAACAGAATAAGAATTAAAACAATAATAGAAAGAAAAAAAAACAAAAAAAACAAAAACAAAAAACCTATACCTCACATGCAGCTTCATTCAGTGTTTTAACATAATTGCATTACAATTGGGTAGTATTGTGCTGTCCATTTCTGAGTCCCACACAATTTTTAAATGTCCCCTGAAGTTGGCAGTGGGGAGGTGAAGGGAATCATTGTTAAAATAATGCAATCAAGAAAAGAATCCAGATTTTTCTGTCTTAAGGGATACCTGAATGGAGAACTCTCTGGCTGTTCCCTGTTGCCTTACTTCTTCACACTGGTGAATACATAAAGGTCTACAAGTTCTAATGTTTCAAACCATTTCTTTATTTTTAAAATACAGATGTTCTATTAGCACAGTTAGGGAGACCGCCTCAGCTGAATTGTCACCTGACACGAAGTGAGCAGCTGCTTGCTTGGTTGATTGCCAGTGAAAACTAACAAATTTAATACTTCAAACCATGACAGTAAATGAAATACATTTAGAGTGGTGCCAGATTAAAAGCTGGGTCCTGCAGAGGGCTTGGCATAGATGAAGAGTCTGCATGCTAGATCCACAAGTCTGGCTGGCCTTCAAGTTAACTGTGCCTGATCTCCCGCTTTCTCTCCTGGTTTATAAATGTCCCTTGAGCTTTTGTCTTTGGTAATGGCCATGTGCAGAGGCTTTGCTTTCCAGAGCTATCTCAGCTTGACAGAAATCCAGAAACAGTGCTTTTCATGTCTTTCCATGATTTTGTCACTAATGTAAATATCATCTTTTCCATCTTGATTGTGCTCCTGAATAAACCACTAAAAATTGCATGGGTTTTTCATCATATTAATTGCTGCCTGTATTCTTTGGTATATTTAAGCTCAGATAGTTTTGAAAAAAGAAAAACAATTTCAGAAATTAACTGTACCTTGTTCCAACTACAGCTCCTGCTTTGAAAATACCACTTCTGATTGGGACTTTCATCTACAGCCTCTTTCATAAAAAATGGTGACTCATTCCGCCACTGTGTTCTTGGGTTTTTGCAGATATTAAAATCTTAGTCATATGTGTCTAATAGAGTTAAGATAGCAATAAGATGATCCAGAATGAAGGGGAAAACTCCTTTTATATAATTCCATCTGAAGCCAAGAAAATGTGGTGATTGAAAATCCAGTGCATATGCTTTTTGACTGAAGAAAGACATCTTGGTTTCCTTTTATTTCCCTTTACACATTCTGAAATATTTTCATAGATGCATTGACTATCAGGGCTGGAGGGGCCCATAAGGTATCACTCAGTACAACATCTAATCTGACGTGTAGTCTATCATACAGAATAAAACAAGCCCCTTTCTGTATGAGAAGACATGAGAATTTTGCTGGAGATCCTGTCAAGATGGAACTCATACACCTGCATTAAAAATGCACCACCCCAATGTTAGAATTATTCTTCTCCAGGAGCTAATTATTCTTAGCTCCTGATTTGATGAAGTTTCTAGACTCTTTACTATCATGGCATCACAGTCATTCCCCTTGGCATGGTAATCAGTTTGTACAAGTCCTTAAAAATTGACTTCTAGAAGTGAGCACAATTCTTTCAAATGTCTTCTGACTGGTAAGTGATAGAATGAGACTTTCACGTTTCTCTTGGGGGACTAAAATCTTTTTAGTTTCATTATTGATTATATTTGAAGAGACTCTCCAAATTTAACACAGAAGCACTAAATCAAATCCAACTTTGTAAGGCAGGCTTAAAACTAGTTAGACCTTGCCATTTTCCTGCCCCTGTTCTTCTTCCCAGAAATGAGCATGAGGGGGTGATAGGGAGAGGTTAGTGATACATTTCTTTAAGATGGCGCCATTGATTAATTCCAATATTCAGGTCTTCCTCAGTCATTTGTCAACTCATGGGTACATAGGCTGGAAGGTTAAAAGAAAATGTCATCAGGATATGATGAAACTTCTAGAATAAGCAGAGACACATATTGGTTAACCTTAGCCATATGGAGAGGACTAAGTGTTGTATATGTCAGTAGGAGCAGCATTTACTGAACTCCTTTTATGTTCAGGAATTCTACTAAGCGCCACTGTTCAATGAGATTGATCTAGCAAACCCATCCTTGCCTCTGTGACAAAGAACTATGACTGAATTAAAGTAACTTAAATCCTTAAATAGGAAAAATTAATTCTCTAAAATCTTGGTCTGTTGTAAATAAATTACACCAAAGCCTAAAGAAAAGTTATTAGATTAGATTCAATCCCTTGTGATTTAGTCTCTAACCTTTCCCCAGGTTTTTAATTCATTTGTTGTGTGTCCCAGAGACTCTTTAGGGTTAAGGAAGATGTAGGTACTTTTGCTTTCTTTTTCTTTTTCTTTTAGGTATTGGAAGTCAGGCAGAGAGTAGAAGTCATAGTCAATAATTCATATCACGTTATAACTGATTAGTGCAAGGCTTTACTCTTATTTACTTTTCCCCTATATTCTTAAATATATCCTTGCAAAATATATGGTTTGGTTTATATGTGTGTTTTAGATTTACATAAATGGTTTTGCACTATAAATCCCACTCTAATAGTTTGTTCACTTTCAATAATGTTTTTAAGGCCCATTAACATTGTTGTATGTCTGTCTAGTTTGTTGCTTCTTAGAGCTGCATAGTATTCCATGGTATACAAAAACCCCATTGTATAAATTCTTTATCTAGAAATGAATACTATGCTTATCTCCCATTCCCCATCATTGTAAACAGTGTCTCAACGAGCAAGGCCTGAACACATACCTTTATGCATTACTGAGAGAAATTTCCTGGTATATAGAAATCCAGGAGTGGGATCTCTGAGTCAGAAATCATACAAATTCTGTATTTTCCTGAACGTTGCTCTACTACTTTCTGGCATGGCTTGGAAGTTAATTAATGTTCCCATTTTGCAGTTCATGAGTGTTCAGAATATCTCAACTCCCCAACGTAAGAAAAATTCTTTTAATAATTTTTGCCATTCTGATAGGTATGCATTGATTTTTCATTGTTATTTTAATTAGCATTTTTCTGTGAATTTGATTTTGAGCAAATTTCCTAGATTTGTTAGTTGAACTTGCCTATTTTTTACCATGTTTCCTATAAGTTTCTATTTTCAAGAGTGTTTTTCGTGTGTGTGTGTGTGTGTGTGTTTTATAATCAAATTATTTCCTTGGTTTCAAAACTTGCAGATATCTTTTCCCAACTGCTATCTGGCAATTACCTTGTTTATAATATCTTTTATTAAATCTTTTGTTTTAATGTATTAAATCTATCCTTTTTTAACCTTATATTCTTTTGAATATTTATGAGTTTTTCCCTCATATAGTCTCTTATGTTTTCATCTGTCTTATTTATGGCCTTAAGCTTTACATTTGGATTTTTAATTCATTTAGTGCTCATTTGATTTGGGGTTAAAAAGTCAAGGACCAGCTCTATTTTTCTCCATACAGTGAGCTAGTTTTCTGAAACACTGTCTGCTAAATAATCCATCCCTTCCTCTTTGCTTTGTAGTGCTACCTCTATCATATATCAAGTTTTCATATATATAGAACTCTATTCCTGTTAATTTTATTGTGCATAAACAATCCATTTTCTTCATCAGTATCATATTGTTTCGTTCCTTTGTTAATGTTGTTGTTTTTACTGACTCTGGCTTAGTAATACATGTTTATCTGGTAGGCTGGTCCTGCTTCTTGTTCTTCTTTTTCAGAGTTAATTTAGCTATTCTCTGGCTTCTTTTCTTCCATGCAAACTGTGGAATTAATTTGCTTATTCTCTCCAGCTATACTTTTTATTGCTATTGTGTTGAATTTATAGATTAATTCAGGATAGAATTGACCTCTGTTCCATATTATTACTCAGGTATTCATATTTTCTTTTCTGTCCTTTATATAGTTGAAACATTTTCTCTGAAAGGTTTTAGGATTCTTTGTTGGGTTTATTTCTGTACACTTAACATTCTTTGTAGCTACTGTTAATGATATTTTACTTTAAGACTGAGCACATTTTGAGAAATTAATCAGGAACTCAAGTGAGCCAAAGGGTCTAATATATGGAAAATTTCCCTGGCGAAAAATAGATGTTAGGTTACCTGTATTTGTATAAGGATGAAAATTTTATACTGGTAACTTCTCAGCAAAGATTGATTTTGCTCATTTCCTGGATTGTCTATTGTCACCCAGCATCATCCATCCTGGCTAATGCTGAGAACTAAGCTTCTCATAGTCCCCATCCAATGAGAGTAATTCACATGAGAAAGCAGAAAGTCATGGCAGTCAGATTTGGTTGTGGTTGGACTCAGTGGCTTTGATAGACCTCATAGTTAGGGTGACCTCTCCACCAAACTCCTCTGTTGCATTCTTACTCTGGTGTAGGCATGAATGGGATTTCTTAGTCTTTTCCATAAATTCTGGCTTTTTGCCTTCTTTAAATTCATGGGCTATAATTCCTTCTTTTAAGACCAAAACTCCTTATTTTAGTTTCTTTGGCTACTCAAGCAAAAATCATGAAATCGTTCAGGTTAAACAATGGGAATTTATTCACTCATGGTTTTGAGCTACAAGAAAGTCCAAATCAAGATGTCATCAAGGTGATGTTTTCTTCCTGAAGACTGGTGATCTGGGGCTAGCTGCTGGTGATCCTCTATCCTTGGCTCCTTTGTCACATGGCAATGCACCTGGAAGCCTTCCTGTTCTCTTCCAGGACCCACTGAATTTCAGCTTCTTTCTTCCATGGCTTTCTTTCTCTATGTCTGAATGTCATTCCATTTATAAGGGACTCCAGTAATAGGACTAAGATGCATCCTAATTGAAGTAGGCCACACCTTAACTGAACTTAACCTCATCAAAACTTCTCACTTACAATGAGGAATGGGTTAAGTTTAAGAACAAATTTTTCTGGGTTGCATCCAATCCAAACCACCATGCTTAGCACATTTAAGTCCCAATTCCTATGCTAAACCCCTTATTCCAGTAATACTTAAGTGACTGTGTTTTCCTGACTGAATTCAGATTGATACACCTATAATGATATCTTTCATTTGAGTATGTGAAGAAATTCTTGAGTCTTTTCAATCTAAATTGGTTTTTGAGGGCAGGCCATGATGGCTCAGTGGCAGAGTTCTCGCCTGTCAACCTGGGTTCAATTCCTGATGCCTGCCCATTAAAAACAAAGCCTAAATTTGTTTTTGAAACAGAGAAAATTTCTTTGCAAATTTATAGGGATTAGTTGAGTTAAGAAGTAAAGTAGGATTTCAGGCCTTGGGAGGACTCTAGGGAAAGCCAAACCTGGATATATAAATATATCGGTGTTAGACAATTTATTCATATTTTTTCATGATAAGAGAAAAGGAGAATGATGATATTTGAACTTTTTTCCATTACAAAATTGCAGAAGACAACTCTAAAATTATGCATTTAATAAATAAGATTTTTGCATCCTACGCTGCCAAGCAGTGTATTAGAAGAACAATACTCTGTGGAAGATTGCATTATTGACTCTAATTCTTCACTCCTGCCTGTGTCCTTTATAATTTAACTATGCAGTTCCTCTCACAAAACCTGAAGTGTACTTCCCCATTCTTTGACTTGGGATTCTGCCATGTGCTATTTTATTGGCCAACAGGAAGTTAGTAGAGATGATGCAAGCAAGGTTTTGGAATGAGATATATATATGCTGAAAATTATAAAACAGATGAAAGACACCAAGGAAAGTTTAAGGAGCGCTATTTCATGTTTGTAGATTAGAAGATTCATTATTGTTAAGATGTCAATTTTCTGAGCTTGATTTATAGAGTCAGTGCAGCCCCAATAAAAAAATCCAATGAAGTATTTTGTAGATATTTGAAAGACAAGCCACACCCAGGAGGAAAGTAGTTTCAAAATGCATATGTGATAAAAGACTTGTATCCAAAATATACAAAGAACTCTGATAACAATGAGAAAACAAACAACCTAATTTTTTTTAAATGGGCGAAACTCTGACAGACACCTCACAAAACAATACATATGACAAACACATGAAAAGATGCTCAAAGCCACATTTCATTAGGGAATTGCAAATTAAAACAACAATAAGATATCTCCACATATCCATTAGAATGGCTAAATTCCAAACCACTGGCAACATCAAATGTAATAAGCAACAGGAACTCTCATTCACTGCTGCTAGAAATCCAAAGTGGCACAGCCACTTTGGAAGACAGGTTCAGTTTCTTGAAGAGCTAAACATGGATTTACCAGATTATCCAGCAATTGTCCTCTAGGCTGTTACCCAGCTGAGTTGAAAACTTATGTCCACATGAAAACCTAAGCACAAATGTTTGTAGCAGCTTTATTGATAATTATCAAAAATTGGGAGCAACTGATATGTCCTTCAATAGATGAATGAATAAACAAATTGTGTTATATCAATACAATGGAATATTATTCAGCAATAAAAATAAATGTGCTATCATGTCATGACAAGATATGGATGAAACTTAAATGTTATTGCTTACATGAAAGAAGCCAGTTTGAAAAAGATACATACTGTACAGTTCCAATTATATAACATTCTGGAAAGGGCAAAACTATGGAGATGGGGAAAAGATCAGTGGTTTCCATAGGTTCAGGGTGAAGGAAAGTGGATAGAATAAGTAAAGCACAGGGGAGTTTTTAGGGTGGTGAAACTAATTTTGTGATACTGTAAAGGTAGACACATGATATTATCCATTTGCCAGTACCCATAGAATATTACAGCACAAAGAGTGAACCCTGATGTATTTAAGTGAAAAAATCATTTAGAAGATTGGGGGATCCCAGGAAGGGAATGTAGACTGTGACAAGAAAATCCAATTGTATCACAGATGTATGAAGCAACCACACTGAAAGAGGGAAAAGGGCTGACCTAAGTAACTTTGGCAATGATGGAGTCTCCAAGACTAAATGCAAAAGAAATTGTAACCCATGGCAATACAAATTCTGATACTACCATACAGATTTACTGGAATTGAATAATTAAATAAGTCAATAAATAAGTAGGCTGAATAATGGCCCCCAAAGATATCAGCGCCTAATTTCTGGATCCTATAAATGTTACCTTATTTAGAAAATGCTCTTTGCAGATGTGACTAAATTAAGGGTCTTGAGGTGGGGAGAGTTTCATGGATTTTCCAGGTGGGCCCTAGATGCAATTCCAAGTGTCCTTGTAAGAGACAGTCAAGGGAGATTTGTCACAGAAGAAGAAGAGCAGGCAATATGACCTTAGAAGCAGATATAGAAGTGATGTGGCTGTGAGTTAAGGTATGTTAGCAGCCACACTAGAAGCAGGAAGAGGCAAAGAACCGATTCTCCTGGAGACCCTCCAAAGGGAGCATGGCCAGGCTGGTGCCTTGATTTTGGCCCAGAGAAACCGATTTTGAACTTTTGCCTCCAGAACTATGAGAGAATAAATTTCTGTTGTTTCAAGCCCCCAAGTTTGTGGTAGTTTGTTACAGCAGCCATAGGAAACTAATACAAATTATGACTGGTGGGAGCCAGGTTTCCCACTTTTGAAATGGAAGCAAAGAGAAGAAGCTAGAATGATCCATTCAGTGATGGATTAGAATTGAAGACACAGGTATGAACTGATATTTAGATAATATAGATACAAGTGGTTACATATACATATGTACAAGTTAATATACACACATATATTTACTTGGCTTGTGAGCTTATAAGACCTAAAAGCAATGACACTGCAATAGCACTGAGTACACCTAGAGCACAGATCTTGGTTTCTAATATCATTCTCCAGTAAAGGAACTAGAACTCCTTGGAGAAATGACTGTTTCCGGGCCTAGGGCAGGAAATATACAAGATGAATCTGGAGCACTTGTGGTTCCAGAAAGTTAGGAGGTGGTCAAAACATGAAACAAAACAAAAACCGATATTGATGGAGGTATTTCAAAGGGACACAGGGGGCAACTGAAAGAGCTCCCAATGGCCAAAGCTAGAACAATTTGGGCAAGAAAAAATAATAATACTGGGTTATAATCCAAACTATAAAATAAATATCTATGTTCATACTGATGCAAGTAAATGATTTACAAATGAGTAAGTGGGGAGACCAACAAATCTCCTGTATGGAAGAATTTAAATAATTTATGTTGTTGATCTTTCCTCAAGGAGGGGGGAAGCATAATTCCACATTTCTTAGGTGTGGAATGCATATAATGAATTCCTTTTAAAGGGTAGAGTATGGAAAATGGCAAACAAAGAGTAACTTTACAGTGAACAAACCTGATTATCTCAGCCAGGTAACCAAGGTTAACATCAATGATAGATTTATCATTTTGATATTATATGCCTGTGCTATGATGAAATGAAAATGGTGCTTTAGCTTTGCGATTGTTCCCCTCCCAAATTTAGACTCCCAATATAGTCATGAGAAAAACATAGGACAAATCAATAGAGGGGTATTCTGTAAATATACTTGATCAGTTCTCCTCAAAACTATCAATTTGATAAAAGATAAAGTGTGAGAAACAGTCACAGCTAATAGGAGTCTAAAGAGATATGACAACTAAATATTATGCTGTCCTGGATAGGATTCTGGAACATAAAATGGAAATTTAGGTAAAAAGTAGGGAAATATAAATAAAGCATGGAATTTAGTTTACAATAAGATATTATATTAATTGTAGTAAATATATAATACAAATGTAAAATGTCAATAATTGGAGAAACTGGGTATGGGGCATATAGGAACTCTTTGTACTATTGTTTCATTTTTTCTGTAAAGTTGAAACTTTTCTAAAAACAAATTATGAGAAAATAAATTCTTAGAGGTTTCTCTGTGTAAGGCAGTGCTTCTCACTTTTCAGGGAAGAAAATGGAGGAAATGCATGGCTCTCTGATTTTTCTAGCTAGCTGAATTTAGGATTCCATCAAAGTTAAGTTGGAGTATCTGTGTTCCCAAATAGGGATGACCCATGCAGAGATAACAGTAGAAAGAAAAGACATTCTGTCTTCTGTATTTAGGTCAGGAACTCTCTTCAAAGCCGTTTTCCTTGTTCAAGTACTTCCTGCTTTCCATATAAAAAGTGAGAGTTGAAGGCACTAAAAAAAAAAAAAAAAGTAACTAGGCTAAAACAAGCATTTACAGTAAAGTCTTGAAAAATTTGGCCAGCATACCACCCCAAAGGAGGCACTGTACAAAGCTCTACAAATTGTATGAATGTGGGAAAGAATTGCCAATGGGAAAGTTTGTTGCAAAGTGGCCAGAAGAGTGAGGCTGCTTTCCCTGTTAGAAAAGTTATGAGTCTTTGAGCTCTCGCCCTTCACCATGCCTTCATTTTGTCTCATTGCTGATGTATTCGCAGTGTCTTCTCTGTCCAGGAAGAACATTGCAATTAGTGGTGACAAGCACAGGTATTTCTTTTCTGCAACTGTGCTTCTCCTCAGAGCAACCTGACTCACTGGAACATTTGCCCTTTGAAAGACCCACCAGGAGTGCTGAATGAGTAAATAATCTGGGGATCAAATGCTTTCCTCTGGTTGAAATGAAATAACCACTGGGTTGAATACAGACTTCATACAGATTCTCATTTCCATTTTCACCCACTGACATGCTTTGGCCAGTATGGCACAAATTCTGTTCTCATGCCAGATTTAAAAGGTTTGATTCCCGGTGCCTGCCCATGCAAAAAAGAAAAAAAAAAAAAAAAAGGTGTCCTGGCCCAGAGGAAAGAGCAGCAAAGGAAAACTCTGGTAAGAGGATTTTGCTTTTAGGCAGACTACTTAAGAATAGATGATGTTTTATTGAGTGATTACTAAGGTCCAAGCATCATGTGAAGGGCTTTGTGTTTGTCATTTCATTTAGTTTCACAGCTCTATGAACTGAGTCTCATTTCTGTGCCCATTCTATGATGAGAAATAAATTGATCCAAGTCACACATACCTACCACAGTATGTGCTTCTCTGTATAATTTGGGCTTCAGTTTTCTCTTTGGTGAAACAAAAGCAGGTTAAATAATGGAGATCTAGTCCTAGTTATCAATTTTCTACTTATATGAGTAGAAAAATTATCCCTAACTAAGGTGTGAAGTTTTGAGGAAAACAAGAGCTGTTTTCTAAATCAGTATATTCCACTTTACATTACAGAAAGATTTCACTGCTACTAAAAGAATCAACTAACAGACTAAAATGATCTCAGGCATTCTAGGCCTTAGAATAGAGCCATGCCAGAAATATGTTCATCAAGAATTGTGACTTGCTATAAAAATCTGGAAAGAAATGTGCTCTCATTTTCAACAAGTGAATCACATTGAATTGATATAATCATGTCTGAACCAGGCAAGACTGAAAGATTCAGTAGGTAACATTTTAATCTCGCAGGGAAGCAGTTTTTTATTGTTAGTAACATTTTAATCTCGCAGGGAAGCAGTTTTTTATTGTTAAACATTAAATGAATCAGCATACACAAAAGGGCCAACTCCTGTAAGATAAATGACTGAGAGGGATTTGATTACTCCTAGAGTGTAATTGGGTGCTGGTAATTAATGGCTGAAGAATAAAGAGAAAAACAAGACATTATTTAAAGTTGAAGCTTGTGCTCTGGGTGAAGAAGGGGCAGATAAGTGAGAATTCAAAGATGTACAGACAGTTTTTTTCAGTGAGGCTGTATCTGGGGATGACTTACTGGGAGAATTTTTTCTTTTGCCATGAGTGATAAGAAGTCACAGAAAGACTGCTGGTAGGAGTATAAACTGGTGCATTTTATTTGGACCCTTCTTTTTTTGTTGTTGTTCATCTCTTCCCAGTCCCTCTTGAACACATTCTAATCAGATTTTTTTAATCATCTTCTTAGTCTATGTACCAGCAGCACTTGACACAGTTGTTCATTTCCTCCTTCTAAAACACCTTTACTTCTTGGCTTCCAGCACATACTCTGGTTCTCCTTCAAATTCACTGACTGTTCCCTGTCCAGTCTCCTCCACTGTTTCTTCCTTAACTCCCTGACCTTGCTTAGATACAGAATAAGGGAGATCAACAGTTCATGACAGAAAGATGTGATGTGTGTAGTGTTTTTTTTTTTTCTTTGAGGTATCTCAATGATTTTAAATGTTAGATGAGGGATCTCATAGGCAAAATATTGTTGGGAACTATTCTATATAGTTTTTTCCATCTGTTAGAGGAGTTACACATACGTTTTGGAGAGTTGGTAGACATACTTTTAGTCATACTTTTGAAGAGGCAGGCCTAATGATGGATATGCTTTTGCAATCTTAGGACAATGAACTTAGCCCACAAATATATTTTTTTAAAACTCATTCCAAAGGTGATCTCATTCAGCCAAATGGCTTATGTATTATCTATACACAGATGATCCCCATATTTTTATCTACAATCTAGCCTAAATTCAAAAGTCCCTTTATATAAATTCCAAATCCTATATCCATTTACCTAATTGATTTTTCCACCCAGATAGATGTCACAAATTCATGTTTGAAACCAAACTCTTGATTTCCACTGGCCTCCTATCGAGTCCTCCCACCAACTTCTCCATGTTAGTAAATGGCAATTTCATCCTTCAAAAATTTTACAGTCAACCTTAACTTCTGTCTTTCACCATATTTGAATTCTGAACAATTACCCAGTTTTTGCATATATACCTAGTTATTCTGAGTCAAATTCATGTCATCGATAGCATATGATCAGGGTGCTGGGAGGAGTAAATGATATGATGCATTTAAAGCACTTAGCACAGTGCCTGGCATATTGTAGCTGCTCAGTGACTACCCACGGTTGCAGATTACTCACATGCCAGTAACCAGCCATCTCCCAATAGCCTGCTGAAGTCTACAGAAGGGTCTTAGAAATGTAAATGACTTTCTCTGTACAATAATTACCAATTCTGAGAGGAAATCACCTTAAATTCTATATCCTCCTGGAAATTGGTCAGTAATTTTCTCTCCCTAAATGGAAGGCACTATATTCTGAGGACTCTAATAAAGGATGATTTACAACCCCACTATATTAGTTTTTAGGGCAGAGGTAAGGTACAAGTTGTAAAACAGTTGTATTGCCAAACACTTCCAACACCAGCTGGCCTTGGGAGTTCATTGTATGTGAGGGAACAAAAAAAACCAATTTGAGGTCTGGCCTTGTGGGCCAAAGACTTCTCACAGCCAATCCCTTTGATCGATTGTTAAGGCTCCACATATCCTGCTTGATTAAATGAGTGCATTCGGTACAATTGGCTAGAGGTTGAGACATTTGTATGGAAGGATGCAGATGATATATTTGTCTTTTTTTTGTTGTTTCTCTGACATCGTTTCCTCTGTTTTGGTGAAGCTCTTTATGTTGCCACTTCATTTGGACTCTTTATTTAATTATTTGCTCAGGCTGCATTCCCAGCAGGATTTTGACCCTTGACTCCTGAGACATGCAGTCAATAGTATCTGGAGCAATTCAGATCTTAATATTCTTTTACTTCCCTCTGTTGATAAACGTTCAGTGCACAGTATAGGTTCCTGTTAAGTCAACCAGCCTAAGGAATTTCTGTGCCCTATTTGGGACAAAATGAATTCCACTCTCATGTCGCTGAGTTTTACCATCTGAAGCCCTCAGAACCAATCTAATACCTATTCTGTAAAGCTTCAGATGTTCACCATATCAAATCTCCCTAACATCTTCTCCAGAATTTACATCTCTTATTTTAAAAGCTGTTTTCTTATAATCTCATTTTCTTTGTATAACATTCATCACCTGGTCACCGCTTTGCAAATATCCTTCTGAATGGAGTTCAACATTCCAGGTATTGTTTAATCTGTGCAGAGTACCATGGAATTATTTATTTCCTTGATTGCAAATTTCTTAACCTAGCTTTGGTTTAAAATTGCATTAATTTTCTTATCAATTGTTGCACATTGTTGCTCATAGTAAGCCTTGTATTCATCCAAACCACTACATCTTTTTTTCGGGAATTATTGTTACAGATGGTTTTCCTCATACTGTGTTTGGGCAATTTAATTTTTGAAATAGAATTGAGAACCTTTCCTTTTGTTAACTCGGATTCATCATTCCAGTCAATTAAGGTCATTTTGAAATCATTTGTCATCCAATAGCAATTTTCAGTCTTTTATTTCAGAACAATTAGCCAGGAAGACACATTTATATAAGTAAGTGTCTTCTTTCTGCCTTTAATGCAATCATTTAAATTTCCACTCAAAAAAAAATTGAAATGCAAGTAAATGAGAACATTATTTGTTAATTTAAGTGAAATAAATTCTCAAACTCTTCGTTAAATAAACTTGGTAGTCATTTTATCTTATCTCCATGCAGCTAGAGGAAGAAAGATGAGCCTAGACTCATTCTCACCCACTAACAAGAATTAATAAATGTTTATGCATTCCAGAAAATAAAACATCGATTTAAATGTTATCAGGACAAGGCAGCAAGTACATCACTATGTAATGTAACCAGGCTGAAGATCTTCATTGGTTATATCAGGACTGCTCTTCAGTATTCACTACCCTGATTTAATCATGCCCCAGGGAGGCTCACCTGTATGAACTGCATCAAGGGCACTTTGCCCTTTGTTTTTTAGTTAGGTACAACCAATAAGGCTCATCAGCAAGAAACTAGTGCTATATACAAATAAAAGTGAGAACAGGGTATTTATTCTTCTGGCATACTCTCCACTGAAATGCTGAGGGCTGTCTATACCCTCTACTGAAGATCATACCTTTCTCTCTCCAGGTTGCAGTTATACCTCCCTCCCTGGCCCCTTCAAATGCCCTGCTATTATTTGCCATGGTACACTACAGCATCTCTCTTGGATTTCCCTCAACCTTGACAATGCCTTTGTAAATAGTCTCATCATTAATTCTCCTCCATTAGCCCCTCTGATTATGCCATCTGTTTCCTGCCTAGACCCTGAATGACATGGTAATCAATCAGAATTACAGATATTTAGAGATTGAAGCTAGCTTTTCTGAGATGTAGGTGTGTTTTTTTTATACCTGGTATGCCCCCACCACTATTTGTTATGGAATAACTCAGATCTCCCAGTATTTTTCACTGGTCAACTGTTGAAAACCCTTTACCCATCAGCAAGTTCCAACCTCATCTGTCCTTCACTTTATGTGTACTAACTTATAAATACTAATGAAAATATGGGCACTGGATCATTTGTCTATAGTCAGTCACCTGTAAGATGTCCAGCTGATCGTGAGGATGTGTTTTTAGATTTTTATAAAAATGGAAGAAAAAACTTGAAATTCCTAGAATTACAGATTTTTGAAAAAAAAATTAACTCTAGAGGTCCATGGGCAACCAGTGTAAGAAAACACTGGCACAGTGAGTAAGCTCTTGAACTATGAAAAATTGTCAGTAGTCAAATCCCAATTAAGTTATTTCTGACTATGTAAAGTCAGATAACTTGCCTAAGCTTCCTGAATTTCAGTTTCCTTAACCACTTCACTGTTAGGTGGATTACATAAGATTTTGCATAAATAATCTCAGCTCAAGTCTGGCATTTTGACAGCACTCAACAAATGTTTATTAAAAAAAAGAAAAATATCAGTATAGTAAGATGAGATCAACTACCCATTTGTAATAAAAAATGACATTGGTCTTTGGTTTCCTCATTGATGGTTTATGATGAACTAATGATACTGGCTCTCCTTGAAAATTTTAGAAATTCCAAAATCTGCATGTACAAAATTATCAACTAGGTATCAGGCTGATCATTAAGTACAGTGCTCAGCAAATTCTAAAAATCTGCTAATTTTTGTTTATAAATATACAATCTTGGTTTGCTAAACTTAATTTTTTAGAAGTAAGTGCATGGATTTGCCTAGCATTCTAAAGTGAGAACTAGAATTTTTCAGTCTGCTGTCAATGAGGACACTAGTGGAGTATGGTCTAAGCTTTAGGCATCATTGCACTGAGACCACCTTCTGCACTAAATTTCTGTTAATTTACTTAAGGTGTTTAATTACCTCCTTCTAGACCAGCCCCTAAGCACATTTTGGGGGGAAAGAAGAACAAGATTTTGGTTCAGCATCTAACTTGCTTTAAATATCTTCTTTGATGCATGGGAGACACATTTATATAAACTCAAGGGCTCAGCTCCAAAGTTAGGGATGGAATATAAGAGCTGGAAGTAAATCATTCTTTTACAGAAAACTAAAGTCTGCCTCAGAATCCTCTCTTGGCCTTCATTCTCTCCAGGAATTCTGTTTGCATACTGTCCTTTCCTCAATTTGGTGGCCATGAGAGTGTATGTGACAAACCTCTCACTACTAGGACCCTAATTAACTAGGGCCAATCTGTAGCCTCTGAATTCACAGCAGCATTTGCCCCTTTTTTCCCATAGGTCACTCCCTGCCAACAACTGGTCTAGGCAGCTGTAAGAGCTCAGGCCTGTTCCTGGGACTGCCTACCTCCTCTGTTAGCTGGATTTTAGCTTGGGATTCCCCAGTGGCCTTGCTGAACCTAGACTGCATGATAATCTAGATGCTTCCACCCATTTCCTTCTCTGCTTAAGAGAGACTCAAAGCAAGACTCGCAAAATGGTTTGATGCCTCTCCCAGCTCCTCCCCCCTTTTCTGTCACAGGCATTTCTCCTAGTAACAGTCCGTTCATGTGTAATCCATTTTGGCACTGTTTGATGGAGAACCAGGCTTAGACACCATGATTGCCTGGAGCAGGACTTGAATCTCTTTCAGCCAAGCCCTTCAGATTAAGATCTTGTCCCTTTTTATTTTTCTCCTTTGTATCTAAATTTAAGCAAATATTACCAACTATCACAGTAGATAATCTTGCAATAGTGGTAAAAGCCATTCAAACTCTAACATGTATTTGAACATGTCTTTATCTGATCTTAACGTTTCCTTTAATAGCTTATTCTGACTTTGTTCTTATATATAGATTATCACTTACTTTTAAATTCATATAAGTGTATTAGAAATACATATATATATTTAACCCGTTATATTAAATTGTTAATCTTTCCCCCAAATAGCTTTTAAATATTTATAAAAGATAAAAGATGATTTTGTTAAATTATATGATTGCTATCAAAGACAGCATGAACTATTTTAAAGAAAATCAGAAGTCATAGTTTTTAAGCAGTCTGTTACCAGATACTGAATTAAGAATGCTATAAACTAAGAATCTGGTTAACGATGCAAAAAAGATTTAATATAAAAATTGAATTACATGAAAATTGTTCCTAAAATGACTGAAAAACTAGAACTGTAATGCTAATAAAAATGAATAAAACCATGTCAAAAATTTGCTGTCTGTCACACATTGTAAGGGTGAAAAGGCCTAGTCTTATTATCCTGAATTCATTTATTTAATTAATTTACCTGGGTGATTTTTTTGGAGTTTTTTTTCCTTCTTTTTTTTTTCACTCCAACTTGGATTCTGTTTAGATCTGTTTTTATCTTTACAGTGATATTATTCTCAATTTGTTCGAGCCATGTTTGTCACAGTTGATAAATCAAATTGATCCCATCTGCTGTCTATCTTTCAAGGCATCTTCACAATTTTTTTTATTCTGTTATTTTTTATTTATTTGTATCTACAAGCATATGTCATTATCTATGTATCTATCATATATATATCATCTATATCTATACCTATACCATCCATCTCGATCTGTGTATCTCTATATATCTATATATGAATAGATATATATGAATATGTATGTATATGTATCTTTTCTCCCACTTAAGGAAATAGTGGAGCAGGTATTCAGTCCACAATATTGATTTATTCATGAGATTATTTAACATATGAAGGAACTGAGGCATATAGAATTGGCTAGATTTTCTGTGGCAACTTAGTACCATTTTACCCACTTCTTTTCTCTTCCCCATGTAGTAGAGACTGAAAGTCTGGGTACTACATTGCCCAGAATTACTTCTGGCAAGGTGTACTATATTAGATTCTGCCAATGAAAGAGACTTAGAAGTAGAGAAGAAGCCGCTTTTACTCCTGAAGCAATGGCACAGAACTGCAGAAGTGGCTGATGTGAGGTTTGATGAGTGATTTCCTTCTGCTAGCCCCAGTGGCAATTTCCTGTGGTTCTTATTCTTCCTAGTTTTTGAACACTAGCAATGACTTCCCTGCCTCTGGCTTTACCAGTCATCCCAATGGTTTTGTAACTTTCCAATCTTCTGTATTAAATCCTTTGTGTTTTAAATCCTTCAAGGAATTTCCTGATCAAACTGACAGACATGTAGAGTTTGAATGACTTTCTCAAGGTCCCACATCTAATCAGGATTTGAACCCAGATCTGTCCCACTTTTGAGCAGTGAGCTCTAAATCTCTTTTCTAGACTTATTTTAGGATACTCTAGGTCCCTCAATGGTAAACAGTATATTTGGAGTTGTATAGGGAGATGAGTATATATAGCATCACTATATATATATATATATATATATATATATATACATATAGTGATACTTCATAACACTTTGAGCATCCTTAGGCTCATTTGTGGAAGTGTAGGATAAAATTTAAAATACTACTACCAGGGAACAGGAAAGAGAAATGACTTAAAGATTAGGGTTACCCCTTTCATTATTTTTCATAGATGTGGATTAGTTGAAGAGGGAAGATAGTAGAGACTAGCAAGAAGGAAAAACAAGAAATTTATTTGGGATGGTATGAGTTATTAATCATAGCCAGCCATCCCTATATTTGTGTGTGTATGAGCATTTTTTAAATACTGTGAATATTCAAAGTCTAATCATTGTCAGTATTTGTCATATAACATGAATTTTTTCCAGAAAGAACTGATATATATTGTCTTTATTTTAACTCAGGAAGAATAAATAACAAATCACACTATTGTTATTACCCATAAAGACTTACCATCATTCTATAACAGCTAACAAATTTAGAAGCATGCTTATTTGGTCATTATATTGTTGACATTTCAGAGGGAGTCTGTTTTATTTTCTTGTAAATAATTAGTTCTGTAACAATGATTTTCTTTTTTAATTATCAATGTGTTTTTAAAATTTTTGAAAGTACAGAGAAAGAAAGTTGGGTTAACAATGAAGGGATTTATTTAATTACAAAATAGAGGCCTAATGAATTGCTCTGAAAATTTATGACTAGACAAAATATGAAGTGCAAAGGAAAGCATCTAGGAAAAGTACTTATGTTGCTATGGGGACAGGATTCAGAGATGACCTTAAAAAGAGAATTCATTTACTTGGATGCTTCTTTTGAGCTTTTTTACTCAGTTAATAAATGACCAAATGCTATTTATGTTTGATAAAAATAAATAGCGTATTGAAAATAGTATTCTGGTATTTATAATATTCTCCATGATGGGTCAGATAAAAATCACACACATACAACTTTTTTCAAACAATTTATGGACTTCCATTTCCTATAATGATGGGCCTGGTTTTCAGTCTCGCTCCGCATCCCCTTGCCCTCCTCCCATATACAAAAAAAAAAATGTTAAAATATTTTTTAAAATATTATTAAGATCACTTAAAAAGCTGACAAAATGACGAAGAATTACCTGGATAAAATAAAAGGAACAATGAAAACCCAGAGAGGTAAACTGATAATCAAAGCTGCTCTTTCCCAGAAGGAACACGCCAAACGATCTTAATTTTGATCTAGACAAGCGCCAAAGGGTGAAGAGAACAGAAATCAAATTGCAGGACTATATAGAACAGAATAAGAGTGGACTGGAAATAAGTCTGGCTCCCACCCAACCCCAGGTCTAAAAGGGTTGTCTTGTAATTGAATGGATCAAAGGAGAAATTCTTGAAAATTATGGCCATGTACTTACCCTTGCCTAGATTTGCAGGCCAGATTCCTATCTTCTGATTAGTTCAGAAATCCTCAAGCTGTGAATTTACTGTGGTAAATCTTAGATGCAGACACAAATGGCAAATTAGTAAACATTGATTATAAAGCATGTATGTCTCTATATTTAAATAAAAGGCCAGAAAACACCTACAAGGAACATTAAACAATAAAAGGCGACTTAATTGATTTGAAAAACAACCAACTAGAACTTCCATAAATTAAAATCACATTAAGTAAAATGAAAACTGAGTATATATTTAACAGTAAATTAGATACAATCTAAGAAAGACTAAATAAACTAAAAGATAAATGAGCAGAAATTGTTGAATATGTAATACTGAAAGACTAAAAGATGAAGAATATAGAAAAGAAGCTATAAAGCATGAAGACAGAATAAGAAGTTCTAATTATTTAATTGGCATTCTAGAAGGTGAGAAAAAAGAGACTATGGCAGAGGAATTTTATTTTTTAATTCGAATTTAGAATTTATTTATAAATTTTCTGCCATTGTGAAAAGAGATGAATTGCCTAATCCATCCATGTTGTCTGTGTATATCTATTTGTTCTTTCTAAGACACTCCGATATGATTTCTTTTTATAATTTATAGTAGAACATAGCACTACCCGCTTCCCAGAGTGTGCCCATGCAAAAACAACAACAACAAAAACCCAGAAACATAGCACTACCATAATACTAATCTTACAAATTGAAACAATGGCTAAACTATTTTTAAATTACTGGTTTGATTATCTGAACTAACAAATATTTAATAAACTTAACTACTGAATTTAATATTTAAAACATTAAATTATAATCATTAGCTTATCAAAATATACAAACTCAAAAGAGGCACTAGAACTATTTCACTTGATGCCTTTACTGAATTAAAACATTCTTCCTGTTAAAAAGAGTAAACAAATAGTAGGTTAATTGCAGTTGAACGTACAATTAGCCTTTGCTGTTTATCGATCCACTGAATTAACAAGCATCACGTTTGTTTCTTCCCCTGATTAATAAAAGCTGTAAATATTTAAAAAAGAAGCTGAAGTTACTAAATTAATTGGCCATAGTTATCTAAAATAATTAAACTATTGTCTTTGCTTCAAATAAAAAGATTGGGAAATTAATTAAAAAATTATATAGCACAGGAGATAGACTCATTTCTATGCCAACATTTTATTGAATACATGCAATAGAATCTTAAAACAGGTGGTGTTTTGAAAAATGATTACTCATGGGAAATCTCTTATCTGGTGTACAGAATGTCTGGAATATATCCACTTCTATGATGTTAAAGACCATAGCTTCTGAGTCATAAAATTGGAAGGAACTGAGATGTCATTTTGTTTAATCTTCAGAAAATAACTGTCTCCAAAATACCTGAAAGGGTTTTATTCATCCTCAAAAAAAAAATGTTCCTGTAACTTAGTATGACAAAACAATTCTATACCTTTTTTATTTACCTGCACTTATCTGCTGATCTGTGTCTTTTGTTATAGTAGTTGTTTTAAAACAACTTTATTGAGATATAATTGACTATAATAAACTTTATGTACTAAAGTTTATGATTTGATTAAGTTTAGCACATGTACACACATAAAACTATCATTATAACCATGATATCAACATTTCCTTCACCTTGAAAAATATGCTCCTTTGTAATCTGACCTTCCCTCTACTCTGGTGTCCAGGCAACCAATGATCTGATTTTTGACACTATGATAAGTTCTCATTTTCTAGAACTTTATAAAAATGTAGTAATTTTTTATTCATATCTATTGTTATATATATATATATATGAGTAGTCCATTAATTTTATTACAGTGATATTCCATTGTACCACAGTTTGCTTAATCATTTACCTGTTGTGAACATTTGAATTATTATGAAATTCAGTAATTTTTGGCTATTATGAACAACTTCTATGAATATTTACACAGTTTTGCATGGGTATATGCTTTCATTTCTCTTAGGTAGAGAGCAAGAAGTGAAACAGTTGTTCATATTGTATGCTTATATTTCATTTCAAAGAAACTGTCAAATTGTTTTTTAAAGTTTATATCATTTTATATTCCCACCACCTGTGTATGAGAGTTCTAGTTGCTCCATTAATCCTTTTTATTTTAGACCCTTTGATGAGTTTGCAGGCACATTTAATTGTGGTTTTCATTTGAATTTCCCTGATGACTAATGATGTTGAGCATTTTTCATGTACATATTGGCTATTAATATATCTTTGATGGTGAAGTATATGCTCAAATCATTTGCATCTTTTTATTGGTTTGTTTTCTTATTATGAAGCTTTAAGCACTCTTCATATATTCTAGATACATATCCTCTGATAATGCAATATACAATAATGCATTGTGAATATTTTCAGAAGAAATTTTCAAGGAGGTAATTGCTGAAACTCTTCCTAAAACTGCTGAAACACACAATCTACCTCTTCAAGAAGCCAGATGTATAGCAAATAGAATGAATAAGCAGAAATCTAAAACTCAGAAGCATGATAATGAAACTGTTGAACAACAGAGACTAAAGAGAAGTCTTAAAATTTTCCAGCAGACAGACAGTTGATTTCAAAGGGATAGAATTTTCTTAACAGCAACAATGCATGGCAGACAATAAGTAAAATTATGTCTTTGCATAATTATTACTTTACATCTGTCCATTCCTTCTTGCATCTCAAACCTTCCCTTCTATTTGATGTGCATATTTTATCTTTTCTTTTGGTGAACTTCTGATGAACACTTGTTTTGCTTGCCTGAAAATGTCATTTTGTCATCAATATTTGTTTCAGCTTGCTAAAACTGCCAGAATGCAGTATACCAGAAATGGGTTGGCTTTTACAATATATACTGTATTTATACAGTTCTTCGGCCATGAAAATGTCCAACTCCAGGCATCAATAGAATACCTTCTCTGCGGAAAGGCTGCCAGCATCTGTCATATGGTAAGTTGCATGGCTGGCATCTACTGATCCTTCTCTCTAGGATTTCATTGCTTTCAACTTCTGGTTCCAATGGCTTCCTCTCTTAACTTCTGTAGGTCCTCTCTTAGCTTCTCCTGGGCTTTTCTCTCTGAGCTTCTCTTAATTTCATCTCTTATAAAGGACTCCAGTAAAAGGATTAAGACCCACCTTGATTGGGGTGGACATGCCCCTAATAGAAATAACCTAAGTAGAAGTTTCCACCTACAATAGGTCTGCACCCACAGGAATGGATTAAAAGGATCCATGTTCTGGGATATATAACAGCTTCCAATTAGCACAATATTGAAATGTATTTCTCCTAGGCTTAGAATTCTAGGCTATTACCTATTCCCTTTCAGCCGATTTAAGATAATGTTGTACTGTCTTCTGACTTCTGTTTTTGCTGATGAGAAGTTACTTTACAGTCTAATTACTGCTCCTTTGAAAATAATCTCTCTTTTATCTCTCGTTTCTTTTTAAGTTCTTCAATTTGTTAAGATTCTGCAGTTTCACTATAACGTGTTTACCATAATATAGATTTCTTTTAATCTGTCTTGCTCTGGATTCCTCTGGCTTCTTAAATCTGTACTTTGGACTTTCATTCGTTCTGGAAAAGTCTCAACTGTTGTTTCTGCAAATATTGCCTCTACTCCATTCGCTGTCTCCTTACATTCTGGAACTCTGATAAAATAAATGTTAGACTGCTTCCCTTAGTCCTCCATGTCTCTTAAACTTGCTTTCTTATTTGCTCAGTTTTATGTTCCTCTGTTTCATTCTTTTTAATTCATTCTAATCTATTTTCCTGGTAACTAATTCTTTCCTAAACTCCATCTAATCTGTTGATAAACACCACCATAGACTTTTCAATTTCAACTAATGTGTTTAAAATTTGTAGGCATTCTATTTGGTTATTTTTCAAATCTGTTAGGTTACTTTTTATAGTTTCCTGTTCTCTGAAGATGTTTTCAAGTTTTTATTTTTTCAATATTTTAAACACAGTTGATTTATACTCTAATTCCTCCTAATTCCAATTCCAAAAATCTTTGTGTGGGTCAGTTTCTGCTGTCTTTTGTTTTTGCTGATGCTTGCTTGATGTGCAAGTTTCTGTGTCTTCAACAGTGATTTACTCTTTGTCCTTGAAAATTTGTTTGAAAAGCTACTCTGAGGTCTAGTATGAGGATTTATTCTTCCAGACAGAATTAATTTTTATGTCTAGCAGGTGTTGGGGGCAATAATAGTGTGAGATCATTTTTTATTACACTATTTGAGGAATTTTTTTTTTGATCACCAAAGCTTTATAATTTGTAGATGCAAATGTGCCTGATAGCTAGCTTATGGCTATTTTTTTTTCTCCTTCTCTATAGTGCACCTTTCCTTGCAATTCCCTTTGAGGGTGGGGTATAAGAGTAGCAGGGGCATGTATTTATTTCTGGTTTATACTTGACTGAGGGATTAGCCATCTGAGGTTCCACCTCAATCACAGGAGTTCTCATACTGGTCTTACCAGAGGCAAGCTCTGGGTTTTAACTTCTTTCTTTTTGGCTGTATAAAATTGTCAAATCATGAATTTAATTTTGACAGGATTGTAAATAACTCTTGCGGCAAAAGCAGCTTCAACACTCCACTCACATTTATACTTTCATGCTTTTCCTTAGATTTGACCTACTAGTGTCTGTTTTTTTCAACTTTTCTATTCTCTTGGGGAATTTTTAAAACTACATTTTATCAATTGTTCTCAGTTTTTCTTAGCAAGAGTATTGGTCTAATTAGCTAGCCTGCCATTTTCTCCAAACTGGGACTTCTTATTCAAAGTTTTTGTTTATGGTTCCAATAAAGAAATTTCACTTTTTCAATTGAATGGTTTTATTGAATTCATTTGTTCTATTCTATTTAGTCTTTGAATTTTAATCAACTGAAAACTACAAAGTCTATTTTTAATGAATGAGGCACTTTACTTTCTTTGAGATTAAAATTTCTTGCCCTTTTTTGGCTTATATTTGATAG
Organism: Tamandua tetradactyla; assembly: GCF_023851605.1. Lineage (NCBI taxonomy): Eukaryota > Metazoa > Chordata > Mammalia > Pilosa > Myrmecophagidae > Tamandua > Tamandua tetradactyla. Next base: position 54,879,797 of record NC_135339.1, read on the forward strand.
ATTTATCTACTCTTGCTACTACAGTAAAGTATTTATGAATTAACACAGGAATCTACATATTTTTCTTTAGCTGGATTATCATTCAATTTTTTTTTCATTTCAAGCAAATCTTACTGTGATCAAGTAAATGACACTGGAAATGGTTATCAACTTACAGGATAGTTTGTAGTCAGTAAGAAAATGCTCTAATTTCTTTCAATAAGGGGGAAAAATTGAAACATGTGTTACCCTCTCCTAATCAGATTTTTTCTTTTATTTAAAAGCAAATCAGTCATATTTGGGTGAAGGATTCAGGACCTCTCCTTCCTTATATTAACATACCCTCATCTAAAGTTTAATACCTAACGTGGTTTCAGCTTGCTTTTAATGAAGCTGTCCCAGAGAACCATTTCTGAATTATCAGAATACATAGTTCTAGGGCTCGAGGCTTTAGTTCCAGCTCCGTCACTAGTCACCATTTTTCTGAGCCTCAATGGACTCATCTAAGAAAGACAGATTTAATGGGGCAGTTTGTGATTAACAGGGTCTGTTAAATATTACTCAACTGCATCCTAGATATCATGAATCGGTATCCCTGGGGTTGAGTCCTGGGGGTAAAGAAAAAATATAAATGAATTATATGTATATAATGCATATAATAGACACTTGAATTTCCATACTTTTATGAGGTCCTTTTATGTTCAAGGACTATCTCACTTATTCCTTAATTTGGTCCTTACAACAAGCTAGAAGGTTGGTATCAACATCCCCATTTCACCAAGTCTCATTGAATCTCAGAGAAGTTGTGACTTGCTTGAGGTCACACCACTAGAAATAGAAAGAATAGTGACTCAAGGCCAAGTTTTCTGTCTTCTGGTGACACCAGAGCTGTATCATATATATTAAGATTTTTTATCAGAAAGATTTGAATAAAGGAAAAAAATATATATTGTGAAATAATTATTTGCAAGTTTATCAAAATAATATTTTAAACACATTGTGATAAAATAGTATACTCCCCTGAAACAAATATTACCATTCATGTATTAATTGTACTTATCAGCTACAAAACAAAATAACTTCCACAAGCCATAATGCTATCTTTTGAAAATATCATGATGCTACATTGCTTAAATTCTGTATCTATTGGTTTCTGATTGCAATTCAGACTTTTAATCTTAACCATACGAGTCAATTTTGATTTGAGCTTGTTGCATAATTCTCCAGTCTTTTTCCATCCATATAAATTTGCTGCAGTCATAGCAAGTAGCTCATACTTTCTTAAAACTCCTGTGCTGTTTTATAGCCTCTGTTCCTTCTGCTTGGAATGCCTTCACTTGCTCCCTTCTCTCCCACTGCCCTCCCCTACTTTTTCCTGTTAAGTCAATTTCTGTTCTTAATTTAATACTGCTCAAATGTCACCTTAGCTGTGAGACCTTCTCTGACCATGTAGACACAATTTCCCCAACTTCAGTTCTCTGGTGGTACTGTGTTTATACTTCAATTAACCTTTAGCTCACTGTATTGAAATTATTTCCTTTCAGGTCTGTGATCCCTCCTGGACAATGAGTTCTTTGAGAGGAGAGTGACTTACTCATCTCTATATACAAAGTATGTGGCGCTGCATGAATGCTTGAATTAATTTTAAAAATATCAGATTTATACACATAAGCCAGAAAAATCTTTATAAACTCTCTAGATATAGATTTTGCCTTTTATGTGATTACAGCTTAAAAAGTTTGACTCTCTCCCATCTATGCCACTCCCTGTCCTACAACCCCATACCCTACCTGGAGCCAGAGAGAAGACACAGCTCTGCTTTGCCTTACCCTCAGCCTACCTGTAAAAAGATGAGAGAGAATTACCCTGGAGGCAAGTTGCCCGAGGATGCTATTATCAAAAGTGAGATGTAACATTCAAGAAAGTGTTTCCATCTGTTTAGGAAACAGGAGACATTTCTACTATATTAGAAAGTTTGCTGTGCCTCAGTTCCTTCTACAGAGGCAGTCTGGAAGAGCAGGTTGCAATTTGATCACAAGTGGTCTGAATTTTTAAGCCTGGTTGTAAATCAGGGAGTCAGATGTTGTGGGGAGGCATTAAAATGCTAGCATAAAATACTGTAAAGAGTCCGAGAAGGCTTTAGCAGTGAGTGTTTAGCACTGCCTATGAGGCAGAGGCTGGGTTTCCTCCTGAGGACTGGTTTAATAGGCAGCTCTATGTATAGAGCAAAGATTCAAGAACATCATAATATCTCAAGAAAATCTCCACAAGTCTTGCTATTCTCTTTGCCTTGATTCTGTATCACCAAGAAATCTTTTAAATCTTATTCACTTTTTTTCTAAACAGGCTTCCCTCCAGGACACCCACATGACAGGAGGTTTAAATGAAAACACAGGTGATAAAGTCTCCAGCTCAGTGTTTGACAGGCAGCACGTGTGAATCATTGTAAATTAGAAAATGTATTTTTGGTGTACAAATCAGCCTTAGGTTAAGCTAGGATAGCGTGAGCCACTTTCACCTGGCTTTAATGAGTTGACCCATAAGGCCCTGGAATATCAGAAGGTTTAGGACCTTGGGTTGCAGGGAGCAAACCCTTCAGCTCAGCCTAGCACAGAGGACTTAACATGGCGATGTTGGGTGCCATGACCAGGCATGAACTATCTCTAAGCATTGAACATTAGCCCAAAGCGTGACCTCTGTGAGAGAGAGACTTCAGGAGTATGACAAAAAGCAGTTATTTTCCTTCCCTGTGCTTCTGTCTGACCTTAATCCCTCTCAAAGTGAGACTCAAGTGAGGGAACCTGGGGCAATGGAAGCGAGGGGTCAAGTAATAATAAATTAAAAGCTCAAAAGTATTAGGAAGGAAAATGGCCCAGTCTAATCCTAAAAGCTCTTGCTGTCAGTGAAATATGCATGATATGTGCTGGTAGATGCACAATTCATGCATGCATTAGTCCAGGAATATAAATTCATAGAATGCTTCTGTGGTTGCCATATTTTCATTTTTTAAAGAATTGGGTAAGATTTTGAAATTTTATCAAATTCGTTTGCCACAAATTTATGTTAGAAAGTCTAAGAAACAGAGAATACTGTATTAATCATCTCTATCCTGAATATCTTAAGGCTGTCAGCATCCTCTTGTTTGATACACTCATGAAAAGTTCACAGTTCTAACTTAGGAAACTAGAAGTCAACACAGTATTTATGCAGTTTTCCAAGAAGGGAGAGGTTCTAACACTGTCCTTAAGTTGTCTTTATCTACTTGTTTCTCATTCATTCATCATAAACTTCCAGCCATCAACATCATTGATGCTGTCTGCTTCCACTCTGTCTTGTGCACTGATCCCCAAACTGGCAGTGCAAACTTTTCTTCATTATTCAAAGCAGAACTGCACTAACTAGTGCTAAAATGGGTGATAATTTTTCCTGAACATTTGGGGATAATGAAGGGTATTTCTGCCAAGGTCCAGAAGCAACTAATAGTAGAATACCAGCTGTGTTAGTCAGGATTCTCTAGAGAAACAGAACCAACAGGAGATATCTGTAAATATGAGATTTATAAAAGTGTGTCATGCAACTGTGGGAACACAAGAGTCCAAAATCTGTAGAGCAGGCTGAGAGGTTGGCAATTCCAATGAAAAGTCTAGATGAATGTCACAGGAGAGGCTCACTGGCTGAGGAAGAAAAAATGAAAATTCTCTCTTCTCCCTTAAAAATCTTCAACAGATTGGACCCAATCCAACTGATTGGATTATCTCATTTTGAGGGGAAGTGCTCCCTTAGTTGATCACAGGTGTAATCAGGTACAGATGCAATCAACTGACTCATGATTTCATAAACCAGTCTTCTGGTTTATCAACCAGCCACAAAATATCCTTGCAATAATGGTTAGGCCAGTGCTTACCTGACCAGACAATTGGGCACCATCACTTGGCCAAGTTGACACCAGAATCCAACTATCACACCAGCCATCAAAGTTCTATGAGTTTCTGGCTTCCCCTCTATTATTAGTCATTTGTACCTTGTCTGCTGTTTTGTTCCTGGAAACTATTTCTCAACTTTCTCCTCTCTTCCTTGAATTCTAGGACTCCTATCACTGTTTTTCCAGCCAGCTAGCTACCACTTGGCATATATATATATGTATATGTATATATATATATAATATATTTGTATATGTGTAAAGTAAGTCAAAGATATAAATTGTGGTTTTTCCCCTCTGTCTAGAAATTCTAGGAGGAATTCTGAAGGCTGAGAAAAGTAGCTGCCCAATGATATGTATGATCATGCTAAGACTGTGAGTAACTATATGACATGTATATATGCCATATATCAGCACATACCCACAGGTATATAGGGAGCTGATTCATACCTAAAAATTATAAAATTAAGAGCATAAAAGCAACTCCTGTTGTGACAGGAGTAGAGAGACAGGGCTGCATTCAAAAGAGTCTGCTCTTCTAGAGGTAGGCTAGGCCACATATAAACTGGGGTAGAGGGTAGAATCTGTGTTGCTTTGAAGGATCTTCTTCCCTCAGAGGATCTCCTGGGAGGGTGTAACAGTGACTCCGTGAGAAAGAAGATGTGTGGGGTTGACTGCTGGAAGCTGGGGCTGAGAGGAGAGTCATGAGCAACCAGCTAGAGGGGCATGTCTCCTGCAAGAGAACGGCAGGTAGGATAGCACAATAACAAGGATTTCCAGAGATTCTGTATAAGTGCTGCACACATGAGAGAGAGAGAAAAATGGAGAAGAGACAGATCTCTGGATGGCCACCAATGTCAGTGCTAACCTGACCAGTCAAGTAAAAACTTGTATGCCTCATTTTTCACCTTTCATTCCTCCCTTAAACTTCTGTGCTGCCAATGTGATTACAACTTAAAAAGTTTGACTCTGTCCCATCTATGCCACTCCCTTTGGCAGTCTATGAGTAGACTCAGGAGGAGAAAAAGAGCCAAGTACAGATGTTGATCAAGTCCCCTTTCCCTGCTGCAGCTCTTTAAGCCTAAATCAGGCAAGGTTGGCAGGGACAATGGGACTTACACAAGCAAATAAGGTTTTGGATTAGACTGGACCAAACTGGGCATTTTATATTTAAAAAACTGAGAATATCCACCTACATACAAGAGTGTCAGGAAAAGCTATTATATGTTTTTGAGATTTCATACAGTGGTAAGAAAATTATTGACAAAATTTTCTGGAAGGCAGTGGCATAGAACAGCAAAAATACCTAATTTATAATTCCACTCCTACTGAGTATAGCTCACTCAATAAGGCAGCCCTTCTCTTTTCTCTCTCTCTGTCACACACACACACATACTCACTCACTCACTCTTATATTTATTTTATATAAGTGTGCAAGTAAATTTAGTTTTGTATTAATTTCTTCCTTCCAGATAAGACTAAGCCCTTTCATTTCATAAGCAAAAGCCCATTAACTTATTAGTTTTGTTCACTTTGATTTTTAAGTATAAGTGTACATCTCCCTCACCATGTAAATTTTGATCAAATTCTGCTCCCCTTGTATATGAGCTGCTATGGTTGTTTCCCCAGCTGACCATACATCTTTTGGTTCCACCCTGCTAGATATCTATTAACTACTGCATGTGTAAATATGGGCACTGGAATTTCCTGGGACTGTTTTGTGATGATACTTTATCTAAAACTCTATAATGTTGGTATAGGTTTCAATTGTGATGCAGGCTTCAGAGTGTGTCTGCTAACATGAAACTCAGTTCTCATAATGGCCTGATACTCAATACATTTTCATAAAATTGTGTCCCCATTTTCCCTTGTAATACATACCTGTGATGGTTTGAAACTGTATGTACCCCCATAAAAGTATGCTGTAAAGTTAATCTGTTCCTACCCATCATAGTCTACCCATTATGAGTAGGATCTTTTGATGAGTAGAATCTTAAGTTATGTTATACACCTCATTCAGGGTGAGTCTTAGGCCTTTTGCTTGAGTCCTTTATAAGAGAATGAAATTCAGACAAAGAAAGCAAACCATAGAAGCAAGAAAATGAAAGCAATGAAACCCAATAGAGAAGGGAGAAACCAGCAGATGCAACCATGTCCCTTGCCATGTGACAGAGGAGTCCACGATTGACAGCATCTGGTCTTCAGAAAGAAGGTATCATAATCATGATGCCTTGATTTGGACATTTTCATGGCCTCAGAACTATAAGTTTATAAGCTAATAAATTCCCATTACTAAAGACCAAGCCATTTTATGGTATCTGTTTTTGGCAGCCCAGCAAATTAGAACAATACTCATCCTCAAGAGTTGGCAGAAACTCTCTCAGATAAAATCCAGCAGAAACATGATATTGCTACTCTTTGTGTCCTTGGAACTAGGATGTTGCAATTGCAACTTTCAAAAGTTTATGGGTCGGCAGGCCACAGTGGCTCAGCAGGCAGAGTTCTTGCCTGCCATGCTAGAGACCTGGGTTCGATTCCTAGCACCTGCCCATGCAAAAAAAAAAGAAAGAAAAGAAAAAATTATGGGCCATATTAAGCAGATAATCAAAAAGTATTGACAAAGTCCCCTGAGGGATGGGAGAGAGAATATGGAACTATTAAACCTCACCGTCAGGGAATTCCCTGATACTATGTCAGACTTTAGGAACACCCAAATCAATAGGTCATGCCCTCGATCATGATGCTTAATCTTGTAAGCTTATGTAGGTAGTGGAAAAGCTTAGATTATCTATAGGCATGCCTAAGTGTTACTTCTGGAGGACCTCTTTTGTTGCTGAGATGTGGTGTTACTCTCTCTAAGCCCAACTCTGCAAGTGGAATCATTGCCCTCCCCCCAACGTGGGACATGACATCCAGGGGTGAAAATCTCCTTGGCAATGTGGGAGATGACTCCCAGGGATGAATCCAGACCTGACACCGTGGGATCAACAATTTCATCCTGACAAAAAGGGGGAGAAGAAGTGTAGTTAATAAAGTATCAGTGGTAGAGAGAGTTCAAATATAGTTGAGAGGCTACTCTGGAGGTTGCTCTTATGCAAGTTTTAGTTAAATCTTGCTATCTGTCATAACCTGTCAACCCCCAACCAGGACCATTCCTAATCTTTAGGAGTCTTTAGGATTCCCCAATCCTAAAGAACACCTAAGGCAATATATAAGATTTCACAAGGGTTCCATGCACTGGAGTAACTTTCTAGAAACCTACAACCTCCAGATGGGTCCCTGGTCCAGTTAAGTCCTGAGACCTAGCCCAGCCTCTCCAGAACATCAGATAGTTCCATCTCCCTACCCCATATTAGTGACAGGCACTTCCAATATGAAAAATTTAGAATTGCCATAGCCTAAACACCCCTAAAGAGAGGGATAGAAAGATTAAAGGTGATGATGGAGTTGTACAGGGAAGATAGGATTTAATAAATGAATCTGAATCTGAATCATTAAATTGATATCTCTTTTACTCTCCAGTATTTTAGAGCAGCTAGAAGTAAAAACCTAAAATTGTGACCCATGTCAAACTCTGAATTATGTTCTACAAGTAATAGTGGTGCTGTGCTTTAAATTTATAGCTTTGTTTTGTATATATATATTATTTTTCACAAAAAAAGAAGGAAAAAAGTCGATTGTGATGATATAAAATATTCAAGCCCTCTAGCCTCATATATTCTGGAGCAGCTAGAAGGAAAAATATGAGAGGATCATATGGTAGCCCATGACAGACTCTGGGATCTATCCTGTAACTACTTGTTGAAGAGTGCTATGAAAACTATTGCTTCTTTATTTCTTTGCTTTATATATGTTATACTATACAATAAAAAAAGTTAAAAAAAAAAGTTTATGGCCCATCAATCCCTGCAGAATACTTAGCTGGCACTCTTCTGCCCCCCAGCCAAAGAACTCTTCTTGAACTTGCGTGGAAGAGTGTTACCATCTTTTCATTTATTCTGTATTTCCTGTAATAGTATGCTTCCACCCTAGCCATTTGCTCCTAATTAGTCCTTGGTGGGTCTCTCAGCTAAAGGTCTCTAAACCTCATTATTCTTCTTTTTAGTAATTCTTGTATCTTAGCCTTTTATACCTGTTGGTCAATTTATGACAGACTACAGGGTGCACATGACTGTTTTGATAGAAATTGTTTCCTTCTGTTACGGCAGAAGAGGCTAGTTCAGGCAAAGCTTTGGTTTAAGACAAAGGTTGCCAATAGACAGGCATGAACCAGAAGCATCTTTTGTTTCACTCACACAGCAATTACATAGCTTTTTTTTGTTTTTGAAAGTTGAAATTCTTTTTTTCTGCCGTTCACTCTCCAGTTCATCTCAGTTTCCACTATTCTTTGGTTTGTACATTCATTTATTGTACCTGCCTGTCTTCTGTAGGCATTTGAGTTTGTAACTTCTAGAGTAAAGTCTCTTTGTTTGCCAGGATTGCTATAAGAAATACTAGAGTGGTTGGCTCAAATAATAGGAACTTATTGTCTCACAGTTTTTGAGGCTGTAAGTCCAAAATTAAGGTACTGGCAGGCTAAACTTTCTCTGAGGTCTGTACCGTTTTGGTTGTGGCTTAATCTCTGCCTCCATTAACATGGCAGTCTATCTGCTTTTGTCTCCTCTTTTGGCTTCTCGCTCTGTGTCCGAATTTTCTATTGATAAGGACTCCGGTAATATTGGTTTTAAGTCTACTCTGATTTAATTTGGCCTCATCTTAATAGGATCTTTGGAAATCCTATTTATAAATGAGTTCATACCCATTTGTGTGGACTGGGGGTTAGAACTTAAACATGTTTGAAGGGATATGATTCAGTCCCTAACACTCCAATAATTAATGTGTCTTTGGTGATCAGAATAATGACCCCTTAAAGATGAATGCATCCTAATCCCCGGAAGGTTTGAATATATTACCTTATGTGACAAAGAGACTTTGAAGATATGATTAAATTCAGGATCTTGAGATGGAGAGATTATCCTGGATTATCAGGGCGTATCTGATGCAGTCACAAGGATCCTTATAAGAGAGAGGCAATAGCGTCAAAGTTGGAAAAAGGAGATATGGCAATGGAAGCAGATGTTTGAGTGACATACTTTGAAGATAGAGGAGAGGCCATGAGTAAAAGAATTCAGCAACTTCTAGAAGCTGGAAAAGGAAAGGAAACAGTTTCTCCCCTGGATCCTCTAGAAGGCAGTTTATAGCAGCCAGTATACACCTTGATTTTAGCCCCATTATGTTCATTTTGGACTTCTGACCTCCAAAACCATCGGATGATAAATTTGTGTTGTCTTAAGCTACTGAATCTGTGGTAATTTATTATAGCAGCAATAGGAAGTGATTGCAATAAGAATGAAAAAAAAAAGGAGTAAAAAATGACCTAAGCTGCTTTATACCAGCATCCATCTTAGTGGCCATATTGATGTAGCTTTCACAGCAAAAGAACTGATTGGGTGGAGTAAGATTTAAACGTAAGGAGTTTGCCTCCTTTCTAGAAATATGGCATATAACAGTAATTGCTCCTTCCCTCTGTTAGATAAACAATTACTCTGATAAACTGAAGTTCAATAAAAAAAAAACAACTTTGCAGGCTTTAGACTCTCACTTTGAGCACTCTTTCTCCTTGTTAGCAGCTAGAAATGGTCTAAGAAAAGCCTTTTCCTTTTCTTATCTGGGCTTTTAACAACTGCCCTTTAGCTGTTCTCTGGTGTAGTCAGTCTGTTATACATACGTACAGATGGTTACTCCATTTTGTCTCCTATTTTATATGTCTCTTCTTCCTACTTCTTATTCCTTTCTCACCCTTCCTTCAACATCAGAACTTCAAGGACACTCCATTTTGCATTCTTCTTACTTAACCCTGTTTATGAGGTCAAACCTAGGTTTTAGAGAAAGTTGTGGGGTCAGGAAAAGGCACCTTCATGGTCATTTAACAAAAAACTGCTTTCCATGTTAGGAATGATAGCAATCAGACTTAAAAAAAAAAAAAAAAGTAATGCAGGTTTTATAATTCTTGATTTCCCTAATGGTGCCAAGGAAGGTATCTTTGCATTGAATATTTATTTATATCTTTTAACTGCCAACTGTGAAATGTAATTTGATTTGGCATATGGTAACAAAGCCCTGAGACAACAGAGACAAAGTTTGGGTTTTCAGCAACCGTGAGCCTGGGTTTCAAGGGAGATAATAACAGATGCTGTCCCTGGAGGAGCGCCAAGTCAACCAGGTGTAATGACTAAAAAGGAAACATAAAATAGCAATGTGGGATGAAGCAGTTGTTGATATGACTCTCATTGTTGTTGGCTGCTAAAGAGTTTAAATTGAAATAGTCAGGAGAGGGAGAAAAAAACTGGGTCATTTCCCACGGCCAGCATGTAGGGAGCAGACTGCATTTATTTGGATGAAATTTATCATTTTCATTTACTATGAGAAAAATATCTAGCATTCTTACATAGCACAGACTCAGGAAATTTCCACCTTTTATGTTGTGTAGACCTGTTCTAACCAAACAATGGAACGCCATAGAGCAGGAATCACAAAACCACTCCTCTGGTTGAATCTAGCTCTGTGATATATTAGTTTCACTAGTCTAGTATTTAAAAAAAGAGTCTGAGTGCTTTTAGGTAAGGTATTTGCAGTGTACACCACTCCTCTTCTACTTTGCAAATGATATGCATATTTACATTTCCTGACTGATAGGGGCAGAATAACTGTTCCCCAAAGATGTCCGTGTTCTGTTCCCTGAAACCTGAGGCTATGTTATGTTAAATGGCAAAATGGACTTTGCAGACATGAATAATGATTAAGTTAATGGTCTTTAGATGGAGAGGTTATCATGGATTGTTCAGGTGGGCCAAGGGTGATTATAAGCATCTTTATAAGTGAAAGAGTGAGATAGGCAAGTCAGAATCAGAGACTAGAAGATGTTTTGCTGCTGGCTTTGAAGATGGATGAAGGAGCCATAAACCAAGTGATGCAGGTAGCCTCTAGAAGCTGGAAAAGACAAAAGAATGGATTCACTTATAGTGCTTCTAGAAAGAATGCAGCCCTTGATTTTACCCTGAAGTACCTCTTGGGTTTCTGACCCCTAGAACTGTAAGATGATAAAATTTCAGTTGTTTTATTTTAAGCAGCTGAATTTATGGCCGTTTGTTACAGCAATGATAGGAAACTAATACTCTTCCCAACCAGGAGTGGAAGTCTTTTGAATTCAATAAAGCAGAAAGACAATTACAATAACATTATAGTAACACTAGGTGACAAATTTTTAAGTGTGTACTATGTGCCAGACACTCCCTATGCATTAACTCATTTGCTCCTCAAAAAGTCTCTATGGGGCACACCCATGATTGATCATGACATCTCTATGCCAGGAGGGTGACACTTCTAAGTCCCTGTCGGGAGGATCCAGGCACTCAGCATCTGGCCTCATACTTGACTTTTTTTCCTTTCCATTTTTTCACATTTCACACATGTTCATTTAACATGTGTTTCCAAGGAAATGTGTTTCCAGTGGGGGAGATGTTTGGGGGTAAGGGGTCTTTGTGACAGTTCCTTGAAATATCTCATGAAGAGGGCTTCTCCTCGCAGCCTGTGTTGTGAGACAAGCCCAGGTGTGCATGCAGGAGAAAGCGCTGAGAAGTAAAAGAAAGGGGGAAAGTGCCCATCTTTTCCTCTTCTTGAAATCTTCCTGGCTTAGCCCTGGAATGGCAATATACCAAAATGAGCATCCATATTCTTTTTTTTTTTTTAATTGTTGTTTTATAACAAAGGAAGAATTCAATTTTTTTTAACTTTTAAAATTGTGAAATATATATACAAAAAAGCAATAAATTTCCAAGCACATTTTAACAAGTAGTTATACAGCAAATTTCAAAGTTTAGTATGGGTTACAGTACCACGATTTTTCATTTTTTCTTCTAGCTGCTCCGAGACACTGGAGACAAACAGAAACATCATCAAAATAATTCAGCAATCATGCTCATTTGTTAAATCCCATCTGCTCTGTTATACTCCTCCTTTTCTTTAAATAGCATATATATATACACAAAAGCAATAAATTTCAAAGTATATCACATCAATTACTTGTAGAACAGATTTCGGAGTTTGTTAGAGGTTACATTTCCATAATTTTAGGTATTTACTTCTAGCTGCTCTAAGGTACTGAAGGCTAAAAGAAATATCAATATAATGATTCAGCACTCATACTCATTTGTTAAACCCTACCTTGTCTGTATAACTCCACCATCACCTTTGATCTTCCTCCCACTTTTTAGCAGTTTTGGGGCTATGCCCATTCTAACTTCTCATGTTGGAAGGGACTATTGATAATATGGGATAGGGGGATGGAACTAGTGGATGTTCTGCAGAGCCTGGCCCCTCTGCATTTCAGGACTTCACTTATCTGGTCCAGGGAACCATCTGGAAGTTGTAAGTTTTCGGAAAGTTACCCTAGTGCATGGAACCTTTCTAGAATCTCATATAATGCCCTAGGTATTCTTTAGAATTGGCAGGAATGGTTTTGGTTGGGGTTTGGCAAATTGTGACAGGTAGCAATGTCTAACTGAAGCTTGTGTAAGAGTGACCTACAGAGTAGACTCTTGACTCTATTTGAACTGTCTCAGCCACTGATACCTTATTTGTTAAACTTCTTTCCCCCCTTTTGGTCAGGATGGTATTGTTGATCAGGGCTCATCCCTGGAAGTTATCTCCCACACTGCCAGGGAGACTTTCACCCCTGGATGTCATGTCCCATGTAGGGGAAAGTCAATGGTTTTACTTGCAGAGTTAGGCTTAAAGAGAGAGAAACCACATCTGTGCAACAAAAGGGATCCTTCAGAGGTGACTCTTAGGCATACCTATAGGTAGGCTAAGCTTCTATGCTACATATATAAGCTTCACAAGAACAAGCCTCGGGCGGGCCACGGTGGCTCAGCGGGCAAGAGTGCTTGCCTGCCATGCCGGAGGACCCCGGTTCGATTCCCGGCCCCAGCCCATGTAAAAAACAAACAAACAAACAAAATATAATAAAACAAGAAAATGTTTAAAGATGTTTCCCTTTCTTCCTCCCTTCCTTCCTTCCATCCTTCCTTCCTTCTCTGTCTTTCCTTCCCTTCCTCCCTCTCTCTTTAAAAAAAAAAAAAAAAAAAAAAAAAAAAGAACAAGCCTCAAGATCAAGGGCTTGGCCTACTAATTTGGTATCTCTAATGTTTGACACAGAATCCGGGGTTTCCCTTTTAGTAAAGTCCAATAGTTCCATATTTTTTCTCCCATCCCTCAGTGGACTTTGCCAATACTTTTTGATTATATGCTTAATATACTCTAGGATGTATCTAGGCATTACATTAAATCATAGAGTGTTAAAGGCTCACCATCTTATTCTGAGCTCCCTGTGTTTGGATTATTTAAATGATCTATCCATGCTGGTTGAGATAGATTATATGCTACAGAAAATTTAGGTTCTGGACAAAATAGAACTTTCTTCCTTTGGTCTCAAAGAGTATGCAAAGTCCTAAAATACAGACATTGTCTTCCTTACCACTGTATTCTGAATTACTTTAATCCTGACCTGGTAGGCTTCATTCTTATTACTAAATACCAGGTTGTACATACATAAAACAGCCTCTCAAAATCCAGAAATAACAATTACCACTTTGGACTAAATGTGACTGATGTAAGAGCTTACAATCTAGGCCCCAGTTTTCTTATAAGTATTTTCTAAATGAGATCATACAATATTTGCTCTTTTGTTTCTGGCTTATTTTGCCTCACCAAATGTCCCATAGGTTCATTCACATCATTGCCTGCCTCATAACTTCATTCCTTTTTGTAGCAGCACAATATTCAGTCATATGTATACATCATTCTCTAATCTACTTTTCAGTCATTGCATCTTTCAGCCATCTCCATCTACTGGGTCTCGTGTATAGCATCCAAAGTCAACAGTCCATCAACATTCTCAATTTTAGATAATTTCATTGTTCCCAAGAGAAAGATAGCCAATAAACACACCCTCACCAAATAGAAAATCCAAACCAACCCCCTAACTCTTATCCCTTCCCCAATTATGTATCCCTGGTACTGCTGCAGTACTGTTATACATAGCCCTTAGCATGCAATAGTTTCCGCCCCCCACTTCCCATACCCTGAAATTATATACTCTTTGCCCAAAATTCATACTTTTGCAGTAGTTCATGTGAGAACTTATTTATATTTGTAGTGTTAATCTATGGGACACAATGCAACCTCTCTCAATCATGTTCACCTTCAATATGGTAATGTTACTTATAGACCCACTAGTGAAGCACCTTTACTTCTATCTATTCCCTTACAAGTAAGTTCAACCTCATTAACTAACTGTTCACCCATCTAAAGCTTCCATGTTTCTCTAGGTCCCATATATGCTAAATTATAAGCCTCTGATTTTACCTTTACTATGGTCATAAAAATGGAATCATATAGTATCCATCATTTTGTATCTGGCTTTTTTCACTTAGCATTATGTCCTCAAGACTCATCTATCTAAACAACATACTCTTGGAAGAAATTACAAAATAAATTAGTAAGTACCTCAAGGCAATTGAAAACACAACATATCAAAATTTATGGGATGCAGCAAAGGCTATGCTGAGAGGGAAATTAAATGCCTTAAATGCCCATATAAAAAAAAAAACAGTGCAAACATCAAGGAATTAACTGTTTACTTGGAAGAACTTAGAGAAAGAACCACAAACTAACCCTGAAGCAAACAAAAGGAAAGAAATAATGAAAATTAGAGCAGAAATAAATGAAATTGAGAATATGAAAACAATTGAGAAAATCAACAAAGCCAAAAGTTAGTTTGCTGAGAAAAATCAATAAAATTGATGGCCCCTTAGCTAGGTTGACCAAAAAAAAAAAAAAAAAAAAAAAAGAAAGATATATATATAGAGAGAGAGAGAGGATGCAAATAAATAAAATCAGAAAGGGAAGAAGAGACATGATCCCTGACCCCACAGAAATAAAGGAGGTAATGAGAGGTTACTATGAGCAACTATATGCTAATAAACTAGACAACATAGATGAAATGGACAACTTCCTAGAAAGGTATGACAAACAACATTGACTTGAGAAGAAATAGACAACCTCAACAAACCAATCACAAATAAAGAGGTTGAATCAGTTTTTCAAGAAGCTCCCAAAAAAGAAAAGTCCAGGACCTGATGGCTTTACATTGAATTCTACCAAGAATTCAAGAAAGAATTAGTACCAATCCTGCTCAAACTCTTCAAAATAATCGAAGAGGAGGGAAAGTTACCAAACTCATTCTATGAAACCGAAGTCATCTTAATACCAGAGCCAGGCAAAGATACTATAAGAAAAGAAAATTACAGACAACTCTCTTTAATGAATATGGGTACAAAAATCTACAACAAAATACTTGCAAATCAAATCCATTAGCACATTTAAAAAAGTTATACACCATGACCAAGTGGGATTTATTCCAGGTATGCAAGGCTGGTTCAATACAAGAAAGTTAATTAATGCAATATACACCATATGAATAAGTCAAAGTGAAAAGACGATATGATCATCTTGATTGATGCAGAAAAGGCATTTCACAAAATACAAAATCCTTTCTTGATGAAAACACTTCAAAGGTTAGGAATAGAAGAGAACTTCCTCAATATGATAAAAGGAATATATGAAAAACCCAGAGCTAACATCATTCTCAATAGAGAAAGACTGAAAGCTTTCCCTCTAAGATCAGGAACTAGACAAGGATTCCCACTGTCACCATTGTTATTTAACAATGTGCTGGAAGTCCTAGCCAGAGCAATTAGACAAGAAAAAGAAAGAAAAGGTATCTTGGAAAAGAAGTAAAACTCTGACTGTTTGCAGATGACATTATACTATATGTCAAAAATCCTGAAAAATCCACCAGAAAGCTATTAAAGCTAATAAGTGAGTACAACAAAGTGGCATGGTATAAGATCAACACCCCAAAACCAGTAGTATTTCTATATAATATTAGAGTAATAAATTTAAGGATATAAAAGATATATTCACAGAAAACTACAAAAAATTGCTAAAAGAAATCACGGAAGACCTAAATAAATGGAGCAGCATACCATGCTCATGGATTGGAAGACTAAATATACTTAAGATGTCAATTATACCCAAACTGATTTATAGATTTAGTACAAACCAAATAAAATTCCTTTGCAGAAATAGAAAAACCAATAACCAAATTTATTTGAAAGGGCATATATAGCTAAAATAGCTAAAAAAATATATCTTGAGAAAGAAAAATGAAGTGAAGGGTCTCATACTACCTGACTTTAAAGCACATTACAGAGCTACACTGGTCAAAACAGCATGGTACTGGCATAAAGATAGATATACTGACCAATGGAATCAAATTGAGTGTTCAGAAATAGACCCTCTAATCTATGAACAATTGATTTTTGATAAGACCATCAAGCCAACCCCTGGGACAGAGTAGACATTATTATTTTCAATAAATGGTGTTGGAGAACTGGATATCCATATGTAAAAGAATGAAAGAGGATCCATATCTCACACCCTTTATACAAAAATTAACTCAAAACAGACCAAAGACCTAAACATTAGAGTACGACCATAAAACCTTTAGAAGAAAATGTAGAGAATTATCTTATAAATCTTGTATTAGGAGGCAGTTTCCTAGACCTTAAGACCCAAATCATTGAGCATTGAAAAAAGAAATACATAAATGGGATCTCCTCAAAATTAAACACTTTTGTACATCAGAGAACTTTGTCAGGAAAGTAAAGAGGCAGCCTGTGCAATGGGCGAGAATGTTTAGAACCCACATGTCAGATAAGGGTATAATATCCGGGATATGTAAAATGATTTTTCAGCTCAACAACAAAAAGACAAACAACCCAATAAAAAATGGGCAAAAAGACATTAACGCTTTTCAGAAGGGGAACTACAAATGGCTAAAAGGCACATGAAAAGATACCCAACTTCACTGGCTATTAGGGAAATGCAAATCAAAACCACGATGAAATATCACCTCACACCCACTAGAATGGCTATTATAAAAAAAAAATAGAAAACAACAAGTGCTAGAGAAGATGAGGAAAAAGAAACACACTTATCCATTGTTGGTGGGAATGTAAAAGCTTACAACTGCTCTGGAATGCAGTTTGGCAGTTCCTCAGGAAGCTGAGTATAGAACTGCCATATGATTCAGCAATCCTATTACTAGTATATATTCAGAGGAACTGAAGGCAAGGACACAAGCAGAATTTGTACACCAATGTTTATAGTAGTAGTATTTACAATTGCCAAGAGATTGAAAAGCCCAAATGTACATCAATGGACAAATGGCTAAACAAGCTGTGGTATATACATACGATGGAATAATACGCAGCTGTAAAACAGAATAAAGTCATGAAGCATGTAACAACATGGATGAACCTTGAGTGAAATTAGCTAGAAACAAAAGGACAAATACTGAACGCTCTCGCTAATATGAACTAGCATTAATAAGTGAACTTTGAGAGTTAAGGACACAGGTTATCAGGAGATAAAAATAGGATAGAGATTGGTGCTGAAGGAATAAAGATTGTGTAACAGCACTGATTGTAAAAATTCAGGAATGGATAGAACACTACTACCTGATTGTAGCCCAATAATATCAGTACACTGAATGAAGCTGAATATAAGTATGGTTGAGGGAGAAAGGCTGGGGGCATGTATGAAATCAGAAGGAAAGATAGAGGATAAAGACTGAGATAGTATAACTTAGGAATGCCTGGGGTGGACAATGATGGTGATTAAATTGTAAAAATATATTTACAACGTTTTTACATGAGGCAGAAGAAATGACTGTCAACATTGCAAGTTGTTGAAAATGGATAGTATGCAAGAATAAGTACAATCAATGGAAGCCAGGGTCTATAGTCACCAGTAATATTGTAATACGTTTCCACTGAATGTGACAAAGGTATTATGCCAAAACTAAAGTTCAACAATCGGGGGGTTTAGGGGAGGGGTATGGATTCTTTGCAGAGGAAAAGGAAATATCTTCATATAGATTATGGTGTGAAGGCGTGGCTATTTACTTAGGTTGGATTGTATAATATGTGAATAAAGCTATTTAAAAATCAACAGAGAAACTGTCGCTGGCTCAACTATGGCCGAATGATAAAGAATTAGTTTCAACACTATGAATTTTCATTCACTTTAAAAGATGATATTTACATTTTCTACCAATCCTTCAACAACCAGGGTGAGCTGGAAAAATGGATTCATTTTCATGCAGAAAATGAATCTATACAACATTGACATAGCCTAGTTAATATAATACTGTGAAGCTGAGGGCTTTCCAGGCTCAGAGAAAAGAGCTGGTGTTTGACATTGATATAACAGACTATCACGATGTGAGGAGATGTTGTAGTTCTGCAGGCGTATGTTCTATGTGTTAGACCCTCATGACAATGGCCATACACATCACTGACCAAGTGTTGAAGGAAGACTTTGGATACAAGCATTGTCTCTGGGTATATTCTGGAAGGAGAGGTGTTCATTGTTGGGTCTGTGAAGAATCAGTTAGAAAATTGTCCTCTATGGTATGTTCTGGGATAATTGAGTATTTGAGTCTTTTAAAGGATGGTCAAGAAATTAAAAAGAAAGTTCACACCAGTGAAAAAATTCACCCTTTCATCAGAAAGTCTATAAACATATTAAAAAATATTTTGAAGAATATGCCTTTGTCAATCAAGATATTCTTGAAAATAAAGCAAGCTGGGATAAGATCTTAGCCCTGGTTCCTGAAACAATTCATGATGAACTTCAGCAAGGTTTCCAAAAGCATCACAGCAGATACCAGAATATAAAAAATGACAAATGTGGGCCCTGGGTAGAAGGGGAGATCATGCTCCAGTACTGTTTTCCATGCCTAATATCAACGTTAGCAAAGGACTCAATCATTTACTGAAGGGCCCTTTTTAGTGTTCATCCTAAAACAGGTTGCATTTCTGGTCCTATTGATTTACAGAATGTGGATCAGTTTGATCCATTTGCTGTTCCAGCCATAAGTTCCATCTGTCATGAGCTGGATACCATTAGAATAAAGCTGAGTCTGACGTCAAACATAGAACCAGAGATTATAAGAAGACTGGTCTAGCTCCTTATGTGAAAATTTTTGAACAATTTCTTGAAAAAGTGGATAAATACCAAAAAGGAGAGCTTTTCAAGAAGAGTGATTTACAGAAAGATTTCTGAAGATAACAACTCGCCTCAAACCAATATGGCTACCTTCTACCTTCAATCAAAAATCATATACTTCAAAGGGCCATTTAATAAATGTGGCAGAACCATGTATGTGCCAATGCTCAAAGTAAAATTTCCTTTTCTTGAGAAATAATTATGCTGAAAAGATTCCTTGAGACGGTGATGGGAGAATGTCAGGGTTTCTGGAAAGAGCACTAAAGGAAAGACTAAATCATGGTTGGATTTCAGATAAAATTTATAAAATTTAATAATATACAGAGAGAATTCTAAGATTTCTGACATGAATACTCCCTTCAAACAGGCGCTATAAATAGAGTAAGTAGTAATATATCCAAGACTTTCCTCTCACCTCACCGTAACCTCCAATTTCTGGATGAGTGAGGATTTTGTCCTTAGTCTCTTAAATTAATTACACCTGAAGTGTATATCTAGTCTCTTCCTATTTTGCTTATTAATGTTCTTATTGGTTAGGTCACACTCCACTGTCCATTTTTTAAAAATCATTTTAAATAAGGCATATAAACTTACCAAAACTTCAATTCAAAAAATATCAATTACTAGACTAACAATATTGGAACTCAATATAGTGTTTTTTACAACTGTTGGCAATTGTAGCTCCTAACCTTTTCCCTCAGAGAGCAATTGGTTTAATCAGAAAGAAGCAGTTTAGAAAAATAACCATCTTCACCAACATAAAACCTGTTCTATTTGTCAAAAAAGCTTTTTTCTTTTTTTAAATTTTTTAATTAATTTTTAAATTTAAAAAAATTACCAAAAAGAAACACATACTCTTAATATGTGATCATCTGTTCTACATATATAATCAGTAATTATTCACAATATCACATAGTTGCATATTCATCATCGTGATCATTTCTTAGAACATTTTCATCAATTCAGAAAAAGAAAAAGACAACAGAAAAATAAAACGAAAACAGAAAAAAAGAAATTATATATACCATACCCCTTACCCCTCCCTTTCATTGATCACTAGCATTTCAAACTAAATTTATTTTTTATGTATTTATTAATTAAAAAATTAAGAAACAAAACAAAACATCAACATACATAATCATTAATTCACAATATCATCACTTAGTTGCATATTCATCATTTCTTAGAACATTTGTCAAAAAAGCTTTTTATATATTTAGATAGAATACTTAGTTTCATTTCTTCCATGTTTGGTTTTGTTAGAATCTAAAGTGTCAGATTTTGCTTGTCTGGTTTTACAACCACTCTAAACAAAACAGTTGTTCTAATTTACATTCTACTTTTGAGAAACAGTAAGAAACAAGCTTATTAGGCCAGTGCTTTTCTATGACTTAAAATTTTCCGTCCTTTAACACTGTTTCCTCTGTAATCTTGTTAAATTTTTTCTTATGGTTTATGTAAAACCTTCTTTAAAGAAGTCAACATGTTGAAAAACTTTGCATTCCTTTTCTTTTGTAAGTTTTTAAGAAAAAATATTAAAGGCTATTATGCAAAATGCAAAATAATAAATAAACGGAGGGACACAAGTGCTTGAGAAATTGTGGAGAAAGAGAAGTACCTATTCACTGTTGGTAGGGAAGCTGAGTGTTTTCACCCCCTCTGGAGGGCAGCATGGTGGTTCCACAGGAGGCTAGGGGTGGGGTTGCCATATGATCCTACAACCCTTTGCTCGATATGTGCCTGGACAAACTCAGTGTGGGGACGCAAATGGACATTTACACACTGGTAGTTATGAAAGCAATGTTAGCAATTTGCATTGGATCGAGGTGGCCTAAGGGTACAGCAACTGAGGGAAGAAAGGGGATCTGTAGTATACATATAGAACCAAACTACTGAGCGGCTGCAAGAAGGAATGAAGTTGTGAGGGATGAATAAGTTGAATGAAACTTAAGGACTGTTTGTTGAATGAGATGGAAGAAACAAAAAGACAAATATTATCATGTCTCACTCATATGGACTAACTATAATATACAAACTTGGTGAATTGAAGTCAAGAGCATGGGTTATCAGGTTAGGGCCTATTATAAAGTGTCATAGATTGTAAGCTCTTATAGCAGTCACATACTAAAGAGTTGCAATTTTTACTTCTAAATTCTGAGATGCTAAGCTGTTTTTTTATTTCATGGTTGTTCCCAGAAACTTTGGGTATTTACTTGGCACCTGAGACTCAAGAGTTAGAGCACTGAAGCTATGAAAATCAGCAGTACCCCATATAGGAACTGTTAAAAAAGTTGAGAAAATGATCAGATTTTGATTAGAGATATGAATGAAGCTGTTCTGCATAGCACCCTGTATTCTCATTTGGGTAAAGAATGATATGGTCCATATTTTAAAACTTCAACTTTTGGGTGAGACCAAAGGGAAATAGGTTTATTTGGTGTAAAATTTATATTTTGAGTAGCACATTATCTAATTTAACTTGTATGGTCAGTTGAGTTGAACAATATAAATACATGGAATCTTAAACAGGGCGTGAGATCTTATTGGTTTGTACATGTTAGAGTGAGGCCCCACTATATTCCAGAGTAAGTTGGGCAGAGTATAAAGAAGTATTTGAAAGTTCCCTTGGGGGACTGGGGAGAAAAGAGGAAATATTCAACTTCCCCATTTAGGGAATTCCTGATATTTTCTCAAGCAGTGGGGACAACCAAATCAATAGGCTGAGCCCTTGATCTTGGGTTCACCCCTATGAAACTTATTCCTGCAAAGGGGAAGCTAAGCCTACTTATAGTTATGCCTAAGAGTCACCCCCAGAGAACCTCTTTTGCTGCTTAGATGTGGCCTCGCTAAGCCAACTTGGCAGGTGAACTCACTTCCCTCCCCACTATGTGGGATATGCCTTCCAGGAGTGTGAATCCCCCTGACAACATATGACAGGACTCCCAGAGATGTGATGGGACCTGGCAGCATGGGATTGAAAGAGCCTTTTTGACCAAGGGGGAGAAGAGAGAAATGAGACAAAATAGTTTCATTGGCTGAGAGATTTCAAACAGAGTTGAGAGGTTATCCTGGAGGTTATTCTTATGCATTATATAGATATCCTTTTTTAGTTCATGGTGTATTTGAGTGGCTGGATGGAAATACATGAAACTGTTGAGCTATGTTCCAGTTGCCTCGATTCTTGAAGACGACCGTATAATGATATAACTTTTACAATGTGACTGTGTAATTGTGAAAAACCTTGTGTCTGATAGTCTTTTTATCCAGGGCATGGACAGATGAGTAAAAAAAAAAAAAAAAGATTAAAAAATAAGTAAATAGGGCGGTCCATGGTGTCTCAGCAGGCAAGAATGCTTGCCTGCCATGCCAGAGGACCTGGGTTCGATTCCCGGTGCCTGCCCATGTTAAAAAAATAAAAAAGATAAGTAAATAATAAGGGGCATAAAAAGGCTGAGCCCCCAGCCTTGGGGGTTGTTCATATGAAACTTAACCCCACAAAGGATAGGTCAAGTCTACTTAAAATTTAGGCCTAAGAGTCACCCCCAAAAGAGCCCCTTTTGTTGCTCAGATATGGCCTCTCTCTCTAGTCAACATGAGGAGCAGTCTCACCACCCTCCCCCTCTCTGCGTGGGACATGACTCCCAGGGGTGTGGACCTTCCTGGCAATGTGGGACAGAAATCCTGGAATCAGCTGAGACTCAGCATCAAGGGACTGAGAAAAACCCTAGAATGAGCTGAGAATTAACATCAAGGGATTGAGAGAACCTTCTTGACCAAAGAGGGACGAGTGAAATGAGACTAAGTGTCAATGGCTGAGAGATTCCAAACGGTCGAGAGGTTATCCTGGAGTTTATTCTTATGCATTAAGTAGATATCACCTTGTTGTTCAAGATGTAGCGGAAAGGCTGGAGGGAACAGCCTGAAAATGTAGAGCTGTGTTCCAGTAGCCATATTTCTTGATGATGATTGAACAATGATATAGCTTTCACAAATGAGACTCTGTGAATATGAAAACCTTGTGTCTGATGCTCCTTTTAGCTACTATATCAACAGAAGAGTAGAACATATGGAATAAAAATAAATAATAGGGGGGAACAAATGTTAAAATAAATTTAGTTTGAAATGCTAGTGGTAAATGAAAGCGAGGGGTAAGGAGTATGGTATGTATAATCTTTTTTTCTCTATTGTTTTATTTCTTTTTCTGTTGTCTTTTTATTTCTTTTTCTAAATTGATGCAAATGTTCTAAGAAATGATGAATATGCAACTATGTGATGATATTAAGAATTACTGATTGTATATGTAGAATGGGATGATATCTTAATGTTTTGTTTGTTAATTTTTTTAATTAATAAAAAAGTTTAAAAAATAAATAAAAAATGTTTAGAAAAAGAGTAAGAGATTGTGTAGATTGAAATACTGGTGGTCAACAAGAGGGACGGGTAAAGGTATGGGATGTATGAAATTTTTCTTTTTTATTTCTTTCTTTTGAAGTTTTGCAAATGTTCTAAAATTGATCATGGTGATAAATACACAGCTGTGTGATGATGCTGTGAACCATTGATTGTACACCATGTATGGACTGCATGTGTGTGAAGATTTCTCAGTAAAAATATTAAAAAAAAAAATTTTCATTGACTCTGCATATCCAGCTAAATGAAATGGAGAAACTATGGAAAACCAAGGCCAGCCTTTTTAGGAGATTTTCCCAAAACTAATGCCTGTATCTAGAGCTTTCACTGGCATCACTGCCATTCTTCAGAGTCCCAGGTTCATAAACACTTCTTTTTTTAAAGATTAATTCAGTACTGAGTGTGGATATAGTCTATTTTAAGCAGTTTTATTGAGATACATTCACATACCATGCAATCCATCCAAAGTACACAATCAATGACTTTTAGAATAATCACAGAGGTATGCATTCATTACCGTAATCAATTGTAGAACATTTTCATTACTCCAAAAAGAAAATCTCCATACCTCTTAGCAGTCATCTCTCAGCCCCTCTGTCCTTCCCCAGCCCTATATAGCCATTAATCTAATTCAGTCTCTATAAATTTATTTATGTTTACATTTTATATAAATGGAATCATAAAATATGTAGTACTTTGTGTATGCTTTCCTTCACTTACCATGATGATTTTTTAATGATTGTTTTTTTAATTAGAGAGGCTGTATGTAAAGTAAAGTCATATAAAAATATAATATTGCCATATGCCTGTGGATTGTTGACACTTTGCATTGGTGTGGTATCTTTGTTGCAATTAATGTTAAGAATATTAAAGCATTACTGTTAACTATAGTCCATAGTTTACATTAGATGTATTTTTCCCATATACCACTCTATTATTAATACCTTGTAATAGTGTCATACATTTGTTATAATTATTGAAACAATTTTCTTATATTTATACTATTGACCACAGTTCATTGTCCACAATAGGGTTCACTGGGTTAAATAGTCCCGTTTTATCCTCTTTGTTTTTAGTAACATACATGACCCAAAACTTCTCCTTTCAACCACATTCACCAACATAATTCATCATTGCTACTTGTACTCACAATAGGTGCTACCATCACCACTATCCATTTTAGACATTTACAGTCAACCTAAATAGATATTCTTTGCAAATTAAGCATAAGCTCCCCTTTCTCTACCTCCATTCTATTCCTTAGTAACCTATATTCTAGATTCTAACTCTATGAGATTGCTGATTATAATTAGTTCATATCAGTGAGATAATACAATATTTGTCCTATTGTGTAAGGCTTATTTCACTCAATACAATGTCCTCAAGGTCAGTCGATGTTGTTGTATGCGTCAGGACTTCATTCCTTCCTATAGCTGAATAATATTCCATCACATGTACACAAACATTTTGTTTACCTATTCATTGGTTGATGGACACTTGGGTTGGTTCTGTATTTTGGCGGTTGTGAATAATGCAACTATAAACATTGGTATGCAAACATCTGTTTGAATCCCTGAGTTCAGTTTTCTGGGCATATACCTAGCAGCAGGATTGCTGGATCATTTGGCAGTTTGATACTTAGATTCCTGAGGAACTTCCAGACTATCTTCCACAGGGGTTGTACCATTTTACATTCGAACCAGCAGCGAATGAGAGTTCCTGTTTCTCCACATCCTCTCCAACACTGTAGAATTATTAGTTGCCTTTCTACTGAATGAGAAATGATATCTCATTGTGGTTTTGATTTGTATTCCCTAAGAATTAGTGATGTTGAACAGCTTTTCATGTGCTTTTTAGCCAATTTGTATTTCCTCTTTGGAAAAATGTCTATTCAAGTCTTTTGCCCATTTCTTCTCCTTTTTTTTTACTGAGATATCTTCACACACATACATTCTATACATGGTGTACAGTGACTCACAGTATCATAACATAGTTGTATATTCATCACCGTGATCATTTGTTAGAACATTTGCATCACTCCAGAAAAAGAAATAGAAACAAAAAAGAAAAAACTCATACATACCATACACCTTACCCCTTCTTCTCATTGACCACTAGTATTTCCATCTACCCAATTTATTTTTTGGCCTCCTTATTATTCATTTATTTTTTTAGCCATATTTTTTGATCATCTGTCCATACCCTAGATATAAGGAGATCAAATACCAGGTTTTCACAATCACACAGTCATAATGTAAATGTTATAGCTTTATACTATCATCATCAAGAATCTAGGCTACTGGAACACAGCTCAACATTTTCAGATACTTCCCTCTAGCCACTCCAATACACCATGTGGTAGTTAGATTCAGTTGTCAGCTTGGCCAGGTGAAGGCACCTAACTGTTGCTGTGGCCATGAGCAAATGGTAAGTGAACCTCATCTGTTGCTGATTACATCTGCAGTCAGCTAGGAGGCATGCCTGCTGCAATGAAGGATGTTTGACTTAATTGGCTGGTGCTTACATGAGAGAGCTCAACATAGCACAGCCCAAGTAGCTCAGCATACCTCATCTCAGCACTTGCATCTCAGCCCAGGCCTTTGGAGATGCACAAAGAAATCACCCCGTGGAAAGTTTTTGGAACCCAGAGGCCTGGAGAGAAGGCCAGCAGAGAGTGCCCTGTGCCTTCAAAGTTAACTGCCTTTCCTCTGAAGAACTAACAAAATAAATCCCCTTTTATTAAAAGCCAATCTGTCTCTGGTGTGTTGCATTCTGGCAGCTAGTGAACTAGAACACACCATAAACTAAAAAAGGATATCTATATAATGCATAAGAATAACCTCTCAACTGTGTTTGAAATCTCTCAGTCACTAAAACTTTATTTTGTCTCATTTGTCTCTTCCTCCTTTTGGTCAAGAAGGCTCTTTCAATCCCTTGATGCCAGGTCCTGGCTTATCCTGGGAGTTCTGTCCCACGTTGACAGGGAGAGTTAGGCACCTGGGAGACATGTCTCATGTATGAGGGAGGGCAGTGAGTTCACCTGCTGGGTTGTTTTGTCCATTACTTTTTTTCCTTTTAAACTTTTTTTATTGTATTGTATAACATATATACAAAGCAAAGAAATAAAAAAGCAATAGTTTTCAAGGCACTCTTCAAAAAGTGGTTACAGGATAGATCCCAGAGTTTGTCATGGGCCACCATATCATCCTTGTATTTTTCCTTCTAGCTGCTCCAGAATATAGGAGGCTAGCAGGCTTAAATACTTTTTTATCATCACAATTGACTTTTTTCCTTCTTTTTTTGTAAATAATAACATATATGCAAAAAACTATAAATTTCCAAGCAAAGCACCACAATTAGTTGTAGAACATATTTCAGACTTTGAAATGGGTTACAATTTCATAATTTCAGGTTTTTACTTCTAGCTGCTCTAATATACTGGAGACTAACAGATATCAATTTAATGATTCAGCATTCATATTCATTTAAGTCCTATCTTCTATGTATAATCCCACTATCACCTTTAATCTTTCCATCCCTCTGTTTAGAGGTGTTTGGGCTATGGCAATTCTAAATTTTTAATACTGGACATGTCTATCACTAATAGGGGGTAGGGAGATGGAACTATCTGATGTTCTGGAGAGGTGGGCTAGGTTTCATGACTTAACTGAACCAGGGACCCATCTGGAGTTTGTAGGTTTCTGGCAAGTTACTCTAGTGCCTGGAACCCTTGTGGAATCTTGTAAATTGCCATAGGTGTTCTTTATGATTGGCTGGAATGGTCCTGGTTGGGGGTTGGGAGGTTATGATAGGTAGCCAGGTCTACCTGAAGCTTGTGTATGAGCAACCTACAGAGTAGCCTCTTGACTCTATTTGAATTCTCTCTGCCACTGATACTTTATTAATTACACTTCTTTTCCCCCATTTGGTCAGGATGGAACTGTTGATCCCACGGTGCCAGGTCTGTTTTGCCCATTTCTTAATTGGGTGTTGTGTCTTTTTATTGTTGAGTTGTAGGATTTCTTTATATATTCCGGATATTAAACCCTTATTGAGCAGGTGATTTTGAAATAATTTCTACCATTGAGTAGGCTGCCTTTTTACTTTCTTGACAGAGTCCTTTGTAGATAAAAAGTTTTTAGTTTTGAGAAAGTCCCATTTATCTATTTCTTCTTTTATTGCTTGAGCTTTGGGTATAAAGGCTAAGAAACTATTGCCCATCACAAGATCTTGAAGATGCTTCCCTACATTATCTTCTAGATATTTTATTGTCCTGGTTCTTATATCTAGATTTGTTCTATTTTTAATTCATTTAGCGTAAGATGGAAGTAGGGGTTCTCTTTCATTCTTTTGCTTTTGGCTATCCTGTTCTCCCAGCACTAATTGTTAAAGAGATTATTCTTTTCCAATTGAGTGACTTGGAAGCCTTGTCCAATATCAGTTTTCTATACATAGTGTGGTTCTATTTCTGAACTCTCAATTCAATTCACTTGGTAAATGTATCTACCTTATATCAGTACCTTGCTGCTTTGACCATTGTAGCTTTGCAGTATGCTTTAAATTCAGGAAGTGTGAGTCCTCCAACTTCATGCTTCTTTTCTGAGATTTTTTGGCTATTCTGGGCCCCTTTCCCTTCCAAATGAATTTGACAATTGGCTTTTCCTTTTCTGCAAGGCAGACTGTTACAGTTTTGATTGGGATTGTATTGAATCTTAAATCAATTTGGGTAGAATTGACATCTTAATGATATTTAGTTTTCTAATCCATGAACACAGAATTTTCTTTCATTTATTTAGGTTGTCTTTGATTTTTTTAGGCGATATTCTGTAGTTTTCTGTGTTCAAGTCCTTAACATACTTGGTTAAATTTATTCCTACATATTGATTCTTTTAATTGATATTATGAATGGAATTTTTTTCTTGATTTCCTCTTCAGATTGCTTGTTAATACTATATAGAAACAGTACTGACTTTTGCGTGTTGATCTTGTATCCCATCACTTTGCTGAACTCCTTTGTTAGCTCGGGTAGCTTTGTCATAGTTTTTTTCCAGGATTTTTTAAGTACAGGATCATATAATCTGCAAATAATGAGAGTCTTCCTTTCCAATTTCTTTACCTTTTCCTTTTCTTGCCTAATTGCTCTAGCTAGAACTTCCAGTACAGTGTTGAATAACAGTGATGGCAGTGGGCATTCTTGTCTTGTTCCAGATTAAGAGGGAACAATTTCAATCTTTCATCATTGAGTATGACATTAGCTGTGGGGTTTTCATATATCCCTTTTATCATGTTAAGGAAGTTTCCTTCTATCCCTGTCTTTCGAAGTATTTTTATCAAGAAAGGATGCTAGATTTTGTTAAATGCCTTTTCATGTATTGATATGATCACTTGGTTCCCCCCTTCTATTTGTTAATATGGTATATTGCATTACTTCAGTTTCTTTCTTGAACCACTCTTCCATACCTGGGATAAAGTCCACTTGATCATGGTGTATAATTCCTTTAATATGCTGTTGGATTTGGTCTGCAAGTATTTTGTTGAATACTTCTGCATCTATATTCATTAGAGAAATTGACCTGTGATTTTCTTTTCCTGTAGTATCTTTAATTGGCTTTGATATTAAGATAATTTTGGCTTCATAGAGTGAGTTAGGTAGTATTCCTTTCTGTTCAGTTTTTTGTAAGAGCTTGAGCAGGAAGGGTATTTGTTCTTGGAACAATTGGTAGAATTCCCTGTGAAGCCATCTGATCCTGGGCTTTTCTTTTTTGGTAAGTTTTTGATGACTGATTCAATTTTCTTTACTTGTAATCGATCTGTTGAGGTCTTTTATTTCTTCTCAAGTCATTGTAGGTTGTTCATTTGTTTCTAAGTATTTGTACATTTCATCTATGTTGTCTAATTTTTTTAACATACACTTATTCATAGTATCCTTTTATGACACTTTTAACTTCTGTGGGTCAGTAGTAGTGCCCCTACATTTCTTATTTTATTTATTTGCATCTTCTCTCTTTTTTTCTTTGTCATTCTACCTAAAGGTTTGTCAATGGTATTGATCCTTTCAAAGAAACAACTTTTGGTTTTGTTAATTCTCTCTATTGTTTTCTTCTCAGTTTCATTTATTTCTGTTCTAATCTTTCTTATTTCTTTCCTTTTGCTTGAATGGGACTAGTTTGCTGTTATTTTGTAGTTTTCAATTATTTTTCTGGTTCCTCCATTAGATCTTTGATTTTTGCTCTCTTTTCCTTTTTAATGTAAGTGCTTAGGGATATAAATTTCTCTCTCAGTACTGCTTTTACTTTATTCCCTGAGTTTTGATGTCTTGTATTCTTGTTTTTATTCATCTTGAGATATTTACTGATTTCTCTTGCAACTTCTTTGACTCACTAATTGTTTAAGAGTGTGTGTTATTAACCTCCATATATTTGTGGATTTTCTATTTCCCTGCCTTTTGTTGATTTCCAGCTTCATTCCCTTATGGTCAAAGAAATTGCTCTGTATAATTTCAATCTTTTAAAATTTATTGAGGTTTATTTTGTGACCTAATGTGTGGTCTACCCTGGAGAATGATTCATGAGACTTGATGAGACTGTATATCCTGCTGTTCTGGTATACAATGATCTGTATATGTCTGTTAGATCTAGTTCATTCATCACATTATTGACATTCTCTGTTTCCTTATTGATCCTCTGTCTGGATTCTATGCATTGATGAGTGGTTTACTGATATTGTGTTGAAGTCACCTACTGTTATTGTAGAGGTATCTATTTATCACTTCAGTTTCATCAATGTTTGCCTCATATATTTGGGGGACCCTGATTAGCCACATAAATATTTATGATTGTCGTTTATTCTTGATGGATTTCCCCTTTTATTAATATATATTCTTTGTCTCTTGCAACAGTTCTGCATTTAAAGTCTATATTTTCCAATAGTATCGCTACCCCAACTCTTTTATGGTTACTGTTTGCATGGAATACTTTTTTCCCACCTTTCACTATAAACCTATTTGTGTCCTTGGGCCTAAAATCAGTCTCTTGTAGAGAGCAGATAGATGGGCCATACTCTTATCCATTCTATATCTTTTGATTGGGTAGTTTAATTCATTAACATTCAGTTTATTACTCTATGGGCAGTACTTACTTCAAGCATTTTGTTCTTTGTTTTCTATATGTCCTATCTTATTTTTGTCTCTCTTTTTTACCCTCTTAGTTATCCTTACTGAATGTCTTCATTTATACACTCTCTTCCAAGCTTCTCTCCCCTGTATTTTCCTTTTAGCCTACAGAACTGGATTTAGTATTTCTTGTAGGGCTGGTCTCTTGTTAACAGTGCTCTCAGTTTCTGCTTATCTGTGAATATTTTAAATTCTCCCTCATTTTTGAAGGGCAGTTTTGCTGGATGATGAATTCTTCGCTGGCGGTTTTCTCTTTCAGTGCCTTAAATATGTCATACTACTGCCTTATTATCTCCGTGGTTTCTGATAAGAAATCACTACTTAATCTTATTGCAGTTTTGTGTATAAGATGAATTGCTTTTCTTTTGCTGCTTTCATGTGTCTCAGAGTAGGTCTGTTAGGATTTATTCTGTTTGGAGTGTGTTGTGCTTCTTGGATATGTATATTTATGTCTTTCATAAAAGCTGGGAAATTTTCAGCCTGCCTGCCCCTCTTCCCTTCTCTTTTCTCCTTCTGGGATATCCATGATATATAAGTTTGTGTACTTTGTCCTGTGCTTAATTTTTTCCATTCTCTTCTCTATCTCTTTTATCTGACATTTCAGTTATCCTGTCTTTTAATTTCCTAATTCTTTCTTCTGCATGTTCAAATCTGCTGTGTATTTTCAATCTCTTCTGTTGTGCCTTTCATTCCCATGAGTTCTGTTATGTTTCTTTCCATACTTTCAAATTCGTTTTTATGCTCGCATATTGTTTTCTTATTATCCTTTAACTCTTTATGCATACTTTCTTTCATCTCTTTGAACTGATAAAGGAGTTTTTTGAGCTTCTTTGATAAGTTATTACAAATTCTGTGTCTTTTCTGAAGTTTTAATTTGTTTCTTTGATTGTACCATATCTTGCTGTTTTTTTTTATAATGATTTATAAATTTTTGCTGATGTCTATGCATCTGATTATCTTGATGAGTTTTCTCTGAAGGTCAGTTCCTGTTTCTTGCCTAGGGTTTTATTGCTGATTGGCTTTGTGTTAAGGTTCCTCTCTGAAACTTCATTCAATTTATTCTAGACCTTTAGAATTGCCCAGGTTTAGCTGATCAGATTTTTTCAGATCTTCACCTGATTCTTGCCCTGAGTATATGGTACAGTTTTCAAGATTGCACTATTTTTGCAGTTGTTTCATCCCCAGGGGAAAACATCCATTAACCTGTTCCTTCTCTGGGAATCTTGATCTGTTCTGTTTTAATTTTTCCCCTATAGTTTATTTTTCTTTTAACTCTTATTTCATTGCCTCTAGCTGCTTTTGCATGGAGGGCAAATGGGGGAGGGGGATTCACCACAGAGAGGACCTCCCAAAGTCAGAATTTCCTAACCAAAACAAGGCCAGGGATCCACAAATGTGGCCCAGACCAGTTCCAAAGAGCTCTGGGGAGAGAGGCTCAGAAAAGGTGCCAAAAAGCTTTTTTGACTTTCTGTGAAACTACACTTTTCTGGCATGTCCAACAGATGGTGCTCTTCAGGAAATTTTCCCTGCAGTCCTAAGGAAGCCCTGTGTCTTTGAACTTCCACTGTCTTCTCCCCTATCAGGGGTGGGGTGAAATAATGGCTGCGTACTCTCTGGGTGAAATAATGGTTGGGCACTCTGTCTAGTGCAGCTCAAAACTGTGACGCAGTGATTGCAATATGCTGATCAAAAGCTGTGATCAATTCTTGACCATGGCTACCCCCTCCCACTGTTCTTGGTGAAGAGAGCTTCACATCCCTTTCCATCCTTAGCAGACAGGTAGGAAACAGACCTGAGGCAGCTGGCCTTGAAAGTAGCAGTTGGGTTCTGGCAGTCCCCGCTGAGTACTTTACTCAAAGTTCTTTATCACAGTGTCTCAGCCTCTTCTTCCTGCTCTTCTCTGAAGCTGTACAGTGCTCTCTTGCTATCCAGAGCCTCAGAACAGTTGTTTCTCTCAGTTTCTGCCTACTAGCTGTTTTTTGAGGAGGACTGAGTACTGCAGTTCCTTACTCTACCATCTTCCCTGGAAGTCCTAGAGTCTATTTTTTGGTAGGAATTTGGGAAATACACAAAAGAAAAAGAAGGAAATAAAAATTTCCTATGCTTCTTAGATTATTATTGTTAAGAGAACAAGTAAAGTAAAATTAGAAAAGATCTTCCTTGGTTTGGAATATTGCTTTTTTCCTTCTCTGCATAGCTACCTACTTCTCATCTTTTGAGTCTTAGTTTACGCTCCCTTAGCATCTTGTGCACACTCTTTCTCCTTTACTAACTTTACTCTGCCTCATGAGAGCTTGTATAGTCAACAAAGAAGATGCAATAAAAGTGGGCCACCCTAGTAACTGTGTTATCTTTGAAATGTCTAATAAATGCCCAGATAGAGATGTGAAATATGTGGGCAGACATACTGGAGCATAGCTTAGTGGAGGGATCAGGTCTGGAGATAGCTAGCGCCTTGGATGAACTCACTAAATGTGAGAATGTGGACAGAGGAGAAAAGAATGTGGGTCTGGCAACATAAAGAGGTTGAACAGAGTATATAGAATATAGGAAAGACTGACTGGTAGGGTTGGTCCTGAAATCCATGCAGGAGGATATGCTACCTCTGTTAAGTCTGCAGAGAAGTCAAGAGATATGATGACAGAAAGATTTCATTGCCTGGAGCACTCTTTTTCCTCCTTTGCAGAGCTGTTTATCCCTTTGGCTAAGATATATATGACTCCCTCCTACAAGTTACCCTCAACACTGCTTACACACTTTGTAAGTTTTTCCCATACAGTCTGCTCTCTCTAAAATAGCTTTTGTATTTAAAATAGCACAGCTGCTAGGTTAGATATCTGTGTTCCTCACTTCATTATATGTTCCTCCTTGCTAGGACCATGTTTTTCTTTAGCAAAGAAATATTTGCTAAGTGGTTGAATGACTGACTGAATGAGTGAATGAATGAACATGGCTTCTTCTTACCTTTATTCTTTGGTTTCTAGGATCAATTTTTTCCTGGTCAAGAGAATATATAAAATTGTCTCCCTCTCTTCCACAAGTTAATTTTATGTTGTTTGAAAAAGTTAATGCCAGGGTGCACAGGTGGTTCTGTGGTAGAATGCTCGCCTTCCATGTGGGAGACCTGGGTTCAATTCCCAGATGATGCACCTAAAAAAAAAAAAAGTTACTGCCAACCATTTTCTTTGCCTAGAATGAGTTCCTCTCCCCACCTTCCCTCACTTCCTTTCTAATCACCTCTTTCATATTGTCTATTTAGACTAGTTCTGTGGGAGCTCTGAAGAAAGCCCTGATTTTCAGCTTATAGTACAACATTTGGGGTCTGTCCATATTCTGCATTTTTATTGTTCTCATGTTATTTCTCTCTGTGTTGTTACAAAGGGATAGAGTAGAAAGACCCCAGAATAAGAATTAAGAAGCATGGACTCTAGTTCAGCTCTGTTAATAACCAACTTGTGCTGGCTTGAAAGGATGTATATCCTCTAGAACAGCCATGTTTTAATCAAAATCCTATTTCGTAAAGGCAGAATAATCCCTATTCAATACTGTATGTTTGAAACTGTAATTAGATCATCTCCCCGGAGATGTGATTTAATCAAGAGTGGTTGTTAAACTGGATTAAGTGATGACATGTCTCCACCCATTTGGGTGGGCCTTGATAAGTTTCTGGAGTCCTATAAAAGAGGAAACGTTTTGGAGAATGAAGGAGATTCAGAGAGCGCAGAGAATGCTGCAGCACCATGAAGCACAGAGTCCACGAGCCAGCGACTTTTGGAGATGAAGAAGGAAAACGCCTCCCGGGGAGCTTCTTGAAATTGGAAGCCAGAAGAGAAAACTAGCAGATGACGCCATGTTTGCCATGTGCCCTTCCAGCCGAGAAAGAAGCCCTGATTGTGTTTGCCATGTGCCTTTTCACATGAGAGAGAAACCCTGATCTTCTTTGGCCTTCTTGAACCAAGGTATCCTTCCCTGGATGGATGCCTTAGATTGGACATTTCTATAGACTTGTTTTAATTGGGACATTTTCTCGGCCTTAGAACTGTAAACTAGCAACTCATTAAATTCCCCCTTTTAAAAGCCATTCTATTTCTAGTATATTGCATTCCGGCAGCTAGAAAACTAGAACATAGCTTCATGGCATAGATGAGTTAGGACTCCGACTCTGCTAGTTTCCTCACTAGGAAAATCTGTAAAAATGTCTTTTCACTCTATTAAAAGGTCTGTATCTTGTTATTTTTGTCATTCATATCTCAGAATCTGTTGTCTTCTCTACTATGCCCTGCATACAAAGGAAAATTTTTAAGTGCTTCAGTTAACGTATTTAAGAAATAGAATTCTATTTTCTTGGCTTTACAAACTTATAAAACTGGAAATTATTTTAGGGTTTGATTAGTACAAATCCTTTTCCGATGTACACAGTTTTAAATATCTCAAGTAATAGAAAGCTCACTGTTTTTTATTTTTCTAATGATTTGTCTTTAAGAAAATTCTCCAACTGTTTGATATTCATATATCTTATTAATTACATATTGCAAAATTCAAGTCGATTTATAATAGATTGTGTTAGCTCTTCTATTCTTAAGCAGTCTAATAACCATTAATATCTCTATTGCAATCTATAGTTGATGACAGGTCATTTGATTTTCACACAATTTATATGTTGATGTTAATTACTGTATTTAACTCCTTTCCTCAAATAATATTTTATTTTAACTAGGAAAATAACTTCAAAATAATCATAATACATTAATAAAATACACATTTCAGTGAAATGTTAAGAAAATTAGAATCTCAGAAAGAAATGAATGTTAAAGGATTTGGGTATTTTTCAGTTGAGATATGTAACCTGACATGGGAGCGTGATAAAAATATGAAATGACAAAAAGAAATTTGCTATGCTATTAAAATTCTAACAAGTTGTTTTCCCTTTTGGCATAAACTTTTTTTTCCTAATAAAGGAGTGTGTTTCTATCGCATCTCGGCCTTTTGGCTAAGATCAAGTGTAGTATCTGTTCTTATCAGTTTAATATCTGATATGTCCTCTATCTGAGGACTTTATATTAAATTGATTTTTGGAAGAGGGAGTTGGAAAAGGAGCTTGCTCCGTCCCCTCCACGCATCATCCTGGTATTGCAGTACTTCCAGGAATGGTGCCCCCCCCAAAAAAAAATAAAAGTGTGTTTCTATTCATTGGCCAATGATCTATGCACTAATTGTAAGATTTCATGGTTTGTGATGATGAAATGTTTTCACGTTTCACAACCTGAAAATTCGTGAGGGTTTTCTGGGCAGTTAATCATAGACTCAAATGTTTTGGGTTTGGAAGAGATCATAGCGTTTATCTTTCACTTTTTATAGTTCAGGGAGGCCAGCAAGGTAAGGAGACTTGTCCAAAACAACACAGTTATTAGTGTTAGTGAAAGAATTGGAACCTAGTTTTTCCTAAGTCCACTTTTTTCTGCTGTGCTAATCACATGAGACAAAATATAAAATAAAAAAATATGATTTTGCTTGCTGATACTTATAGTGGTATTATTCACAGTTGCTGAAAGATGGAAACAACCCAAGTATCCATCAAGAGTGAAAGGGGAGGGTGGGCCACGGTGGCTCAGCAGGTAAGAGTGCTTGCCTGCCATGCCCCAGGACCCGGGTTTGATTCCTGGTACCTGCCCATGTTAAAAAAAAAAAAAAAAAGAGTGAATGGGGAAACAAAATGTGATCTGGTTAGATAAAGAAAATGCGATCTATACCTGTAATGGAATACATTTAGACATAAAAGGAATAGAATTTTGATACATACTACAACATGGATGAACCTTATGACAGCATGTTGATTGAAGTAAGCCAGACACTAAAGATCAAATATTGTATGATCTCAATTATATTAAATAATTAAAATAGCCAGATTCATAGAGTCAGAAACTCAGGATATCAGAAGTCAGGGTGGGGGTGGGGACTGGGGAGTTAAGGCTTAATTGGTACAGAGTTTCTGTTTCGGGTGACTGAAAGCTTTTGTAATAGATGGTGGTGATGGTAGCACAAAATTGTGAATGTAATTAACATCACTGAATTGTATACTTGAAAGTGGTTAAAATGGGAAATTTTAGGTTATATATATTACCAGAATAAAAATTAAATAAAAGCAACAACCATAGAACTGTATAACATGAACAGTGAACTCTAACGTAAACTGTTGACTCAGCCTGCTCTGATACTACCCCAGCACAGAGTGGTAGGGGTGCCTCATACTACTGGGTGGGAATGAATGTGTGCTTGGAAACTGAGGCAGTGCCAGGAGATTCCTTCCTGCCCACAGGGAAGAAAGACCTGGGTATACACTCAACCTTTCCGATACTACCAAATGGGAGGCTTGGATGATTTGGTTCAGCTTGGCAAAGGTAGAAATCTAGGCTCTCGTTCAGCCTTTGCTAGTGGTGGGACCACAATTTTTCTTTTTCTGTGATATTTGACTAGAATAGAGCCATTATTATCTAAAAGTTTTATATCTTATTAGGCTGTTGTTTTCTTGGTCTTTTGGCTAGAGAGAGAAGGCTATCCATGCAGCTTATTTTGTCTTTTCCAGTGGTATTTCCTGCTGGTTGGCTTCTCCAGCATTCAGTCTTGGATATATGAGGCAAAAAGAAAACCCAGAGAACTCATTATAGCCTCATTTCTCACATCCCATATTTCCTAGCCAGATTGCCTTAAACTCTCCAACTTTCATAGTCATCTTATGTTTGTCTTATATACAGTGCCAATCAGTATTTTTTAGCTATACTTAGTGGGACGGATAGGAAAGGAATACTTGCTCCATCTTTCCAGAAGTAGATCTTGACCCTTGTTGTTTCAATTTGTTGTTTTCTCCGTACTGTTTGTGCCAGTTTGAAGCTGTTGTTTGCCCTAGAAAAGCCATGTTCTTTAATCCTTATTCGACATTGTAGGGGAAAACCCTTTTGATTAAATTATTTCCGTGGAGATGTAGTGCTCCCAGTTGCGGGTGTGATCTTTTGATGAGATTGTCTCCATGAAGATGTGTGTGACCAATTGTGGGTGTGTCCTTTTGGCTAGATGGAGATGTAACTCCACCCATTCAAGGTAGGTATTGATTAGTTTACTAAAGTGCTTTAAAAGGGGAAACATTTTGGAGAACGCTGAGAGCCCACACAGCCAGATAGCTTTAGAGATGCAGATGGCAAATGCCCTCACGGAAGCCATATGAAATGAGAAGCCAGGGAGAAAGCTAGCAGATATCTCCATGTCCATTCCCAGCTGTCAGAGGTGTTCCAGACGGCATCAACTGTTCTTGAGTGAAGATAACCTCTTGTTACTGCCTTAATTGGACATTCTCATGGCCTTAGAACTGTAAAATTGTAAGTTATTCAATTCCCTTTTTTAAAGCCATTCTATTTCTGGTATATTGCATTCCAGCAGCTTAACAAACTAATACACTATTCTGTGGGGGCCTACCAAGGATGGCCCTCCTTTGCAGTGTTTGGCACCTCTTTTTATTCTTTTTCTTCCCAACAGAACTACAACAGGCTTCCATTGTACAAAGTTCTCTCTTTAAATAGAGGCCTGATTAATCAATTCAATCGCAGTTAATGATGAAATTTTAAAATGCTATATATCCCAGGCCTGTTCTCATTTTAACAGGTAAGGATTTTTTAAATCCTCCCAAATGCAACCTCACGTGCTTGAATTAGCGACCCCATGGTATGCCAGTCAAAGTTGGATTTATGGATAAAGGAGACTTCCTTTGGTCATTTAAGTCATTTTCCATTTTGGCCATACTTATGAGATAGCATTATAATGTGAGCCTGATTCTTAGTTTCAGTTTAAAATCTATACCCTTTAGATGTGTCCTCAGTCTGGGAGCTGTTTCCTACTAGCACCATAAAATCATCTTTAGGTATTGTCCCCTTCTGTTAACCAAATACTCTAACTGGTATTGCAGCAGAATGATTATAAATCAGCAGTTTAAATGAACACTTTTGAGTCGCTGAAAATGGTACCACTGCATTTCACTGCCTGTTAAATAGATAAGTTATCTGAACATTAGCAACTTTTCTCCCTTACTTACTTTCTCAGGGGAAATTGGGTCCTGAAAAATGATTGTAATATAATGCTCATGGCAAAATTTTTCCCTGTTGAATTTTCTGTAGTGATAACTAGGAACCCATGGTTTTAGGGTAAAGACTTCTAATAGGGTGGCCTTTCTATTTTTCTGGGGAGTGGTGCATGCCTTAGGAATGAAAGGTTTGACACACTGTCATTCTTTGCTTGGAAACACTGTTGTCTTCTCTCTGCGAACCTCCCCTTTACTTTTTTCAAAGGGATGAGCCAGGCACAGCTCTGACCTAGTGGGTTTGGGAGGCCACATCTTGGTGGTGACTAAGCAGTTAAGTATGGAAAGGCTGGAGGATAAATAGCAAGTAAATTCTGGGAAGCAACAAGATTCAGAAACAGAGAACTGGGTTTCTTATCAAATGGGGAACAAAGCCAACAACTTTCAAAACCATGTACACATTGGAATGTGGTGAACAGGAACAAAGGAAACTATAAATTCACAGGATTAGGGCTGAGGGGACTGATACTTATTTTTTATTGGCTCTTGTCTTTTGGTTTAGCCTAATTTAAATGCCTAGAACTAAATCCTACATGACCATAAGTGAGTTAATGGAGGAATCCTCAGATTTCTCCAAAAGTGGTTGTGTGACACATGCATGCATGTGTACACGTGCATGTGAGTGAGGAGTGCAGTGATGATAGCAGAGGTGTAAGAAGGTTTAGAAAAATAACACTAAAGGAACTTTATTGTGACCAGTATTTTCAGCAGGATTCTAAAAAAAATTGGAGATTTTTAACTGTCAGCTGGTTATCTGCATTTAATAAGTAGGTCACAGGAATTAAGAAAGTAACAGCTTTAGATCAGAGGTTGTTTAATGATGAGATGATATAATGGTCACAAAACAGATATGCCAAAAATCATTTTGCATCATGATTAGATGCATAAAAATATGAAAAATGTAATGACCAATCCTCAAAAATATGACCTCCAACATGATGAAAACCAAAAAAGAAGCAATTAACACTAAAAATAAAGATTTAATATTTATATAGAAATTGTCAGTGATTGCTTAGATTGAAGCCATTCCAATGCAAATTCACTTGACAATGGTTCTAAAAATTAAGCAATTTATGGTATGCAGCAAATATGTTCAGGGAAAATTCTGACTTTTTTAACTTATTCAAGCATTACAGAAATTCCTACTTTAGGAATTAGAGATGAATGGGCTTGAGTAGCTGCCAATATACAAATGGTCTGTCCTAAATCTCACCTACCTAACTGTTAGCTTGGCTCCCCCACTGAAGTGGATTCTATATATTTATAAAACATATTGTTCTATTGTTAAACAGTTTCAAAAGTCACAAAATAAATGTTCATCATAATGTCTTCATATCTGTAAATTTGACCACTGTAGAATAAGTGAGTCTGTAGTGGCCAAGACACTGGGTTAGCAATTATGCAGTTTAGGCTAACATTCTGGCTCTTTCATTCACTAGCTTTGCTCCCTTGAGACCCTTAACCATTTTCTCTCTGTTTCCTACTGTATGAAACTGGCACAAAAATACGTTCCTAACCCATGTTTTGAGGCTTCAGGAAATAATGTGAAAGTGCTTTGGAAATCAGAAAATGTTAAATAAATAGAAGGCGTTATTGCCCATACTAAGGGATTTACATAAGATAAGGCTACAAGTTCTTCCACATTCATGGTGTGATTTACTTTTAGTAAACTGATGATCGTGATTATGTTCTAAAGGCTCCTAATACATAAACAATCCCAACATTCTGCTGTGATACAATTGTAAGCTCACAAAATTTATAATATGTGAATTTTTGTGTTTTTTTCTCTTTGAAAATTCAGTTGTCACCTGTAATCTTCAGGCAATGTCCCCAATCTCCATGATCTCTCAAAGATTAGTAATGGATTTATCATCATATCTGCATTTGAGAATGATCAAAAATATCATTTGATATTTTTAAAGAAATAAGCCCCTTTCTAGTCCTTTTTTTTAGAGTAAGCAGATAGAAAGTTTATCGGATACACATGTGAGAAGATATGTGGGCACTCTCACGAGAATGGAAAGATGAAATGCGAGAAGCGATAGGCAATGTGGAGCCATTTGCTTTTATGGATAAGCTTTATTTACTCCCCCTCCGCCTTCCTTGTTGGGACTTTCTCTTCCCCTCCTCTCTTTCCAGGGTGGTGCCTGGTAATAGTACATTTGGGTGGGTCAGTTGGCTTCACCCTTCTCTGTAGATGACTCACTCAGGTGGGGGTCGTTTGGCTCCAGATGGGTCAGCTGTTGCCACGTGTTTCGTGTAAGTGGGTAGCCCCCCAGGTGGGGCATCTGTGGGGACATGGCCTTCTTGACCTTGAATAATTTTGTTCAGGGGCTTTTCTCCCCTCTCAGGTCCTTGTTCTAGCCTGCTTCAACTTCCCTCTCAGAGAGTTCTTGCCCCTTAATCTTAAGGGTTACTGAGGAATGAGGGTTTGTCTTTTCCAGCTGCTTTTGGCTTGCCAGGGGTTGTAGCCCCTGCCTGACATGGCTAGAACTTTCTGGCTATCTCATTTAAGTTGAGAGGGGAGGAATCTGAAGAGGCAGTGGAATGCCTGAAAATCATCCCATCAGCATTGGTTTGGTTTGAAAAGACTTCTACTCTAGAAGAAATAAAATTGGCGAGAATCTTAAAAATGTAAGGGCTGATCAATAGCAGGAGGATAGAAGTGAGTGGTCCTAGGAGACTAGGGAAGAGGGAAGGAAATTATTATCCTTCAGATCCAAGAGTGAATTCTAACTGTTACTGCTTAACTGGGGAATAAGAGGGCACATGTGCCAAGTTAAGGGGTACGGAGATGAGGCTCAGAAGCGGTTTAGAAGGTGGCTTTGGCTGCTGTGTCAGCCAGTTATACCCTCAAGAGATGTTAAGAATTATTTTTCAATGACTAGGGCAATGGATTATAGCTGTTTCTGTCAGCAAGAGATGGCATTTAAGAAATTGAGTATTTTTTTTTTTTTGGTGGTGTTTGAGAGAGAGCCTCACTCTGTCTACATTGCTGCATGAGCATGCAGGACTAGGAAGGCATAGCTTTTTCCTTTTTTGTTTTCAGTTGTTTTAGAGCTCAGATGAGGGCAATTAGTTTTGCCTTCTGACTTAAAGTCACTGTAGGTAGGATTTTGGCTTGACCCTAGTTTGGCTTGTTAAAGTCCTTTTTGTTGAAGATGAAGTTTTAACCCTCAAGCTGACCATTTGTCTTTTTACAGAAGCTTTAGAGTGAAGTAGTGTAACTGACAAGAAATTCAGTTGTTTCTATGATTTGTAATTTTCAACGTAATACAGAAATAGTATTAGGATAGCATATTGTTAAGTTTTTAGGAATTTTAAACAATTTCTAAGTATATGAATAGCATTTTATTTATATAAATTTAACTACAATAGATAGAAAAAAATTTTTAATTTTTAAACTTTTTTTTGTAATATATTGAAATACTTTAGCACCTTACTTTTACAAGGTGAGAACAAGACAGTTTAAGAGTCGGAAGACTTGGTTTCTGATATGAAGGTTGATAAGGTTAATAGAAACATTAACAAGGCTATTATTCTGATAAATAAAATTTTTATCTTTTAAACAGAGTTTTCAGATGGTAAAGAAAATTTTTATAACATTTTATTAGGATTAGACTAACAATGTACATTATTTTGACAAAACTAAATTCCTGTTCTGTATGCACACAGGGTTTTACACAAATTTTTTTTTAAAATATTATAAACAGACTTATTAAATTTTGGTTAGCATTGAATGATAGTTTATTTTCATAAACTTTTTTTAACTTTTTCTTTGTGAAATATATATACAAAAAAAGCAATAAACTTCCAAGTACATTTTAACAACTAATTATAGAGCAGATTTTAAAGTTTGGTATGGGTTACAGTTCCACAATTTTTCGTTTTTAATTCTAGCTAGAAGATCAACACTGGAGATAAACAGAAATATCAATATGATTCAGCAGTAATACTCAATTTTTAAATCCTATCTTCTCTTTTATACTCCTCTTTCTCTTTTTTTTTATTAATTAACGGAAAAAAAGAAATTAACCCAACATTTAGAAATCACACCATTCTACATATGCAATCAGTAATTCTTAACATCATCACATAGATGCATGATCATCGTTTCTTAGTACATTTGCATCGGTTTAGAAGAACTAGCAACACAACCGAAAAAGATATAGAATGTTAATATAGAGAAAAAAATAAAAGTAATAATAGTAAAAACAAAACAAAACAAAACAAAAACCTGTAGCTTGGATGCAGCTTCATTCAGTGTTTTAACATGATTACTTTACAATTAGGTATTATTGTGCTGTCCATTTTTGAGTTTTTGTATCTAGTCCTGTTGCACAGTCTGTATCCCATCAGCTCCAATTACCCATTATCTTACCGTGTTTCTAACTCCTGCTGGTCTCTGTTACCAATGACATATTCCAAGTTTATTCTCGAATGTCGGTTCACATCATTGGGACCATACAGTATTTGTCTTTTAGTTTTTGGCTGGATTCACTCAGCATAATATTCTCTAGGTCCATCCATGTTATTACATGGTTCATAAGTTTATCTTGTCTTAAGGCTGCATAATATTCCATCGTATGTATATACCACAGTTTGTTTAGCCACTCTTCTGTTGATGGAGATTTTGGCTGTTTCCATCTCTTTGCAATTGTAAATAATGCTGCTATAAACATTGGTGTGCAAATGTCCGTTTGTGTCTTTGCCCTTAAGTCCTTTGAGTAGATACCTAGCAATGGTATTGCTGGGTCGTATGGCAGTTCTATATTCAGCTTTTTGAGGAACCGCCAAACTGCCTTCCACAGTGGTTGCACCCTTTGACATTCCCACCAACAGTGGATAAGTGTGCCTCTTTCTCCGCATCCTCTCCAGCACTTGTCATTTTCTGTTTTGTTGATAATGGCCATTCTGGTGGGTGTGAGATGATATCTCATTGTGGTTTTGATTTGCATTTCTCTAATGGCCAGGGACATTGAGCATCTCTTCATGTGCCTCTTGGCCATCCGTATTTCCTCTTCTGAGAGGTGTCTGTTCAAGTCTTTTTCCCATTTTGTAATTGGGTTGGCTGTCTTTTTGTTGTTGAGATGAACAATCTCTTTATAAATTCTGGATACTAGACCTTTATCTGATATATCATTTCCAAAT
The DNA here is from genome assembly GCF_023851605.1 of Tamandua tetradactyla. Lineage (NCBI taxonomy): Eukaryota > Metazoa > Chordata > Mammalia > Pilosa > Myrmecophagidae > Tamandua > Tamandua tetradactyla. The sequence continues at coordinate 54,923,786 of NC_135339.1, forward strand.
ATTGTCTCCCATTGTGAAGGCTGTCTTTCTACTTTCTTGATGAAGTTCTTTGATGCACAAAAGTGTTTAATTTTGAGGAGTTCCCATTTATTTATTTCCTTCTTCAGTGCTCTTGCTTTAGGTTTAAGGTCCATAAAACCGCCTCCAGTTGTAAGATCCATAAGATATCTCCCAACATTTTCCTCTAACTGTTTTATGGTCTTAGACCTAATGTTTAGATCTTTGATCCATTTTGAGTTAACTTTTGTATAGGGTGTGAGAGATGGGTCTTCTTTCATTCTTTTGCATATGGATATCCAGTTCTCTAGGCACCATTTATTGAAGAGACTGCTCTGTCCCAGGTGAGTTGGCTTGACTGCCTTATCAAAGATCAAATGTCCATAGATGAGAGCGTCTATATCTGAGCACTCTATTCGATTCCATTGGTCGATATATCTGTCTTTATGCCAATACCATGCTGTTTTGACCACTGTGGCTTCATAATATGCCTTAAAGTCAGGCAGTGCAAGACCTCCAGCTTCGTTTTTTTTCCTCAAGATGTTTTTAGCAATTCGGGGCACCCTGCCCTTCCAGATAAATTTGCTTATTGGTTTTTCTATTTCTGAAAAATAAGTTGTTGGGATTTTGATTGGTATTGCATTGAATCTGTAAATCAATTTAGGTAGGATTGACATCTTAACTATATTTAGTCTTCCAATCCATGAACACGGTATGCCTTTCCATCTATTTAGGTCTTCTGTGATTTCTTTTAACAGTTTTTTGTAGTTTCTTTATATAGGTTTTTGTCTCTTTAGTTAAATTTATTCCTAGGTATTCTTTTAGTTGCAATTGTAAGTGGGATTCGTTTCTTGATTTCCCCCTCAGCTTGTTCATTACTAGTGTATAGAAATGCTACAGATTTTTGAATGTTGATCTTGTAACCTGCTACTTTGCTGTACTCATTTATTAGCTCTAGTAGTTTTGTTGTGGATTTTTCTGGGTTTTCGATGTATAGTAACATATCATCTGCAAACAGTGATAGTTTTACTTCTTCCTTTCCAATTTTGATGCCTTGTATTTCTTTTTCTTGTCTAATTGCTCTGGCTAGAACCTCCAACACAATGTTGAATAATAGTGGTGATAGTGGACATCCTTGTCTTGTTCCTGATCTTAGGGGGAAAGTTTTCAATTTTTCCCCATTGAGGATGATATTAGCTGTGGGTTTTTCATATATTCCCTCTATCATTTTAAGGAAGTTCCCTTGTATTCCTATCTTTTGAAGTGTTTTCAACAGGAAAGGATGTTGAATCTTGTCAAATGCCTTCTCTGCATCAATTGGGATGATCATTTGATTTTTCTGTTTGATTTGTTGATATGGTGTATTACATTAATTGATTTTCTTATGTTGAACCATCCTTGCATACCTGGGATGAATCCTACTTGGTCATGATGTATAATTCTTTTAATGTGTTGTTGGATATGATTTGCTAGAATTTTATTGAGGATTTTTGCATCTATATTCATTAGAGAGATAGGTCTGTAGTTTTCTTTTTTTGTAATATCTTTGCCTGGTTTTTGTATGAGGATGATGTTGGCTTCATAGAATGAATTAGGTAGTTTTCCCTCCGCTTTGATTTTTTTGAAGAGTTTAAGGAGAGTTGGTACTAATTCTTTCTGGAATGTTTGATAGAATTCACATGTGAAGCCGTCTGGTCCTGGACTTTTCTTTTTAGGAAGCTTTTGAATGACTAATTCAATTTCTTTACTTGTGATTGGTTTGTTGAGGTCATCTATGTCTTCTTGAGTCAAAGTTGGTTGTTCATGTCTTTCCAGGAACCAGTCCATTTCATCTAAATTGTTGTATTTATTAGCATAAAGTTGTTCATACTATCCTGTTATTACCTCCTTTATTTCTGTGAGGTCAGTAGTTATGTCTCCTCTTCCATTTCTGATCTTATTTATTTGTATCCTCTCGCTTCTTCTTTTTGTCAATCTTGCTAAGGGCCCATCAATCTTATTGATTTTCTCATAGAACCAACTTCTGGTCTTATTGATTTTCTCTATTGTTTTCATGTTTTCAATTTCATTTATTTCTACTCTAATCTTTGTTATTTCTTTCCTTTTGCTTGCTTTGGGATTAGTTTGCTGTTCTTTCTCTAGTTCTTCCAAGTGGACAGTTAATTCCTGCATTTTTGCCTTTTCTTCTTTTCTGATATAGGCATTTAGGGCAATAAATTTCCCTCTTAGCACTGCCTTGCTGCGTCCCATAAGTTTTGATATGTTGTGTTTTCATTTTCATTCGCCTCTAGGTATTTGCTAATTTCTCTTGCAATTTCTTCTTTGACCCACTCGTTGTTTAAGAGTGTGTTGTTGAGCCTCCACGTATTTGTGAATTTTCTGGCACTGCACCTATTATTGATTTCCAACTTCATTCCTTTATGATCCGAAAAAGTGTTGTGTATGATTTCAATCTTTTTAAATTTGTTAAGACTTGCTTTGTGACCCAGCATATGGTCTATCTTTGAGAATGATCCATGAGCACTAGAGAAAAAGGTGTATCCTGCTGTTGTGGGATGTAATGTCCTATAAATGTCTGTTAAGTATAGCTCATTTATAGTAATATTCAGATTCTCTATTTCTTTATTGATCCTCTGTCTAGATGTTCTGTCCATTGATGAGAGTGGTGAATTGAAGTCTCCAACTGTTATGGTACATGAGTCTATTTCCCTCTTCAGTGTTTGCAGTGTATTCCTCACGTATTTTGGGGCATTCTGGTTCGGTGCGTAAATATTTATGATTGTTATGTCTTCTTGTTTAATTGTTCCTTTTATTAGTATATAGTGTCCTTCTTTGTCTCTTTTAACTGTTTTACATTTGAAGTCTAATTTGTTGGATATTAGTATAGCCACTCCTGCTCTTTTCTGGTTGTTATTTGCATGAAATATCTTTTCCCAACCTTTCACTTTCAACCTATGTTTATCTTTGGGTCTAAGATGTGTTTCCTGTAGACAGCATATCGAAGGATCCTGTTTTTTAATCCATTCTGCCAATCTATGTCTTTTGATTGGGGAATTCAGTCCATTGACATTTAGTGTTATTACTGTTTGGATAATATTTTCCTCTAACATTTTGCCTTTTGTATTATATATATCATATCTGATTTTCCTTCTTTCTACGCTCTTCTTCATACCTCTCTCTTCTGTCTTTTTGTATCTGACTCTAGTGCTCCCTTTAGTATTTCTTGCAGAGCTGGTCTCTTGGTCACAAATTCTCTCAGTGACTTTTTGTCTGAGAATATTTTAATTTCTCCCTCATTTTTGAAGGACAATTTTGCTGGATATAGGAGTCTTGGTTGGCAGTTTTTCTCTTTTAGTAATTTAAATATATCATCCCACTGTCTTCTAGCTTCAATGGTTTCTGCTGAGAAATCTACACATAGTCTTATTGGGTTTCCCTTGTATGTGATGGATTGTTTTTCTCTTGCTGCTTTCAAGATCCTCTCTTTCTCTTTGACCTCTGACATTCTAACTAGTAAGTGTCTTGGAGAACGCCTATTTGGGTCTAATCTCTTTGGCGTGTGCTGCACTTCTTGGATCTGTAATTTTAGGTCTTTCATAAGAGTTGGGAAATTTTCAGTGATAATTTCTTCCATTAGTTTTTCTCCTCCTTTTCCCTTCTCTTCTCCTTCTGGGACACCCACAACACGTATATTTGTGCGGTTCATATTGTCCTTGAGTTCCCTGATCCCCTGCTCAAATTTTTCCATTCTTTTCCCGATAGTTTCTGTTTCTTTTTGGAATTCAGATGTTCCATCCTCCAAATCACTAATTCTATCTTTTTTCTCTTTAAATCTATCATTGTAGGTATCCATTGTTTTTTCCATGTTTTCTACTTTATCCTTCACTTCCATAAGTTCTGTGATTTGGTTTTTCAGTTTTTCTGTTTCTTCTTTTTGTTCAGCCCATGTCTTCTTCATGTCCTCCCTCAATTTATCGATTTCATTTTTGAAGAGGTTTTCCATTTCTGTTCGTATATTCAGCATTAGTTGTCTCAGCTCTTGTATCTCATTTGAACTATTGGTTTGTTCCTTTGACTGGGCCATATTCCCAATCTTCTGAGCATGGAGCGTTATCTTCTGCTGGCGTCTGGGCATTCAGTCAGATTTCCCTGGGTGTCGGACCCAACAATGTTGTAAGATTTTTCTGTGAAATCTCTGGGTTCTGTTTTTCTTATCCTGCCCATTAGGTGGCGCTCGTGGCACACGTTTGTCTCACGTGTTTGGAAGGGATCCCTCTGGTCACCGTTCTCCGCGGCCTGGAGATTTCCGATCCAATTCTCTCAGTTGGTCCGGGGGGCCGCGCCTGGTGGGGGCGTCAGCTGCCGCGGCTTGAGGGGACCCTGCGGCTCCTTTATTAATTCCCCTATTGGTGTTTGGTTGGACCGAGTCCCTGCCACTGTCAGAAATTCCCTCCTCTCCCTGGAGTGGTGTCGGTCGCCGGCCGCAGCGGCCCGGGGAATTCGCCTCCTGATCAGGAAGCCTCCCACGGGGGAGGGGCGTCGGTCGCCGGCCTCCGCGGCCTGGGGAATTCGCCACTGGACCAGGAAGCTGCCCGCGGGGGAGGGGCGTCGGTCCCTGGCTGCCGTGGCCTGGGGAATTCGCCACCGGACCAGGAATCCGCCCACGGGGGAGGGCCACCGCGGCTTGGGTAGCCCTTTGATCCGAGACTCGTAGTCGGTCCAGGAAGCCGCCCTCAAAAGAGGGGCGCCGGCTGCCGCGGCTTGGGAAACTTGCTTCTCCGCGACTCTCAGCCAGCCCGGGAGGGAGGGAGGGAGGAGCTCCGGCCGCCACAGCTGCTGCTGCTCGGGGATCTCACCGCAGCAGAGTCTCGCAGTCAGACTAGCCAGTCCAGACTGGGGTACGCTGTGTGTTCATTCCCTGCCGTGGCCCTGGGAGCTGTTCTGCACTGTTTCTGTTCACCTAGTAGTTGCTCTGGAGGAGGAGCTAAGATGTACGTCCCTTACTAAGCCGCCATCTTGGCCCTGCCTCTCCTCCTCTTTCTCTTTAACTAACATGTATACATAAAAGCAATCCATTTCAAAGTACATCACAGCAATTAGTTGTAAAACAGATTTCAGAGTTTGATATGGGTTACAATTCCACAATTTTAGGTTTTTATTTCTGGCTGCTCTAAGGTACTGGAGAGTAAAAGAAATATCAATATAATGATTTAGTACTCATACTCATTTGTTAAATCTGACCTTCTCTTTATAACTCCACCATCACCTTAGATCTTTCTCCTTGCCGTATGTTTTTTTATTGTTATTGTATAATATAACGTATATACAAAGCAAAGAAAGAAATAAGCTGTAGTTTTCAAAGCACCCTTCAACAAGTAGTTACAGGACAGATCCCAGAGTTTGTCATGGGGTCAGTTCCATATGATCCTCTGATTTTTCCTTCTAGCTGCTCCAGAATATAGGAGGCTAGAAGTAATAAATTTTTTTTATCACAATCAACTTTTTTTCTTTATTGTGAAAAATAACATGTATACAAAAATGCCATAAATTTCAAAGCACAGCACCACAATTAGTTATAGAACATATTTCAGAGTTTGGCATGGGTTGCATAATCCCACAGTTTTAGGTTTTTACTTCTAGCTGCTCTAAGATACTGGCGACTAAAAGAGGTATCAATTTAATGATTCAGCAATCATATTCATTTGTTAAATCCTATCTTCGCTGTATAAATCCACCATCACCTTTGATCTTTCTATCCCTCTCTTTAGGGGCATTTGGGCTATGGCCATTCTAACTTTTCATGTTGGAAGGGTCTGTCAGTAATGCGGGGTAGGGAGATGAAACTATCTGATGTTCTGGAGAGGCTGGGCCCTCTAGATTTCAGGACTTATCTGGCCCAGGGACCCATCTGGAGATTGTAGGTTTCTGGAAAGTTACTCTAGTGCATGGAACCCTTGTGGAACTGTTGTCCTAGATGTTCTTTAGAATTGGCTGGAATGGTCCTGACTGGGGTTTGGCAGTGTCTAACTGAAGCTTGCATAAGAGCAATCTGTAGAGTAGCCTTTTGACTCTTTTTGAACTCTCTCAGCCATTGTTATTAGTTACACTTCTTTCCCTCTTTTGGTCAGGAGGGAATTGTTGAGCCCATGGGCTGAACTCATCCTTGGGAGTCATCTCCCATGCTGCCAGGGAGACTTTCACCCCTGGATGTCATGTGCCACGTAGAGGGGATGGCAATGGTTTCACTTGCAGAGTTGGGCTTAGTGAGAGTGAGGCCATGTCTGAGCAACAAAAAAGGGCCACCAGAAGTAACTCTTAGGCATACCTATAGGTAGGCTAAGCTTCTCCACTATCTACATAAACTTTACAAGAATAAGCCTCAAGATCAAGGGCTTGGTCTATTGATTTGGATGTTCCTAAAGTTTGACACAGTATCAGGGGATTCCCTAATGGTAAAATTTAATAATTCCATGTTTTTTTCTCCCATCCCTCAAGGGACTTTGCCAGTACTATTTGATTATCTGCTTAATATACTCTAAGATGTATCCAGTTATTACATTTTACTATACAGGATTAAAGGGCCTCTTTCTTATTCTGGGGCTCCCTGTGTTTCAGTTGTTCAAATGAGCTATACAGATAGTTTGAGTTAGATTATGTGCTACAAAAATTTAGGTTCCAGACCAAGTAAACCTTTCTTCCTTTGCCCTCAAAGAGTATGTGTGGTTCTAAAATATGGACAATGTTGTTCTCACCCCTGTGTTCTGAACTACTTTAACCCTGACCTGATCAGCTTGGTTCTTATCTCTAAATATATATATAAATCAGCCTCTCAAAATCCAGAAATTATAATTATCAGTCCAGACTAAACGTGTGTTCTGCAAGAGCTTACAATCTAGGCCCTTGTTTTCTTATAAGCATTTTCTAAAGGACACCATACCATAATTGTTCTTTTGCTTCTGGCTTATTTTGCCTCACCAAATATCCCACACATTCATTCACATCATTGCATGCCTCATGACTTCATTCCTTTTTGTAGCAGCACAACATTTGATCATATGTATACACTGTCATTGGCCAATCTACTTCCCAGTCAGTGCATCCTTCAGCTACCTGTATTCATTAGACATCATATGTAATGGCCAAAGTCCACAGTCCATCAACACTCTCAATTTTAGATAATTTCAAGAGAAAGATAACCGATAAATACACCGTCACCAAATAGGAAATCTAAACCTCCTTAACTCTTGACTCTCCCCCCATTATTTATCTCTTCTGTTGCTGTGGTAGTGCTGATATTTTCCTTTTAAACATAGCCCATGGCATACAATAGCAGTTTTGCCCTTGTCCCTGGGACTTAAACACTCTTTATTCATGAATCAGACCTTTGAAGTAGTTTTTGCAAGAACTAATTAATATTTCCAGTGTTAATCAGTGAGATACATAGGTCTATATAACCCCTTTCAATCTTGTTCATCTTCAATATGGTAATATTACTTATAGATCCACTAGATAACTGCCTTCACTTCTACCTATTCCCTTACACTGGAGTTCAACCTCATTAGCTAATGGTTCACCCATCTCTAGCTTCTATGTATCTCTAAGTCCCCTATATTTGTATTATAAGCCTCTGATTTTACCTTTACCATAATCATAAAAGTGGAATCATACAGTATCTACCCTTTTGTGTCTAGCTTATTTCACTCAGCATTTTGTCCTCAAAGGCTCATCCATTTTGTCAGGTGCTTCAGGACATCATTTTATCTTACTGCTGCATAATATTCCATCATATGTATATACCACATTTTATTAATCCAGTCTGTTGATGGAAATTTGGTTTGTTTCCATCTTTTGGTGTTCGTGAATAATGCTGCTATGAACATCGGTGTATAAGTGTCTGTTTGTGTTATTGCTTTCAGCTCTTCTGGATATATACCAAAGAGTGCTATTGCTGGGTCATAGGGCAATTCGGTATTTAGTTTCCTAAGGAGCAGCCAAACTGTCTTCCATAGTGACTGCACCATTATACATTCCCACCAGCAGTGCATAAGTGTCCCAACATCTCCACATCCTCTCCAACAGTTGTAATTTCCTGTTTGCTTAATAGCAGCCATTCTTATAGGTGTGAGGTGGTATCTCATTGTATTCTTGATCTCCATTTCCCTTATAGCCAATGAAATGAACATCTCTTCATGTGCTTTTGAGCTATCTGTATTTGTTCATAAGTAGAATGTCTATTCATATCTTTACCCCATTTTATAATTGGGTTGCTTGTTCTTTTGTTGTTGAGTTGTATGACTTCTTTATGTATACAGGATATCAAACCTTTGTCCAATATGTCATTTCCAAATATTTTCTACCATTGAGTTGGCTGCCTTTTCACCTTTTTGACAAAGTTCTTTGAGGTGCAGAAACATTTGATTTGGAGGAGTTCTTATTTATCAGTTTTTTTCTTTTGTTGCTTGTGCTTTGGGTGTAAAGTTTAGGAAGCTACTTCCTATTACTAGGTTTTGAAAATGTTTCCCCATATTTTCTTCTAGAAGCTTTAAGGTGCTAGTTCTTATATTTAGGTGTTTGATCCAGTTAAATTTTGTGTAGGATGTAAGGTAGGGGTTGTCTTTCATTCTTTGGCTATTGATATCCAGTTCTCGCATGTCCATTTATTAAAAAGACTAATTTGTCCCAGTTCAGTGGATTTGGGGGACTTGTCAAAAATCAGTCGACCACAGATTTGTCGGTCTATTTCTGCACTCTCGATTCAACTCTGTTGGTCAATACTTCTATCTTTGTGCCAGTACCATGCTGTTTGACCACAGTGGCTTTATAATAATAGATTTTAAACCCAGAGAGTATTAATCCTCCTACTTTGTTCTTATTTTTTACGATGCTTTTAGCTATTTGGGGCCTCTTTCCCTTCCAGATGAATTTGGTACCTAGCTTTTCCAAGTCTTCAAAGTAGTTTGTTGGAATTTTGATTGGTACTGCATTGAATCTGTAGATCAATTTTGGTAGAATTGACATCTTAACTATATTTAGCCTTCCTATCCTTGAGCAGGGAATGTCTTTCCACCTATTTGGATCTTCATTGATTTCTTTTAGCAAGGTTATATAGTTTTCTGTATACAATTCCTTTACATCCCTAGCTAATTTCATTCCTAAGTACTCTATTCTTTTAGTTGCTCTTTTGAAAATAATTTTTTCCTTAATTGACTCCTTAGTTAGGTCTTTGCTTGGTGTGCCAGTTTGAATCTGTAGTGGACCCCACTACAGAAAAGCCATGTCCTTTAACCCTCATTCAGTATTGCTGGGTGGAAGCATTTTGATTATTCCCAGGGAGATGTAGCCCACCCGATTGTTGGTGGTAAATTTTCATCAGATAGCTTCCATGGAGTTGTGATTCTGCCCATTAATCCTTTAAAAGAGGAAACATTTTGGAGGAAGTCCCTTCTGTAGAGCCATGTGAAAGCCAGCAGACACCACCATGTTAGCCGTGTGCCCTTCCAGCTGAGAGAGAAACGTTGAATGTCATTGGCCTTCTTGAACCAAAGTATCTTTCCCTGGATGCCTGAAATTTGACATTTCTATAGGCTTGTTTTAATTGGGACATTTTCTCAGTCATAGAACTGTAAACTAGAAACTTATTAAATTTTCCTTTTTAAAAGCCATTTCGTTTCTGGAATATTGCATTCTGGCAGCTAGCAAACTAGAAAACACTTGGGTATTGAAATGTTACTGATTTTTGCACATTAATTTTATATCCTACCACCTTGCTAAATTTGTTTATTTGGGCATCATAAAGTGAAAGGCAAATGGCTATTGGGAGACAGGGTGGTGCAGTGGAAAGGACACTTTCAGCACTTCAGGAAGGTGTCCTCTAGGATCTGGTCTATCACTAATTTGGCACTGATGACTTTGGGCATTCATGGAATTTCTCAAAACTCTTATTCTCATAATGTGAGAGATGCAACCAGTAGCACCAACAGGGAAAAATCAGTTTAGATTCCTGGGTTTCTATCAGGCCCTTTATCAAACATTTATTAAGCACCCATTGTATATCAGGCATTGTTGTAGGCATAGGTGGCTGTAAGAAAGAACAGCATCTCTGCCTGCAGAGAATAGAGACATATAAACAGACTATTATATTTTATATAATATTCTGTATTTCATATATTTTAATATAAAATATTTTCTGTAATTCTACAGCAATAGTATTCAGTGCTCTAGCTGAGCTGTGAACAAAATATTATAGAAGAATGAGAACAATAACAAATAATTGTTCATAAGTTATAAACATTAATTTACCTAGAATACCTATGGTTTAAACTACTGGAGTTTTTGAAAAATAATTGCCTTTTTTAGGGCTTGGTGATCTAACATGTAGGTCTAACCTGACCAAGTTTATGCTCATGACACCAACAAAGCAACAAAAACCACAAAATTAATGAGAAAAAGTACCTTTTGTAGTTTGATTTTTGATATCTCAAGTAAAGGGAAAAATAATCATGGAGGGTATGCCAGTTTGAAAGGATATATGTACCCTAGAAAAGCCATGTTTTAAACCTAATCCCATTTTATAAAGGCAACCATTTCTTCTAATCCCTATTCGGTACTGTATGTTTGAAACTTTAATTAGATCATCTCCCTGGAGATGTGGCTCAGTTAAGAGTGGTTGTTAAGCTGAATTAGGTGGAGATGTCTCCCCACCCATTCCAAGTGGGTGGAATCCTATTAAACTATTATATCTAGTAAACTATTATTAGTTTACTGGAATTCTATAAAAGAGGAAACATTTTTGAGAAAGAGAGAGATTCAGAGATAGCAGAAAAGGATGACAGAACACTGCAGAACCACGAAGCAGAGAGTCACCAGTCAGCAACTTTTGGAGATGAAGAAGGAAAACGCCTCCCGGGGAGCTGGAGAGGAAGCTAGCAGATGATGCCGTGTCACCATGTGCCCTTCCCACTGAGAAAGAAACCCTTGCTGTGTTTGCCATGTTTGTCATGTGCCTTTCCAGAGGAGAGAGAAACCTGAACTTCATCAGCCTTCTTGAATCAAGGTATCTTTCCCTGGATGTCTTTGATTAGACATTTCTATAGACTTACTTTAATTGGAAGATTTTCATGGCCTCAGGACTGTAAGCTTGTAGCTTACTAAATTCCCCTTTTTAAAAGCCATTGAGTTTCTGGTATATTGCATTCTGGCAGCTAGCAAACTAGAACAAAGGGTAAAATGAGAGCTTTGCTGAACTTCATCATGTTTAATTTTACAAAATGGAATTTTTTTTTTTGAATGATCCATGCAGGGCACAAAAGGTCTTCACTCAATCATGATAACTGCAAGTACCGTAATTTATTGGTAGTCTGTCTGCTAAGCAATTGTTCCTCGAGCTATGGATGCCCTTTGGCCTCTCCTTGAAATTGTTTGACATTTCATTCAATTATCCCCACTACAAGTCTAGCAGACATGGACAGAGCAGAGTTAACCAAAAGAGCCCATTTTTTAGAACTTGCTGAGAAGAATTTTACAGCAGGGGTGAAAAATGAGGCCTTTCCTTGGTCTCACCTTTCTAACATGCAAGTAATTAAGAATTGACCATCTATCTAAAATGTGTTTGGGAACCTCCATTGCATTAGGATTTCTACCCATGTCTTCAGACTCCTCACTTCTAGGGTGAAAGTCTAAATGACTTAAGATTTTTCAAATGTCTCTTTCTTTGAGAAGGTTTGCTAATACTCTGTTGGAAAGGTTAAAATCTACAAGCTTGGTGAATTATATGCATTTGAAAAGTCAATTTAAAAAGATACCACCTGCCAGCCACTAAAAGAGCAGAAGGGTTGAAATCCTTTCAATATCTCTTGCTATTCAAAACGTGTCTCTAGTGTTTTTGCACTTTAGCCAAAAGCTTTTAGACTTAGTATAAAGCTAAAATACTTAGTATAAAAGCTAAATTTTATCTTGTCTGAGTGACAAGATAAAATGTATGTGCATTTTCCCATTGCCTATCTTCAAGCCAGATTTTCCATGTTTAAAGAAGAAAATAATAAAAGTGAAAGATTTAAGAAGGCCCTGGTCACATGTAGTCAAAATTACATTTGACTTAGTTAACATTCTCTGAGTACAATGTTACCAAGTGAATGCTACATTATTCAAGTAGCTTCTTTTAGCTTCAAAAAGAGATTTGATGGATTAAATTAGCTGGAATACTCTTTTAAAAATTTATAGAGTTATAAGAAGATATTTCAGGAAAGTGGGCATTTTAAAAATTTATACACATAGTATTCTGTTCTACATCTTTGCAGGATGGTACTTAATTCAGTATTCTCTTGAATATAAAAGGAAGATGATCAGGCTTTAAACCATGATTGTGCCTGAATGTTGATGGGTCAGGCCAATAGTTGCTGTGCCCAAGGTCTCATGGCACCAAGCATATGTTGCATAGATTGTCTTATTTAATATTTGTAATTGACTTACAGATGTAGGAATTGCTATTCTTGTTTAACAGATGAGAAGACTTAGGCTTAGAAAAGTTAAATTACTTGCAATGATTATATAGTAAGCACCTGACTATGAATTTGAATCCAGAGCTAGCCTACTCAAAAGCCTAGCCTACTCAAAATGCTCCATGCTGCTTTCATATATATCTATTTATGGCAGAACCTCAGCAAAATGGAAATTCTCTTTCTTCCTCCTGTGTCACTCACAGAATGGCCATATGATTATTTTGATAATTTAATGAAAAGAATGCCAGATTTAGAATCAAGGAAGATTGGTTTTAGGTCTGGGCCTTGAATATATATGTGACTCTGACCTATTAGAAGTTTTCATCTGTCAGTTCAGTGTTGGGTGTAGAGAGCTGAAAAGCCAGGCTCCATGCTCCTCTCATGTAATGCTTCAACCTACTCCACTTTTTAATCTTTAATATTAGGACTTGACTACTCAAAGGTTGTTTTGGAAATAAAATGAACCTTGTATTGTCTGGAAAAGTACTTTACAAACTAAAATCTACTGTGTTGCTCTCAGGATTTTTTAAAAATGGAAATGTCCATTATATTCTCTCATCTGCTATGAGGAAATAAAGACATTTATTTAAATATTTAAATGATAGTCTTTAGTCTTGAACAGGAGTGGTAAACATATGGAGTCACCAGGTAACTGATAACTGAGTGTAATTAATCAGATTAGTGTTTATCAAAGTCACGTTCAATGAGGGAAAACAAATGTCAACATTGCAAGGAGTTGAAAATGGGTTGGTATACAAAAAAAGTACAGTCAATGCAAGCTAGGGTCTGTAGTCAACAGCAATATTGTAATATGCTTCCACTGAATGTAACAAAGGCATTATGTCAAAGCTAAATGTCAACAAGCTGTAGGTATGAGGAAGGGTATGGATTCTTTGCAGAAGAGAAGGAAATGTCTTCATATAGATTATGGTGGTGAAGGCATGGCTATTTACTGAGGTTGAATTGAATGATTTGCAAATAAAACTGTTTAAAAGTGAACAAAAAGAAATAAGTGCTAGAGAAAATGTGAAGAAAGAGATGTGCCTATTCACCCCTGGTAGGGAAGCCAAGAGGTGCAGCCCCTTGGAGGTCAGTGTGGTACACAGCAGGCTAGGAATGGGGTTGCCATATGAACCTGCAACCTCATTGCTAGGTATGCCTGAAGGAGTTGGGAGTGGAGACATGAATGGACATTTGCACACTGGTGTTTATGGTGGCAGTGTTCACAAATCACAATGGATGGAGGTGGCCTAAGGCTACAACTGAGGAATGAAAGGGTGATCTGTGGTGTATACATACAGTGGACTGCTGAGCAGCAGCAAGAAGAAATGAAGTTGTGAGCATGCAACTAGGTAAATGAACCTTAAGGAGAGTATGTTGAATAAAATGTTAGAAATGAAAAGGCAAATATTATTATGGCTCACTCATATGGACAAACTAATACACATACTCAAAGAAATGAAGTTGAGAGCATGGGTTATCAGGTTGGGAGCATTGTAAAGAGTCCTAAACTGTAAGCTCTTACGGCAGTCAGGAGTTGTAACTGTTATTTCTAAGTTCTGAGATACTGAGCTATTTATATATAACCTTGTTGTTAATTGAAACTTCTGGTATTTATGTGACACCTGAGACTCAGAGTTAGTGCACTGCAGCTATGAAAATCAGCATTACCCCATACTGCAAATGTTAAAAAAGTTGAAAAAGTGATGAGATGTCAACTAGAGATATGAATGAAGCTGATGTGGATAGGACTAAGGTAAATCAGAATATAGGGAAATGATGATATCATCCATATTTTAAAACATAGACTTCTGTGTGAGACCAAAAAGAGACATGCTTATTTGGTGCAAAATTTATATTTTGAATTGTGCATTATCTAATTTAACTTGTATGGTCCATTTATTTGAACACCATAATTACACGGGATCTTGAATAGGGCATGAGAACTTGTTAGTTTGTTCAAGTTAGTGTGATGTCTTGATATATTCCAGAGTAATTTGGGCAAAGAATCAAGAAGTATTTGCAAAATCCCCTTGAACTGGGAAGAATGGAGGAAATATCCAACTTCCCCTCTGGGGAATTCCTGATATTCTCGCAAGCAGTGGGTTCGCCCCTATGAAACTTATTTAAGCAAAGGAGAAGCTAAACTTATTTATAATTATGCCTAAGAGTCACCCCCAGAGAACCTCTTTTGTTACTCAGATGTGGTCTCTCTTTCTAAGCCAACTCAGCAGGTGAACTCACTGTCCTCCCCCTTACATGGGACATGACTCCCAGGAGTATAAATCTCCCTGGCAACATGTGACAAGACTTCCAGAATGGGCTGGGATCCAGCAACATGGAATTGAGAGAGTCTTCTTGACCAAAAGGGGGAAGAGAGAAATGAGACAAAATAAAGTTTCAGTGGCTGAGAAATTTCAGAGTTGAGAGGTTATCCTTGAAGTTTTTCTTAAGCATTATATAGATATACCTTTCTAGTTTAGAGTGTATTAGAGTATGGAGGGAAGTACCTTACAGTGTTGAGCTGTATTCCAGTAGCTTTAATTCTTGAAGATGATTGTATAAAAATATAACTCTTACAATGTGACTGTGTGATTGTGAAACCTTGTGTCTAATCCTCCTTTTATCCAGGGTGTGGATAGGTGAGTAAAAAAAATAAGGATAAAAAATAAATAACAGGAGAGGATAATGGGTAAAAAAATTGGCTAGATTGAAATACTAGTGGTCAGTGAGAGGGAGCAGTAAGGGGTATGGAATGTATGAGTTTTTTGTT
This sequence comes from Tamandua tetradactyla, assembly GCF_023851605.1. Lineage (NCBI taxonomy): Eukaryota > Metazoa > Chordata > Mammalia > Pilosa > Myrmecophagidae > Tamandua > Tamandua tetradactyla. Next base: position 54,939,053 of record NC_135339.1, read on the forward strand.
TTGATTTCTTTTTCTGGAGTAATACAAATGTTCTAAGTATGATCGTGGTAATGAATACACAACTATGTGATGATAATGAGAGCCAATGATTGTAAACTATGGGTGGGCTATATGTATGTGAAGATTTCTCAATAAAAATATTTTTTAAAAAGTCAGGCTCAAAGAGAATTACTAGAAGAGAGAATAAATTTTAGTTATTTTTAATATTTTTATATTAAGAAAAATAAATGCTGATGAAGAAATTATTTAAATAAGAATTAATAACAATATAAACTCTCTATTTTTCCATCACACAAAAATAGTACTTGCTAATTCATTTGTGTATTTCATAGACACCTTCTCTTTCACCCTTTCTTTACCTGTCTTTCAAAAGAGAGAGAAAGCAGAGAGCAGAAAAGGGGGTAAAGGAGAGAGAGATAGAGAGAAAGAGCATGAGAGCAAGTACTTTGTATTCTGCTAGCTTTGCTGCATTAATTTACATTTTTCCATATTGATATTATATCTTTAGAAATTCTATAATAACTACATAATAATCCCCTAATTTTGGACTTTTAGAATTAATTCCAATTTCTTTACAATACTATATGATGTTTTAGTGAATATTCTATGATGTTTATCATTGCCTGCAATTCAGATGTTTTTTTAGAATAGATTTCTTGGACTAACTCAAAAAAGCCTAAGTTTTTTTTTTTTTTTTTCTTTTTTTTTGGTGCCTGTTCTTGGAATTGAACCCATGTCTCCTGCATGGAAGGCGACTATTCTACCAGTGAACCACCTGTGCACCCAAGAGCATAAGCTTTTTAAAGGATCCTAATGCATAATGCCTAGTTTCACTCCAGAAAGTTTGTATCACTTAATATGCACACCAGAAATTTGTGTGTCAGTTTCACTATGACATTGTCTACACTGATTTTTCCCAAGTTTCAATTTTTTAGTAGATTAAAATGACATGCAATTATATTTCAGTAAATATAATCCGAACAAGCATACTATAGGATAAAAGAAACAATACAAAAGCTGTACATTGTTTGCTGAATATGTGCATATAGGTGATTGTATTAGTCAGGGTCCTCCAGGGAAACAGCACCAATGGGAGGTATCATAAATATAAGAGTTTATAAAAGTGTCTCACACAACTGTGGTGATGCACAAGTCTAAATCCCATAGTGCTGGCTGCAAGTTGACAGCTCCAACAAATGTCTTCAGTAAATCTCCCAAGAGAGGCTTGTTGACTGAAGTGGAGAGAGAGATTCTCTCTTCAGACTTCTCCTTTAAAGCTTTCATCTGATTAGATTAAATATCACAAATTACGGAGGACACTGCCCTTAACCCACTACAGATCAGCCATGAATGCAATCAACATGTTAATGAACCAGCCTTCCACTTTATTAACCAGCCATGAAATGTCCTTGCAGTAATGGTTAGTCCAGTGCTTGCTTGACCAGGCAACTGGGCATCATCTCCTGGCCTAGTTGACATATGAACCCAACACCACCCTTGTCAACTTGACAGCTATACACATCCCCTTAAACCATACATTATCTCTAAAAAGAACATAATAACAGACATATTTTTCACCTAACAATACTCAACTGTCATGTGTACAACCAGAAATGCACTAAATCCTTCCAGAGTAGGATGCAAGTCCTTGGGTAACATTCACTTTTAAACTTAATATCCTATAACTTAAATACTATGACATAAACAATACAACTTAGGCCATATGATTAAGGGATAAGATAGAGAAGAAAGTGAAGATTTTTGCTTTATGTACAAATACAAACATACTCATAACAAAACAAGGAGGAAATATCCATACTATCACAGTCCTTGTTTCTGTAACTGGTCTCATAGTTGTGGTTCATATTTATCACTGCCTTCTTCCACTACCCATTCCATATTCCTTTTACCCTCAGCAAGCATATCAGCTAGCTGTGGTTCTTGGCCTAGTGGTCTGACTCAAATCTTCATTCCTTAAGTTTCTGGGCCATTGATAATCCTTCCTGGATTAGGTTGTTGCAATTTTCCATTAACTTTAATGGAATAATACCAGGGAATGGGAATACTAAGACATGTCCTAGGGGATCTCCTGTATTCTAGGAAAACTATTCTTTACCTCCACTGTGTAGTTGTAGTCCTAGTTCCCCTTGATAGTCAGGATTAATTCCCTAGCCAGTACAGTAATCCTCTTCCTTGCCTGTTGTAATTTAGAGGCATGAGAAGCCCAAAGTGACCAGGTGGCAGTCTTAACTTCAAGTTCAGTGGAATCATTGTTGTGTCTCCAGGTGAAAGCACTCCTTTTGAAACCAAGACCTGTAGACCAGTGGAACATAAGCTTGCAGACATAGGATGCAAAAATTTTTTCTAGTGGATCAGTAGTGGTGATAGTGAGTGGTGTAAGTTCCATTTCGACCCTTTGATTCCTGGACCTGTGAATACTGGCTTTGGGAGAAACAGCAACTTAGAGTAGACTCTGATTCAGAGCATACACAGCCTCTTGGAGAACACTGCCCCAGCCCTACAAGGTATTGCTACCTAGTTGGCAGTGTAATTGAATCTTCAAAAGGCCATTCCTCTATTCTATCAACTCAGTTACCTCAGGATGATTGGGAACATGGTAAGACCAGAGAAGTCCATGAGCATGTGCCCATTCCCATACTTAAATTGATGTAAAGTGGATTCCTTGATCAGAAGTAATGCTGTATAAATACCATGATGGTAGTTTTGGCAGAAGCATTATATGTAGTGAAGGCAAAGCCGTATCTGGATTATGTGTCTATTCTAGTTTCAACAAATTGCTGCCCCTTCCATGATGGAAGTGGTCCAATGTAATCAACTGCTACCAGATTACAGACTGATCACCTTGAGGAATGGTGCCATATCAGGGACTGAGTGTGGGTCTCTGCTGCTGGTAGATTGGGCACTCAGCAGTGGCCACAGCCAGGTTGGCCTGGGTGAGTAGAAGTCTATGTTGCTGTGCCCATGCATAATCTCCATCCCTAATACTATGCTCACTTACTTCATGAGCTCATTGGGCAATGACAGCAATGGCTGGGAAAAGAGGGTCCCTGGTATCCACAGAAGGGGTCATCTTATCCGTTTGATTATTAAAACCTTCCTTTGCTGAAGTCACACTCTGGTGAGCATACACATGGGACATGAGTCAGTATACAAAAGTTCTTCTGGTAGTACATTCTCCTTCCAAGCAAAATGAACAACCAGGTGCACTGCTCAAAATTCTACCCACTTGGAGAATTTTCCCTTACCACCGTCCTTCAGGGACATCCCAGAAACAGGCTGCAGTGCTATAGTTGTCCTCTTCTCTGCATATCGCGCAGATCCATCAATAAACCAGGCCAGAGTTTTTCTTACTCAGTCAACTAAATGTAAGGAACTCTTCAAGAGGCCATAGCTCTGGGCTGTGAAAGGATGGTAACATGGCAGGAGTGAAGGCCAAGGGTATTTGGCCTACTTCCTCATATGGCTTCAGGACCTGCTCAAGCCCTATCTCATATATACCATTTCCATTTTATGATGGAGTGCTGCTGTGCATGCTGAATTTTATGAGTTGGTGGGTCAGACAACACCCAGCTAGTGATGTTGTCTCATGGTAACTTGGTGGCCCATGGTTAAGCATTCAGTCTCTTCTAAGGCCTAGTAGCAGACTAAAAGCTGTTATCTAAAGGGGAATAATTATTTTCAGAGAATGGAAAGTCTTGATGCCAAAATCTTAAGGGCCTGCACTGTGATTCTCCTATAGGAGCCTGCCAAAGGCTTCAGACAGCATCTCTATTTGCCCCTGACACTTCCAGCACCATTGTATCTGCTGTATCAAGACATCACACTGGTCCATTGGGCCAAGTGGCAGTGCAGCTTGCATATCAGCCTGACCCTGTGGCAGGGCCTCTTCTTATTCCAGTCCCCACTCAAAACTAGCAGCTTTTCTTGTCACTCAGTAAATGGGCTCGAGTATCATACCTAAATGAGGAATATATTGTCTCCACAATTTGAAGAGGCCAACTAGACATTATTGTGCCTCTTTTTCGGTCATAGGGGCTAGATGCAACATCTTATCCTTCACCTTAGAAGGCGTATCTCGACATGCTCCCCACCACTGGACACCTAGAAATTTTGCCGAAGTAGAAAGCCCTGCATTTTTGTAGGATTTATCTCCCATCCTCTGACATGAAAATACCTTACCAATAAGTCTAGAGTAGTTGCTACTTGTTGCTCACTAGGTCCAGTCAACATGATATCATCAAAATATTAGACCAGTGTGATGTCTTGTGGGAAAGAGAAACGATCAAGTTCCCTACAAACACGATTATGTTATAGTACTGGAGTATTGATATATAACCCTGAGGTAGGACAGAGAAGATATACTGCTGGCCTTGCAAGATGAAAGCAAACTTTCTGGTGGTACTTAGTAACAGCAATTGAGAATAAAGCATATGCCAGATCAATAGCTGCATACCAGGTACCAGGGGATGTGTTGATTTGCTCAAGCAATGATAGCACATCTGGAATAGCAGCTGCAGTTGGAATCACCACATGGTTAAGTTTAAGATAATCCACTGTCATCCTCCAAGACCCATCTGTTTTCTGCACAGGCCAAATAGGAGAGTTGAGTGGGGATGTGGTGGGAATCACCACCCCTGCATCCCTTCAAGTCCTTAAGCATAGCACTAATCACTGAAATCCCTCCAGGAACCCAGAATTGCTTCTGATTTACCATTTTGCTAGATAGGGGCATTTCTGGTGGCTTCTGCTTGGCCTTTCCTACCATAATAGCTCTCACTCCACAATTCAGGGAACCAATGTGGGGATTCTGCCAGTTGATGAGTATGTGTATTCCAATTATACTTTCTGGAACTGGGGCAATAACTACAGAATGGGTCCAAGGACCCACTGGACCCACTGTGAGATGGATCTGAGCTAAAACTCCATTGATTACCTGACCTCCATAGGTCCTATTCTAGCTGGTGGACCAGAGTGATGTTTCAGGTCTCCTGGAATTAATGTCACTTCTGAGCCAGTGTCTAATAATCCCTGAAATATATGATAATTTTCTTTTCCCAAATGCATTTACCCTTGTGTGTTAGTAAGTACGTTGCTGGAATGCGATATACCAGAACTGGAATGACTTTTAAAAAGGAGAATTTAATAAGTTACAAATTTGCAGTTCTAAGGCAATGAAAACATCCAAATTAAGGCACCAACAAGAGGTTACCTTAATTCAAGGGAGGTCCATGGGTCAGTAACACTGTCAGCTGGCTAGTCATGTGTCTGGCATCTACTGGTCCCTTGCTCCTGGGCTCTGTGCTTTCAGCCTCTGCTCCTGTGGGGGTTCCTCACTTTGCTTTTCTTGGACTGACTCTCTCCAAGTTCTGGCTTGCTTAACATCTCAGGGTGATGTCTGATGGACTCCAAGCATCTCTAAGCATCTGTGTCTCTGTTCTCCAAGTGTTGGCACCTATTCAGCACTGCTTTGAAATTTCTATTGACTGTCATTTGATAGCGCTGTAGTTTCTCTCCAAAATGTTTCCTCTTCTAAAGGATTCCAGTAAACTAATCAAGACCCACCTGGAATGGGTGGAGTCACATCTTCATCTAATCAAAAAGTCACACCCACAATTGAGCATGTCACATCATCATGGAGATAATGTAATAAAAGACTCCAACCTACCGTATTGGATCAGGATGAAAAGAAATGGCTGCTCCCACAACATTGGATCAGGATTAAAACCTGGCTTTTCTAGGGTACATTATACTTTCAAACCCACACACCTGCTGGAAGGTAGTAGGTCTCCTTGGGGAAGGGTGGGGGGAAGATTAACAGTGTAAATTTCTGGCAGTTTAATGTGGTAGTTCTCCAAAGAGTACTCGGCCTTTCCCTCATTCAGGGCACTCTGGGTCTGTGAACTGTCTCAAATCTGGGATTGATTAAGGGACCGTGACTCTTAATCAATCCCAGACTTTTGTTCACTTGATCTAGAACTCTTTACTTATATAGATCAAACAAGAATTTAGTAGACTGCCCGTCTATTTTACTTTAGGTACCCCATGATCTACCACCCAGTGCCATTAGTCTCTGCAAATCAGATTATTTTTTCTACTGCTTTGAGTCTGCTGTCCATTATGGTAGCCACAACCAACTTGCCTCTGGTGATTAAGCACTGCCACATTCGTTCTGCAAACTCAGGATCTGATCATCCCTTTGTGTTTAAGGATTCCATCTGAGTGCCAACAGTTGCCACAGTAATATCTGACCTACTGAGAACGGTAGCTACAGAACTCTTCAGGGATGGTAGAGCTAGTCTCACAAATTTATTCCTCATGGTCCTGGTAAAACGTGTGTCTTCTAGACATTCCTGGGGTGTGTGAGCAGGTCTCCATGATAAACCCACTCTATTATACCAATCTCTATAAGCCTTTGTATCCATTCCTGTACTTTATACCAGGGCAGTTCTGGCTTTTCAACTTCAGGTACTGTCAGCCACCTTTTGAGCCATGTTTTAGCCAACCACCCAAACAAGCTGTTACCACCCTTTCTAATCTCTCAAGCTATCATTTTGAATGCAGAATCTCTGCTTAGTGGGCCCATATCAATAAATTCAGCCTGATCCAACTTTATATTCCTTCCACCATTATTCACACCCTTAATATACATTCCACACATATTCCCCTGATTACTCTCTATATAAATTAAAAGACGCAGATATTTTGGAGTATAGTGTACTTCCTCATAGGTGACACTTTGTACCTCACCTTTTGGGGTCTGTTGAGACTTTAGTCTAGTTATATGTCTTGAAGAAAAAAGGGATGATAGGGGTGGGTCATGAAAATAATTAGAAGTGTCCTTCATGCCAATTACCTCAGGGCATTCCACTTCCATTTCATCTAATGAAACAGGTTTAATCTCTCCAAATAGAGGAGTGTGGACTATATCCCCAAGAGGGGTGGTAACCAGTTTAGCAGGCACTGAAGGTTTAATCTCTTTAGGTGGAGGTTGGATGGCAGACTCCTTAGGGTTGACTAGAAGTCTGGAAGCTGTCTTCTCAAGGCAGGTTGGAGGTGGGGAGCTGTTTCCTCAGGGCAGATCATTAGGGGTTTATCTAGCAAAGACTCAGCAGAATCCAGGGTTCCAGTATCCCCACTGCCATCAGTGTCAACCCATATGTCCCCTCCCCAATTTTCTGAATCCCATTCTTTTCAATCAGTACCTTTATTTTAACAGTAAACACCCTGCAAAGTTGCTATTTTAATTGTGTTGTAAATCTGCTACCCACACAAGGAGGCTCTGGTTTTCAGAGATCAAGTCTGTGACTACAGGAAATAAGATTTTCCTCCAGTGTACACATAGAGACTTTCACATCTTTCATATGTTAAGTTGCAAATTTGAAGACTTCAGCTCTCCTCTTTCTCTCATGACTGTATCCTGTGTATCTAATAACAACCAGTCAACATCGTTATACCTCTTAATTCCACAAAACTCTTGTAAGGTATCAAAAACAGTGTCACCCAGAGCCTTGCCTCATATAAGTGTACAATTTGGAGAATCAATTGGTGATATTTTGCATATCTGTATTGCCAAATCATGCCATGGACTGTTAGTGCCATCTTGACTATTGGAAATAGAATCATTTGTGACTTTTAAGTCAAATGAGAATAAACTTCAATTGTAAAAACCCATTTTTGAGATTCTGTTTGTCAAGAACTGCCCCCAGTACCATTAGTCAGGGTTCTCTAGGGAAACATAACCAACAGGAGAAATCTGTAAATATGAATTTATAAAAGTGTCTCACGCAACTGTGGGGATGCACAAGTCCAAATTCTGTAGGGCAAGCCGCAAGATGACAGCTCTGATGAATGTTTTCAATGAATCCCCAGGAGAGGCTAGCTGGCTGAAGTGGAGAGGGAGATTCTCTCTTCTGACTTCTCATTTAAAGCCTTCATCTGATTAGATTAAACCTTACTAATTGCAGAAGACACTCCCCTTGGCTGACTGCAGATGTAATCCGCCTTAGATGCAACCAACATGCTGATGATTTAATGAACCACCCTTCTGGTATATAACCAGCCATGAAATGTCCTTGCAGTAAGATTAGGCCAGTGCTTGCTTGACCAGAAAACTAGGCACCATCACCTGGCCATGTTGATACAAGACCCAACCATCACAGTGATCAATATGCAGAATTGGTATTACACTCCTAACTCTGTCATTCCATAGTCATTTTGTTCATAACAAATGAACAAAAAATTTGGAGTGAAGTAGTGATTTCCCATGTTCAATGCTATACACACATATTGTATATACTGAATTTTGTCATTATTTCAAGTCATAGCTGAATTGGTAACTAACAGGTTGCCCTTTTTTTGGCTTGATTTGTAATTCTTTGATTACTAATGATATGAACATGTTTGATATATTTACTGGATTTTTTCATTTCTTCTTGACATTTATTATATCTTTGACCTTAGGAAGTTTAATTTCCTCACCTGAAAAAAAAGCAGATGGTAGTACTGGTATATATATATCATTAAATAAAGTCATATTAGTAACTTTATTAGTCAGACTTCTCCAGGGTTTATTATCAGAATTGATTCATCTGACTGTGGGGATGTGCAAGTCAAAATTCACAGGGTAGGTAGCAAACTGGGAATTCCGATGATGTATTTTATGAATTCCCCAGGAGAAGCTGGGCTAACTGAAATAGAGATGGAAATTCTTTCTTCCAAGTGCTGAAATCATCAGTTCTCCTTTAAGGCCTTCAACTGATTGGATGAGGCTCCTCTCATTGTTGAGTGCAAAATTCTCAGTTGATTGTAGATGTAATGAACCATAGATGCAATCAGCTTACTGATGATCTAAATCCATGAAATATTCTCACAGTAGCAAATAGGCCAGAGTTTGCTTGACCAAACAAGTAGACACCATAACCTGATCAAGTTGACACCATCATGCTAACCTAGGTACTATAAATGCTAGAAGTATATAAGTAAGTAAAACAAGCAATGTAAGAATGTCTGGCATATGATAAACCTTTAACAAATGTTAACTCATATTCATATTCCTTCATTTCTTTGTTCATTTCTTATATGGATTTGCTGAAGTCCTTTATCTATTTCCTGTTAAGGTGTTCTTTTCTTCTGTTGATTAATAATGGTTATAAAAACACCAACTTTCCAGTTTGATATTTCCCTTTTATTTGGAAGAGGAGCAATGAAAAAAGGGATCAGAAGGAAGACGAGGTTCAAATGACATAGAAAACGGATGTACTTTTCTTTCTCTTTCTACCTGGGCCAACTTTAATATCACATTCCATCAATAGCAGTGGAAAGAATCTGAGACACCATTGATAATCCATTCTGTCTCTATAATTAATCTGACACTCCAAAGGGCAACAAAGGCTTTTGTGTACTCTTTTGGTGGACTATACCCTCCATGTAGGCAAAGGATGGAACCCATTCACAATGTAATGAGGTTATGAGACTAATGTAAGATCAGATTGTATGACTTATTGTATTTGACTTGTCAGTCCACTTCTGAGATTGGGCTCTAATATGTCTTCAGTCTATGCTGCTCCCATAGAGGATGGTTGCTGGGCATCCAGACTGTGATTTGGTTGAAATTGTAAGCAGTTATTTGAATCATGAACCCACTTGACTATTTTTACTATTTACTTTAATCACAGTCCCATTCCCTTTGCTTTTCTGTCTAAAGTCAATGTTCTTTGGCTAAAAATACTTCCAAGTTTATTAAGGTTACCATTTCTCGCTTGGCTTATTTTTCATTAACAAAACCACCAAAGGGTTGCCACTTTGTCCATAACTTTACAAAACTCTTGAACTAGAATTAGGACCTCATGATGGTTTAGGGCTGCTAGCTCTCTGGATGGCTATAAATCTCTTTAGGCCTTATTTCCTAACCTGCATATATTAAGTTTTTATTGTGTTGTTAATACAGGTGGTAGTGGTACAGTGGGCTCAGCAATTCTTTGATTAATTTTATCTATGTAGCCTCATTCATTGCTCTAGTTTGCTAGCTGCTGGAATATGATATACCAGAAATGGCATGGCTTTTAAAAGGGGAATTTAATAAGTTGCAAGTTTATAATTCTAGGCTGTGAAAATGGCCAAATTAAAGCAAATCTGTAGAAATGTCCAAATTAAGGCCCCAGCAAGAGGTTAACTTCACTCAAGAAAGGCTGATGATAGGCATCCAGGCTTGGGGCAGCGGTGCTGCACTGGAGCATGGGATAGGTAGTTCCACAGGCGGGCACCAGCCAATGGGATGTACACATGTAAGGCCACCTGTGGAGCCAACCATGGTAGGGGTGTTCCTGGGCCACCCAACCTTCTGAGCATGGCGAGTTACCTGCCTTCTTGCATGGTGGACTGTGGCACCGACTAAAGGGCTGCACAGAGATTACACGCCATTGATATTCTGTACCTATGTAAGCAGGAAGAAGAGTTGTTTATTTTTTTGAGCAGATAGCAAGTCCAGAGAGAACTGCTCCATTCAAAGCTGAGTAATAAGCAGAAAGGGCCCAACATGTGGCATATGCATAGAAAATATAGAAAGGAACGTGATAAACAAAAGTAGATTTAAAAATACACTTTGAAAGAAGAATCACTTCAGGAGTCAGAATAGAATTTTAGACAAAAACTTCTTTCTCTCAAAAAAACGTAGAGAAGATGTGAGCTAGCTACACAGCCATTTCAGAACTCAAGACCCCCAAATGGCAGAGCAACTTGCTCCAAGAAGGAATACAGACCACATGTGCATCTTCCTCTTCAAAAAACCTGGATGTAAAGGTACCACAGGCAGCAGAAAGTGCCAGGTTTGCAATCCAGAGCCAGGAGAAAGCAGTAGTGAGGAAAGTAGCACTGTGGTTCATCCAGAAAAGAAGCAGATGATCCACAATCCAATGATACAGAAGACTCTTGGCAGCTCTGAACAGAAGGAAGCTTATAGTAGTGAGGAGGAGAATGAGCCCGAGTCTTGGCATAGTCTACAAGTCCACCTGCTCTGTGTGAAACCTCTGGGGCCAGAGAATATGGGAGCAACTGCTGTCTCCAACCTAGACACTGAGAAAGAGTGTGATACACAAACCATCTTTGAGCATAGCCAGAAGATCTAGAAGGAGCAGAGGGAATCAATAATTATCAGAAATACATGAACCCCAAAGACACATTTATGGCCAATGCCTCCTCCAGAATGGTGAGGAAGGGCTCCATCCAAACTCCCAAGCATCTACATGCCACTGTGCTCTGGTATTACCAGTCCAGCATCTGTAAGGACTATAAGGAGCCTGACTCTGTGGCTTTGGAGACAGCTGCAAGTTCCTGCATGATCGCTGAGATTACAAACATGGGTGACAGATTGAACAGGAGCTTGATGAGGGCCACTGTGGTTTCTATGAGGATGAAAATTATGAAATGGGAAGTGATGATGAGGAAATACCATTCAAGTGTTTCATCTGTTGCCAGACCTTCCAAAACCCAGTTGTTACGTAATGCAGGCATGATTTCTGTGAGACCTGTGCATTGCAGCATTTCTGCACCACCTTGAGTTGCTATGTCTGTGACCAGCAGACCAATGATGCCTTCAATCCAGCAAAAGAATTGATGCCAAACGGGAGAAGCATCAACCTGTGGGAGAGGGTAGTGCTTCCGATTTCCCTAAAGACCCCACTGTGGATCCAATTCTCATTATTTAGATTTCTCCTAATTCTCAAATCTCAAAATAAATATTTTGTTGTTGTTGTTTTGGAAATCTTCAAAAAAATTAAAGAGAACATCAGTTCAATAAAATAAGATAGCAAAGGAGTTATTAAAAAATATTAAAGGAAACATAACAGGAGTATATGAAAGTGAGCTGATATCCATAAGGAAAGAAATAGAAGAAAAAATAAAATTACCTGAGAAATGAAAACAATGTTAGAAGCTGCATCAGTACATCTAAAATCACTGAGAGTCACATGGAGGAAAAATTTGAGGAAATTAAGTTTATTTAATTTAATTTAAAGACAGGTGTGGAAAAAAATAAAGAGATATTAGCTACTAGAGATAAGATGGAAACTATGGAAGTGAGTCACCAGAGTCAAAGTTTGTGTTTCTGAATAAGAAAATAGAATAAATGGAAAAGAAGAAACATTCAGAAATATAATACAAGAGTTCTTTCTTGAAACAAAAGATCATATAATGATATAGATATAGGGGCTCAGTGTGAACTGGAAGAAATTCAAAAGAGTCACTAGAATGGAGACATATCTTGGTAACCTTACCAAACCTGAAAGATAATGAAAGAGTCTTACGAATATTTAAGCTAGAAAAAAAACAGACACATCACGGGCCACCAGTAATGGAAAAATAAAATCAGCTCAGTCTTAGACTTTTTGGCAATATAATTTGCCAGAAGATATAATTCAACCAACTGAAAGGTGAATTGATGGGATTTCACAAATGGAGATACTGAAAGATGAAAAAAACCAACTATAATAATTGAGTAAATACTGACTCAAATTTAAATAATATGAACACAATGATAATAGACCATAGCAAAATTCCTGGAAGGGTCAACATAATAGGAATTAGAGTTGTAATTGGGCAGCAAAGGGGGGTGGGGTGGTGGGATAAAATTGTACTAATTATTTAATCATTCATAATGTGCAGTTAACAAATAACTTTCTTTTTTTGAATTTGATAAATTGAGAAAGTTATTATACTAAAAACAGATTTTGCATACTTTTAAAATTTACCAGTTGAGAGGAAGAAAAACAATTAGGAAAATACATTAGGGAGTAAAAGATATAAAACAAGGACAGCAATAAAGAATAGTATTAAGGTTAAAACAGTAATAAGACCTATATCAATTGCACATGGTATGAACTCCTCTGGTACTGGTTTAAAACTAAGTCTTATACTTTACTAAAATAAAACTTTTTGTTTTATAAAAAAAAAAAGGCAGATGATGGAGGGAGGTCCAAGATGGTGGCTTAGTGAGGTGTGGAATTTAGTTTGTTCTGCAGAACAGCTAGTAAATAGCCAAAAACAGTACAGAACAATGGTTGGGGCCACATCAGTTATCAGACACACAGTGTATACCATATGGACAAGCTGGACTAGCTGCGGTCTCACCCAGAACCATGAATCCCCAAGCCTTGGAGGCCAGCACCCCACCCCCATAGGCTGGTTCCCAGAGGGGAAAGAAAGAGACTTTACTAACAGCAAGGGGCTGAGCTCAACTAAGCTGCAGTTGTGGAATTAATTAACAGATTAACAAATTCTGACTACTAACCTTGAGTAAGAGCTGGGGTTGCTACTTTTTGCCCCAGTGCAGAGGGGCAGGGTGGATGGAAAAACAAACAAAACAAAAAATCAGAGGTTTTTTCAGATTGGACAGCACAAAATACTTGAGAGGGTCTGGGCCCTGAAGGAAAGGAGGGGGCACATAGGATTTAGAGATACATAGAGCAACATGCCAACTTAAGCTCTTGATTGGTAAACCCGAGGCATAGGGGTCCTGTTCTGAGAGGGATTTTTTTTTTCTTTCTTTTTGTCTGCGTTTCTACTGCTTGACTACTCTTTGGCTACAACTTCAGGGCTTCTCGGGCTCCCATTACCCCAGGCAAGGGCAGAATTAAGCTTGTCTGAGAGGCAAAAGGCTGGTCAGGTGAAAGGAAGTAATTCCCTGGAGGCTGTGCCTTCCCCAGGAGAGGGGTGGGGCCCAGATCAGGCAGAATCCCTCTCTCAAGGAATTCAGACCCCAGAGTCTGGAAAACTGAAGCAATTAAAGCCAGACTACAACCTCTCCTCTTCTAGACCATGTCCCCAGCAGGGAGAGTCTGCTGCAGTTAAAGGTACTACATCACTTTATGTTGGTGGGATCTGCAGGCAGACAAAGCCACATACTGAGCAGGATAGGAAAAACACAACTTTCAACTTGCTGGGTCTCACCCTCAAGGAAAACTGATGCAGGTAACTCTTTCCTCCTGATAGGAGGCCAGTCTGGTCTGGGAAAATATGACTGGAGTCTATAATACCTAAGTAGACCCTTCTAAGGGGGTAAAAAGGCACCATACAGGCAGGGCAAGAATCAAGAAAACAGGAACTGAAAATTTCTCATCTGTTAAACAAAATCTATGCTAGAGATCTAGAATAAGCTGAACTGAATGTCAAAAACAGACAACAAAATTTTCCATCAAAAAAATCCTAGGTAAAAAAGTGAAAACAATCTCCAGAATAATTAAGGAAATTAAATGTCTAGATGCCAGCAAAAGGTAATGAATCATACTAGGAAAATTGAAGATATGGCCCAGTCAAAAGAACAAACCAACAATTCAAATGAGATACAGGAGTTGAAACAATTAAGTCGGGATATTCAAATAGACATGAAAAATCTCATCAAAAATCAAATCAGTGAATTGAGAGAGGATATAAAGAAGACAAGGGATGAACAAAAACAAAAAGAGAAATCAAAAGTCTGAAAAAACAAATAACAGAACTTATAGGAATGAAAGGCACAGTAGAAGAGATGAAAAAAAAAGACAATGGAAACCTACAATGTTAGATTTCAAGAGGCAGAAGATAGGAATAGTGAACTGGAGGACAGGGCATCTGAAAACCAACAAGCAAAAGAAAATATAGGGAAAAGTATGAGCAGGAACTCAGGTAATTGAATGACAACATGAAGCACATGAATATATCTGTTGTGGTTGTTCCAGAAGGAGAAGGGAAGGGAAAAGGAGGAGAAAAACTAATGGAGGAAATTATCACTGAAAATTTTCCAACTCTTATGAAAAACTTAAAATTGCAGATCCAAGAAGTGCAGCATACCTCAAACAGGATAGATCCAAATAGACATACTACAAGACACTTACTAATCAGAATGTCAGTTGTCAAAGAGAAAGAGAGAATTTTGAAAGCAGGAAGAATAAAGCAATATATTGCATATAAGGAAAGCCCAATAAGACTATGCATATATTTCTCAGCAGAAACCATGGAAGCAACACACTTTTAAACAACCAGTGGGTCAAGCAAGAAATTACAAGAGAAATCAGTAAATATCTTGAGGCAAATGAAAATGAAAACATGACATATCAAAATGTATGGGATGCAGCAAAGACAATGCTAAGAGGGAAATTTATTGCCCTAAATGCCTATATCAAAAAAGAAGAAAGGGCAAAAATTGAGGAATTAACCACTTGGAAGAACTAGAAAAAGAACAGCAAACTAACCCCAAAGCAAGTAAAAGGAAAGAAATAATGAAGATTAGAGCAGAAATAAATGAAATTGAGAACATGAAAACAATTGAGAAAGTGAACAAAACCAGAAGTTGTTTCTATAAGAAAATCAAAAAAATTGATGGACTCTTAGCAAGGTTGAAAAAAGAAGAAGAAAGAGGATGCAAATAAATAAAATCAGAAATGAAAGAGGAAACATAACTATTGACCCCACAGAAATAAAGGAGGTAATGAGAGGATAGGATGAACAACTTTATGCTAATAAACTAGACAATGTAGATGGATTGGACAACTTCCTAGAGAGACATGAAGAACCAGCATTGATTGAGAAGAAATAGATTACCTCAACAAACCAATCACAAATAAAGAAATTGAATCAGTCATTAAGCTCCCAAAATAGAAAAGTCCAGGACCAGATGGCTTCACATGTGAATTCTACCAAACATTCAAGAAAGAATTAGTTCCAATCCTGCTCAAACTCTTCAAAAATATTGAAAAGGAAGGAAGGCTACTTAACTCATTGCATGAAGCCAACATCACCCTCATACCAAAGTCAGACAAAGATGCTACAAGAAAAGAAAATTGCAGACCAATCTCTTTAATGAATATAGATGCAAAAATCCTTGACAAAATTTTTGCAAATCGAATCCAGCAACACATTAAAAGAATTATACACTATGACCAAGTAGGATTCATCCCGGGTATGCAAGGATGGTTCAACATTAGAAAATCAATTAATGTAATACACCATATCAACAAATCAAAGGAGAAAAATCACATGATCATCTTGATTGATGCAGAGAAGGCATCTGACAAAATCCAACATCCTTTCTTGTTGAAAACACTTTAAAGGATAGAAATAGAAGGGAACTTCCTCAACATGATAAAGAGAATATATGAAAAACCCACAGCTTGCATCATCCACAATGGGATAAAACTGAAAACTTTCCCCCTAAATCAGAAGCAAGACAAGGATGTCCACTATCACCACTGTTATTCAACATTGTGTTGGAAGTTCTAGCCAGAGCAATTAGGCAAGAAAAAGAAATACAAGGCATCAAAATTGGAAAGGAAGAAGTGAAACTCTCACTGTTTGCAGGTGACATGATACTATATGTTGAAAACCCTGAAAAATCCACAACAAAACTACTAATGCTAATAAATGAGTACAGCAAAGTGGCAGGTTAAAAGGTCAACATTCAAAAATCTGTACTGTTTCTATGCACTAGTAATGAGCATTTTGAGGGGGAAATCAAGAAAAAAATCCCATTTACAATTGCAACCAAAAGAATAAAACATTTAGACCCATACAAAGAAAACTATAAAAAATTGCTAAAAGAAATCACAGAAAACCTCAATAAATGAGAGGGCATACCATGTTCATGGATTGGAAGATTAAATATAGTTAAGATGTCAATTCTACCTAAATTGATTTATAGATTCAATGCAATACCAATTAAAATCCCAAAAACTTATTTTTCAGAAATAGAAAAACCAATAACCAAATTTATCTGGAAAGACAGTGTTCTAGCTTGCTAGCTGCTGGAACACAACACACTAGGGACGTATTGGCTTTTAATGAAAGGGGATTTATTTTGCTAGTTCTTCAGAGAAAAGGCAGCTAACTTTCAACTGAGGTTCTTTCTTATGTGGAAAGGCACAAGATGGTCTCTGCTGGCCTTCTCTCCAGGCCTCTGGGTTCCAACAACTTTCCCCAGGGTGATTTCTTTCTGTATCTCCAAAGGCCTGGGCTGAGCTGCGAGTGCTGAGATGAGGTATGCTGAGCTGCTTGGGCTGTGCTACATTGAGCTCTCTCATTTAAGCACCAGGCAATTAAGTCAAACATTTATTGCAGCAGGTACGCCTCCTAGCTGACTGCAGATGTAATCAGCAACAGATGAGGTTCACTTACCATTTGCTCATGGCCACAGCAACAGAACTAGGTGCCTTCACCTGGCCAAGTTGACACCTGTATCTAACTATCACAGGCAGCATGCCCCAAATAGCTAAAAGTATCTTGAGAAAGAAAAATGAAGTGGAAAGTCTCACACCTGACTTTAAGGCATAATATGAAGCTACAGTGGTCAAAACAGCATGATACTGGCAAAAAGATAGATATACTGACCAATGGAATTGAATAGAGTGTTCAGATATAGACCCTCTCATCTATGGACAGTTGAATTTTGATAAGGCAGTCAAGCCAACTCACCTGGGACAGAACAGTCTCTTTAATAAATCATGCTTGGAGAACTGGATATCTATGTGCAAAAGAATGAAAGAGGATCCATATCTCACGCCCTGTACAAAAATTAACCAAAACGGACCAAAGATCTAAACATTAGATCTAAGACCATAAAACTTTCAGAAGAAAATGTTGGTAAATATCTTATGAATCTTATAATAGGAGGCAGTTTCCTAATCTTACACCCAAAGCATGAGCCTTGAAAAGAAATAGATAAATGGAAATTCCCCAAATTAAACACTTTTGTACATCAAAGAACTTTGTTAAGAAAGTGAAAAGAGAGCTTACACAATGGGAGTCAATATTTGGAAACAACATATCAGATGAGGGTCTAATATCCAGAATATATAAAGAGATGATTCAACTCAACAACAAAAAGACAGCCCAATTATAAAATGGGCAAAAGACATGAATAGATACTTCTCAGAAGAGGAAATACAAATGGCTAAAAAGCACACGAAAAGATGCACAACTTCCGTGGCTATCAGGGAAATGCAAATCAAAACCACAATGAGATATCATATCCTACCCCAAGATGGCCATTATCAATAAAGCAGAAAACAGCAAGTGCTGGAGAGGACATGGAGAAAGAGGCACACTTATCCACTGTTGGTGGGAATATAAAATGTTACACCTGCTGTGGAATGTAGTTTGGCAGTTTCTCAGGAAGCTGAGTATAGAATTGCCATATAATCCGGCAATACCATTACTAGGTATATATTCAGAGGACATGAGGAGAGGACAAAAACTGACATTTGCACGCCAATGTTTACAGCAGCATTATTTACAAATGTCAAGAGATAGAATCAGCCCAAATGTCCATCAACAGACAAGTGGCTAAACAAGCTGTGGTATATACATACAATGGAATGTTATGCAGCTGTAAAACAGAATAAAGTCATGAAGCACATAACAACATGGATGGACCCTAAGGACATTATGCTGAGTGAGATTAGCCAGAAACAAAAGGACAAGTACTATATGGTCTCACTGATATGAACTAACATTAATGAATAAACTTGGAGAATTTCAGTTAAGAACACAGGCCATCAGGAGATAGAAATATGGTAGATATTGGGTAATTGGAGCTGAAGCAATACAGATTGTGCAACTGGACTTATTGTAAAAATTCAGAAATGGGTAGCATGATACTTCATAAAGGTAGCACAATAATGTAGAACACCAAATGAAGCTGAACGTGTGAATGATAGAGGGAGGAGGGATGGTGGCACAAATGAAACCAGAAGGAAAGATAGACGATAAAGACTGAGATGATATAATCTAGGAATGCCTAGAGTGTACAATGATAATGACTAAATGTACAAATGAAAAAAATGTTTTTGCATGAAGAACAAAGGAATGTCAATATTCCAGGGTGTTGAAAATAGATGGTAATTAATATTTTAAAACTTTAACTTATGTGTAAAACTAAAGCAAAAAACGTTTATTTGGTACAAAATTTATATTTTGACTAGTGCATTTTCTAATATAACTTATATGAACAGTTTAATCGAACACCATAAGTACATGGAACCTTGAATAGGGCATGAGATTTGGTGGTTTGTCCAGAGTGATGCCCCAATAAATCCCAGAGTGATGCCCTGAAAAAACCCAGAGTCATCTGAACAGTGAATGAAAAAGTATTTTCAAAGTCCTCTTGGGGGAATGGCAAGAAAGGGGGAAAATTCAACTTCCCCAATTGGTGAACTCCTGATATTCTTGCAAGCAGTGGGGAGAACCAAATCAATACTCTGAGCCCTCATTCTTGGGGTTTGTTCATATGAAACTTTTCCCCACAAAGGAAAGGCTGAGTCTATTTAAAATTAGGCCTAAGAGTCAACCCCAGAGAACGTCTTTTGTTGCTCGGATGTGGCCTATCTCTCTCTCAGCCAACACGGCAAGCAGACTCACTGCCCTCACCCTCTCTCTGTGGGACTTGACTCCCAGGGGTGTAAACATTCCTGGCAACATGGAACAGAAATCCTAGAATGAGCTGGGACTCAGCATGAAGGAATTGAGAGAAAGCCTTCTCGATCAAAAGAGGGGAGAGAGAAATGAGGCAAAATAAAATGTCAGTGGCTGAGAGATTTCAAACAGAATCAAGCAGTTATCCTGGACATTATTCTTACACATTATATAGATATCCCCTTTTTAGATTAAGGCATATTAGGCTAGAGGGAGGTGCCTGAAATTGTAGAGCCATATTCCAGTAGCCATGTTTCTTGAATATGATTGTGTAATGTTATAGCTTTTGCAGTGTGGGTATGTGATTGTGAAAACCTTGTGTCTGATACTCCTTTTATCTACTGTATGGACAGATAAGTAAAACATGGATTAAAAATAAATAATAGGGGGAACAAATGTTAAAATAAAAAATATATATATTGGATAGGTGGAAATACTAGTGGTCAATGAGAGAGAGGGTTAAGGGGTATGGTGTGTATGAGTTTTTTCTTTTTTCTTTTTATTTCCTTTTCTGGAGTGATGGAAATGTTCTAAAAATGATCATGGTGATGAATTTACAACTATGTGATGATATTGTGAGCCATTGATCGTATGCCATTTATGGAATGTTTGTATGTTAAGAATGTATGTGCTTGTACGTTGTTGTAACGATAAAAATTTTTTTAAAAAGCAGAAATACCTACCTATATTTTTCTTTTCTCAAAATTTGATTATAACTCAAAATTTATTAGTTATATACTTGAATTAAAAACTTGTATTATTTTTTAGTTATTAAAAAAAGCAAAAGACTGAAAAACCCTGAAAAGTTCAGGGTTTTTCTCTCAACTGGGAAAGTATATGGCAAATATGGCAACATCTTCTAGCTTTCTTCCAGGTTTCTTGTTTCATGAAGCTCCAGATGTCTCTGGCTGCATGAGCTCTTAGCCTTATGGCTCTCCTATGGCTCTGTGTCTCTCTCCAAAATGTTTCTTCTTTTAAAGGATTCCAGTAAACTAATCAAGACCCACCTGGAATGGGTGGAGTCACACTGCCATCTAATCAAAAGTTAATGCCCACAATTGGGTTTGTCACATCTCCATGGAGATAATCTAATCAAAAGATTCCAACGTACATTATTGAATAGGGATTGAAAGAAATGAGTTGCTCTCACAAGACTGCATTAGGATTAAAACATGGCTTTTCTAGGGCACATAATCCTTTCAAACCAGATTATTCATTAAGGCATAATTCTTTGGATATTTTCTAAGTGTGTACTATGGGACTAGCAGTGTGCTAGGCTCTGGAAATGATGAATACAACAAAGCCTCTGCCCTTAACCTGTTTGTTTTTAAGTAAAGAGAAAGACAAATAGAGAAACTTTTTCTGTGCAGAGGGACAAGTGCTATGTGAGGGACACTTAACCAAGACTCAGAAGGTCACGGAGGCCTTTGTAGACAAGGTGATAAATAATCTGAGACATGAAGCATGAATTAACCAGGAAATCAGGAGAAAGGGGAGTGGAAAAGGATTCCAGGAAAAGGGAACAAGATCTACAAAGGCTGAAGGAAAATCCACAACATTATCAGGGAACTGTAAGTGATTGAGTATGACTGGAAAATGATTGGGGGATGAGAAAATCTAGACTAAGTGTATATTTCTGGAGAGGAGGTGTTGGGTCTATTCACTAAACCACTGTCTCATGATTTTATGGTGTTCCATTCCTAACAAAAGACAATGCTTTGTGCCACCTTGGTTACTGCCCTAAAATTTTAGGAACTGTATCCTATGGGATAACAGGATGCCGTAGTCATGTATATTTCTTATATTCAAGATGGTGGTTTTTTTACTTGAGGTTTGAACATGCATTCCCCATACCACATTTACAGCAAATGTATAAGTATATGCTGTACTTAAAGTTAAATATCACCTATCAGCTGGTTTTCTGATTGGGCACTCAAGGCATTGGATAAAATTTAACACCTTGGTTCCTTTCTCTCTTTATAGACAGGAAGAGAAAAATAGGTGGTTTTTCAGCGAAAGCAATTGCCAATAGAATATATCTTTATATTATTGATTGTCCCCGAGCAGCTGCCAGAAAAAAAATGACTGTCCTTTGGATCATCATTCTCTGCACTGTAAAAGCAGCTGGAATAGATCAGTTCTCTTAACAATTCTCAATTTTCTGATGTGGAAGAAAATAACAACAGTTATATTCAAGCTAGTGCTGCACTTTAGAATGGTGATATTACTACAGGTTTGGGAAAAGGACTATTTATTCAGAATCCCTCGGCTTACACTCTGGTCATCCATTCAGGTATAAGCTTGGATGTTAATCTTTCTTTCTTTCAGTGCAGTTTCTTCCAATCAACAAGTTCAAGGGAGTTCTTTAGAAACGTATTTTGGAGTAGCATATTAGCTGGGGCAATGATTTCTCCTTCATTTATCCCCAAAGCCTCCTCCAATACCTATGAGTTAAAGAGTAGAAGTCAGTTCACAGTGGAAATAGCAGACACTATTAAATGACTCATTCAGGGTAGTAGCACCATATGTTAGCATTGGTGCTGAAAATAGAGCAAACTCTCACCAGGATTGCTGATTGAATGGTGATTATATTTGACCAGGAGTTGTTAGTTTGTTCTCTGGTTTGCTATTTGCAAATACTCTTATAATGTGGACAGTTTCCTTTGGTTTGAGAAGCCAATTATCTCAAAGGATAAAATATCTATAATAATATCAACTAACATATGCCAATCATTTGCTTTATGCCAGCCACTGTGTTAAATTCTTTGCATGAACTATATCATTTAATTATCACCATTAATATCTATAAGGCAGATATTATCACATTTTACAAATGATTAATTTCAGCATAGAGTAGCTGGGTAATTTGTTAAAATCACATAGCCAGTAAGTGTTGGGGCCAGGAATTTGGAGATATTCCCATCATTTTCATGGCTGTGAAATATTTCATAGCTTGATATTGAGGCCATTATTTAAATATATTTAATAAATAGCCTGTAGCTATGGCAACTGGACATAATTTTGGTACAGTGAGTAAGTCTTTGTCATTCCCACAACCTCATCCCTGCTGCCACTCAGTCCAATTCTTTCTATGTGAGGACATGAACTTTTGGCATATTATCCTTCTCTTCCTGTCTTGCTGATCCTCTTTCTTATTCTGATGACCATTTTTTCATTGTCTCTCTGCCTTCCTTTGGATAGCTCACGCTATGAGCTATCTCTTTTCTATTTATCTTAAGTTTGTCCTGTTCTTCCTCTGCCTGATCTCTATGTTGTTTTGCTTTCTCTTCTCTCAGAGAATTTTTGAACTGTCATCTAATAGAACATAGACTTTAGAAGCAGACAATATAGGATCTGAATCCCAGCCTAGTTGTATTCTAGCTGTGCAACTTTGGGCAAATTATTTAACGTCTCTTTAAATAATTTATCTAAACATCTGCAATTCATAATCCACAAAAACATGTGAAAATCTTTTTTTTCTCTAAAGATATGGCAAATTTATTTGGTAACAAAACATGATCTGAATTGATGGGCAGGCATTTTAGTGCTTTTAAAAAAATCCTACTTAGTATGACAACTTGTATTTCACTACAAATATTTTATTTTTTTCCAAAACACTGTACTTGACCCCACTTAGTTACAGAACCTGTGGTTTATGTACCTTATTAACTCTTAACATCCAGAAAAGTATGAATTCTCAAACACCCTGGTTCCAAGAGTTTTGTATATCTGTAATATTTTCTTTATTGGGGTTGTGAGGACTAGAAATAAAATCTATAACTTTTTAACATATTGGTATACAGTAGGCACTTGATAAATGGTGGCATTTAATAAGTCCCAAAAATCTTTTTAAAATTCATATCTCTGTGTTGAGCATAGGAGGGAAGACCCAAAAGGAATTTAAGACTGTAATGAAGCAGAGGGAGACAAAAAGCCCTAAATTACGGATTTAAAAAAAAAAATCATTGTTCTGTAAATTATTTTTTGTTCACGCATAACTATGGTTATGCTTCACTAAGCTACTGTCTTTAATAATGTCCATCCAGAACATAAAAATTATTACCAGGCCCGATTTGATACTTGCTTAGCTCGAAGGAACAATTTAGGCACAGAGAAGACATTGATGTGGAAGTGATGTGTTTAATTAGACTTGAATTCTCTGCTCTGAGAAATCGCTGTATAGAAGCTGGGATTATTTTAAGCATAACTCAGTACTTTGAAGTGGAAAGTTAAGTGCCCCAGCTCATCTGGAAGAAATTACACATAATGGCATCAAGTTAACCACCACTAATAGGAAACATGGTGTCCTCAAGTGTGTGATAAAATGGACTAAATGCAAGACCATGTGGCCTCTTGGAATAATTGCAGTGACCATGCATTACGTATAGTGAGAGGAGAAAAAGAGAAGAAAAAAAACTTTCTCCACAGTTAGTGTTAAGGAGTAAAAAGAAAAGGAAATGCTGCAGAAAGTGCGGTACCTGTCTATAACAAAATGTGGTCAAAATGGCCTGGCATCTCTTTTCAGAAAACAACCACAACTATCCTTAGGGGAGTAAATTTATTCTACTCCCAAAAGGTAATTGCTATAACAACCCCTTCAGTGTTTCTTTGTTTATCTTCCTGAGTGGTCCTGAGTCTCAAATTCAAGAATGCTTCCTGACAAGAAAACAACTAGAAAGCCTAATATCAAATGCCTTTTTTTTGTACCCCACTTTGTGCTAAAAACTGGAGTAAAGCATTTGCCAAAAATGAAAACTTATCAGCAGGACAAGTTCCTCCTCCTCTGATGAAAACCCAAACTCAATTACTACCCAGGCAGTTTTTCTCTCATATAAAACCTGCAGTAAGTCTGTTTGCCAATCTCAGAAAAGTAACTCAATTTCCAATGATGATAGAAGGGCAACTTCTGTTAACAATAATCAAGATACTTGTTGCTTGAAGCACACCATTAGAGGCAGGACTCAAATCTGTACTGTTTGCAATAAAAATGTTTCATGAGCTCTTCGTACATTTGATCAATAAAAGAAAAAAATCTTTTTTGTAGATAATGTTCCCCCTCAATGCATCCATTCTAAGCACAGCAGCAATGTTTTCAACATCTAATGTTTACTTTAGCTCTCCAAACAATGTTATCTAAACACATTTTATTGTAAAAAGTCTGAGTAGAAGAAGAAAAAATTTTAAAAGTTGATTTAAAATGAAGTGAACTTGATAGCCATAAGTGGTTTAGTTTCCCAGCTGCTAAAGGAAATACCATGCAATGGGTTAGCTTCATCACAGAAATTTCTTGGCTCATAGTTTCAGAGACTAGAAGGCTATTTCCCCCTGGGGTTGGTATCTGCTGCTTGGCTGGCAATCTTTGGGGTTTCTTGGCTTTTCCAGTGGACATGGCAGCATCTTCTTTCTTTTCTGGTTCAGCTTCTGTTGTCTTCCCACTTCCAGCTGCTCCCAATGGCTTCTCCTTCTGTGTCCAATGTCCTCTGCTTATAAAAGCTTCAGCTATAGTGGATTAAGGCCTACCCTCATTCAGTTTGGGCACACCTTAAATAATATCTTCCAAGGTCCTATTTACAAATGGGTTCATACCTGCAGAACCAGGGGTTGGGAACTGAACGTATCTTTTGTGAGGGGCATGATTTCATCCTCAACTGTAAATAAAGGCTAATTTTGGTTTGCTGGTTTCTAAAGTATTCTCTGAAGAAAAACAAATATAATACTCCTTGTGGTAGTTTGAAGCTGTATGTGCCCCAGAAAAACATGCTCTTAAATCTAATCCAATCCTGTGGGTATGAACCCATTGTAGGTAGGACCCTTTGATGAGGTTATTTCAGTTAAGATGTGGCCCAGCTCAGTCAGGATGCATCTTAATCCTACTACTGAAATTCTGTATAAATAGAATGAAATTCAGACAGAATGCCGCAGGAAGCAAGAAGCTGAACATCAACATAACCAAAAGACAAGGTAAAGGCCAGGCAATGGTGTCATGGGCCTTGCATTGTGATAAGCTAAGAACCAAAGGTCTCTTGCAACCAGTCTCTGAATCCCATAGTATTCAGGAAGAAATGATCACCTCAATAGTGCCTTCATTTGGGCTTTTTCCCAGCCTCAAACTGAGCAAATATATTCTCATTGTTTAATCTGACCTGTTTCATAGTATTTTCTTGAGCAGCTTAGAAAACTAAAAGGAAAATTCTATCTCTTTCTCTCTCTCTCTTTTTTTTTCTTCATTTTATAAGCTATGAGATACAAACTGAGTCAAACTGAAATTTACTCAATTTACAGGGACACTGAGCTAGGCTTATTAGATTGAGTTACTTAAATTTTTAGGTAAAATTTTGAACAATTGAACAAATACAAGCAATCAATTTGTTTATGGAGAGAAATAGCAAGACAGTCTTGAATCAAGCCAACTATGTTGTTCTTTGGCTATCTAATTTACCTTGAAGATGCCCTTGGTTAGATAATGATGTCTTAAAATGGGAATATTGGTAGTGCTGTACAGATACACCTTAACAGCAGGAATAAAAATAAATTAAATCACACAATCCTAGATTGCCAGAATAAGAAAGAACATCGCATTTCTGTCTATTATAGTGATTTTTAACCTATGCTTTCTGATGTCCAGATTTCTAGGGAAGAGACGTAGAAGATTTCTTTGACTCAGGATAAATCTTGTGAGTTTTAGCTCCCCCATTTCAGTTTTAACCAAATTAGCAGTAGCTTACATTGTTTTATATATTGGTATACCATGAAACTTTGTTTGAAGAAAGGACTCTATGACCCTGAACAAGTTTGGAAAACACTGGTCTAATTTAGCTTTTCATTTTGGCTAATGAGGAGAAAGAATTTCTGAAATTAAAAGGGTCACCTTTATTTTTCAGCAGTGCAGACAAGATTCATGCCATTTCTTTTCATCTCAGCTTCTCTGAACAGAAGTGTCTCTGACTTTAATATCACCAAAATGCTATGATATTCCTTCTACCTTCTGTCTATTTTTCCTTCCTCCTCAGGATCCTGTTTGGCTTTTAAGTGACAACAACTCAAGCTAACATCCTTCACTTCTACCCTAGGCAAAAGGTGTTACCTGAACTAGGGGTTAGAAAACTATAACCTGGAAGGCAAAGCTGGCCCTCCGTTAAAAATGAAGTTTTATTCAACATAGCCACACTTGTTTCTTTATTGTCTAATGGCTGCTTTCATGTTACAACCACAGAGTTGAATTGTTGCCATGGAGACTGTGTTGCCCACAAAGCCTAAAACATTTACATCTGGCCCTTTACAGGAAAGATTTACCTAGCCGTGGCTTAAACTATCTTGTAGTTTGCCCATCTATTGATTACCTATCCAATACAGTTTGGATAAATTTGGTTTTGATATTTTTCCTTTTTGCTTTGCCAAGTCCCCTAGTCAAGTGAGTTTATATTAGCCTCCTTACATATGGAACCAGTTGCCCTACATCTAAGCAGCATTTAGAACCCTTTCAGAAAGCACCAAAAACATCTCCTTATTGAACTTTGTCAAGAAAGTAAAAAGACAGCCCACACAATGGGAGACAATATTTGGACATGATATATCAGATAAAGGTCTAGTATCCAGAATATATAAAGATCTAGATTGTTCAACTCAACAACAAAAAGACAGCCAACCCAATTACAAAATGGGAAAAAGACTTGAACAGACACTTCTCAGAAAAGGAAATACAAATGGCCAAAAGGCACATGAAAAGATGTTCAACTTCCCTGGCTGTTAGGGAAATGCAAATCAAAACCACAATGAGATATCATCTCACACCCACCAGAATGGCCATTATCAATAAAACAGAAAACAGCAAGTGCTGGAGAGGATGTGGCGAAAGAGGCACACTTATCCACTATTGGTGGGAATGTCAAATGGTACAATCCCTGTGGAAGGCAGTTTGGCGATTCCTCAGTTAGTGAAGTATAGAATTGTCATATGACCTGGCAATATCATTGCTAGGTATGTACTCAGAGGACATGAGGGCAAAGACACAAATGGACATTTGCACACCAATGTTTATAGCAGCATTGTTTACAATTGCCAAGAGATGGAAACAGCCCAAATGTCCATCAACAGACGAGTGGCCAAACAAGATGTGGTATATACATATGATGGAATATTATGCAGCTGTAAGGCAGAATAAAGTTATGAAGTATGTAACAACATGGATGTACCCTAAGCACATTATACTGAGTGAGATTAGCCAGAAACAAAAGGACAAATACTGTATGGTCTCATGGATATGAACTAACATTAATGAATGAACTTGGATAATTTCAATTAAGAACAGAGGTCATCAGGAGATAGAAATAGAGTAGATATTGGGTAATTGGAACTGAAGGGATACAGATTGTGCAATGGGACTGATCATAAAAATTCAGAAATGGATAGCACAATACTACCTAACTATAATACAATAATGTTAGAACAGTGAATGAAGCTGAATGTAATAATGATAGAGGGAGGAGGGTTGGTGGCACAAATGAAATCAGAAGGAAAGATATACAATTAAGACTGAGATTGTATAATCTAGGAATGCCTAGAGTGTATAATGATAGTGACTAAATGTACAAATTTACAAATGTTTTGCATGAGGAAGAACCAAGGAATGTCAATAATGCAGGGTATTGAAAACAGATGGTAATTAATATTTTAAAACTTTAACTTCTAAGACTAAAGGAAAAAAATGTTTATTTGATACAAAATGTATATTTTGACTAGTGCATTTCCTATTATAACTTATGTGAAGCGCTTAATTGAATACCATATGTACATGAGACCTTGAGTAGGGCATGAGGTTTTGTAGGTTTGTCCAGAGTGATGCCTCGATAAATCCCAGAAGGATTTGAACATTGAATAAAAAAGTATTTGCCAAGTCCCCTTGGGGGAATGGTGAAAAAGGGGGAAAATTCAACTTCCCCAAGTGGAGAATTCTTGATATTCTCACAAGCAGTGGGAAGAACCAAAGCAATAGACTGAGCCCCCAGTCTTGGGATTTGTTCATATGAAACTTAAACCCACAAAGGATAGGCTAAGCCTACTTAAAATTAGGCCTAGGAGTTTCCCCCAAGAAAACCTCTTTTGTTGCTTAGATGTGACCTCTTCTCTCCACCAACATGACAAGCAAAATCACTGCCCTCCCCTTCTCTACATGGGACATGACGCCCAGGGGTGTGGATGTTCCTGGCAGCATGGGACAAAAATCCTAGAATGAGCTGCGACTCAGCACCAGGGGATTGAGAAAATTTTCTCAACTGAAAGGGGGAAGAGAGAAATGAGACAAAATAAACTGTCAGTGGCTGAGAGATTCCAAATAGAGTCAAGAGGTTATCCTAGCAGTTATTCGTACACATTAAATAGATATCACCTTTTCAGTTAAGGCGTAACAGAGAGTCTGGAGGGAACTGTCTGAAAATGTAGAGCTGTGTTCCAGTAGCCATGTTTCTTGAAGATGATTGTATAATGATATAGCTTTCACAATGTGACTGTGTGATTGTGAAAACCTTGTATCTGATGCTTCTTTTATCTACTTTATGGACAGATGAGTAAAACATGTTCCCCTTAAATAAATAATAATGGGAACAAATGTCAAAATAAATTTAGTAGATTGAAATGCTAGTGATTAATGAATGGGAGGGCTAAGGGGTATGGTATGTATGAATTTTTTTTTTCTGTTTTCTTTTTATTTCTTTTTCTGAATTGATGCAAATGTTCTAAGAAATGATCATGATGATGAATATACAACTATGTGATAAAAAAAGAATGTTCATATTGTAAAAAAAAAAATACTGTAGGGCAGAAAAAAAAACTCCTCATTGCCATGTTCTATATATAGCCAACTATTCAATGTTTGGAGAATTAGTTTCCAAGTCTTGTTGTCTCTTATTTTCTGGGATACATTCAGTTTGACAGGTGGTCTAAAGAAAAATTTGTCATTCTCATGTTGTTTGCATGAATAATTTTTAAAATAATTTTTTGTTAATATGTTGTGATTTGGAATGATTTGTATCAGAATTTTTGCTTAACTCTGACTAAGCTTAGTAGGAACATAGTCAAATCCATTTTCCCTTAACTCCATACCATTGACCATAGGTTTATAATTTAACCAATGTGAAGAGTGTGTGATGCAGAGTAAATAAGAGGAG
Organism: Tamandua tetradactyla; assembly: GCF_023851605.1. Taxonomy (NCBI): domain Eukaryota; kingdom Metazoa; phylum Chordata; class Mammalia; order Pilosa; family Myrmecophagidae; genus Tamandua; species Tamandua tetradactyla. Next base: position 54,968,671 of record NC_135339.1, read on the forward strand.
GTAGGATATAGTGATATGGACAGAGATTTAGAAACAGACCCACTTTGAATTCCAGCTCTAACGTGCATTAGTTGTGTATTTTGGAACAAATTATTTAGCTTCCCTAAGCTTCAGTGCATTCATCTATAAAGCTGAAATTGTAGTTTCTACCTCATGGTGCTACTATAAAAATTTAATGGGATCTTGTAAGTGAAGTTCCTTCCCCAATATTTGGCAAAGAGGAGATGTTAGAACATTTTGATGACCTTCCTTCCCCCACATTCTCCCTCTTCTATGTAGTAGGCCTATTTAATTGACTTACAAATATTTTAGAATCCAAAATACATCATTATTTGGAGATAGTAAATAGTGTGTGAAATACTTGATGAATAGATTGGTTTTATCTAGCTTGGAAAAATAAATAGATTGACCATCACTAAAGTCCTTTTGTCAATCTTGGACAAAGCTTAGAATCTTCAGTTCATCCAATGAGTAGATCTAGAGATGAAGTTCAGGTCAACCAATAGCAGTGCACAGGTCCCACTTTGTACAAGCATTATTTAAGGCCATTTTTCACATGCATATCTGAAGGTAGAGAATTGGGACAAAATATGAGTTCTTGAAAGGAACCAAAATTTGTGGCCTATTTTCTCAATATTTCAGGTGAATGTATTTTCTAAATGTCCAAGAAAAATTTAATTACCTATTTTCATTGGAACAAACATAGTCCTCATGGCTTAATTTATTGGACAATTTGTAACTAAATGTAATTTGAGCTTATTATTTGTGACATAGTAATCTTCTGGTCTTTGTTATCTCAGTTACCACTTCCCAATTCCTACCTCTGTAAAAATCCCATTCATTATGAGCTTTTCTTTTTTTAAATTATTTTTATTGACAAATCTTCATGCACATAAAGTCCATACATGGTACGGTGTATGATCAATGGCTCATATTATCATCACTTAGTTGTGTATTCATCACCATGATCATTTTTAGAATATTTGCATCACTCCAGAAAAAGAAATAAAAACAAAAAAGAAAAAATTCATACATTCCATACCCTTTACCCCTCCCTCTCGTTGACCACTAGTATTTCAATCTACCAAATTTATTTTACCCCTTACCCCCCATTATTTGTTTTTTATCCACTTTTTTTACTCATCTGTTCATACCCAGGATAAAAGGCATACCAGACACAAGGTTTTCACAATCACAGTCACATTGTAAAAGTTATATCGTTAGGCAATCATCTTCTAGAATCAGGGTTACTGGAACACAGCTCAACAGTTTCAGGTACTTCCCTTCAGCTACTCTAATACACTATAAACTAAAAAGGGATATCTATATAATGCATAAGAATAACCTCCAGGATAACCGCTTGACTCGGTTTGAGATTTCTCATCCACTGATGTTTTATTTTGTCTCATTTCTTTCTTTCCCCTTTTGATCAAGAATGCTTTCTCAATCCCATGATGTTGGGTCCCAGCTCATCCCTGGGGAATTCTGTCCCATGCTGCCAAGGAAATTTACCTAGGAGTTATGTCCCAGGTAGTGGGAAGGGCAATGACTTCACGTGCTGAATTGACTTAGAGAAGGGCACATTTGAGCAACAAAACCGGTTCTCTGGGGGTGGCTCTTAGGCTTAATTTTAAGTAAGCTTAGCCTATCCTTTTTGGGAATAATTTTCACAAGGCTGATGAGCTATTTTGTGTGTGTGTGTGTGCTGTATGGTGGAGTCACATTTCATTCTTTTTCCATGTGAGTATCCTGTTATTGCAGCACCATTTGTTGAAATTTTGTTTGTTTGTTTTGTTTTTATTGGTTTCTTTGTTTGTTTGGGAAGTACATGGGCCAGGAATCTCCCGCATGACAGGCAAGAATTCTACCACTGATGAGCTGTTTTTGAAAGGAGAGAAAGTAAAGGAGAGGGGCAAGAGAAGAAGTGGGTAGAGAAGGAGAGAAAGAGGGAGGGTGGTAGGCAGAGGGAGAGGTTGAGACAGAGAAAGAAATCTGTATTGGCATTGGCTCAGTTCTGAAAGCAGACTTTCCTTTTGTTGTTCTAATGTAGGATTTGTGCTTCAGTGTGATTCACCACCACCTACGCAATTTTAGCTGTTATTTGGTGACCTGGGTCTTAGAATTAAAATAGTAAAGCAATATTTTGTTTCAGAGGTACACCAAGATCCAGTGCCCATTTAGACAAATATGGTTTGTATGCCCTATGAGATACATTTGCTATATGAAAGGATAGTAGGAGGGTTCTTTTACTATTTCTCCAAAATTAATATGACATCTAAAGCTTAAATGGTTTTAAGTCTCTGTCAATATAAAATAATAAATAAAATTTAAAAGATAGACCTGCCAACTTCCCTTAAATTATTTGCCTAATTTACCTTGTAATATGGTCTTGTGTGAGTAGGAGAATGGTTGGGGGCCAACTCTGCTGGTTCTCACCCTATGAGACATAATACAGTGAGTGGTGTATGTATATTTCTATGACCTATGTCTTAGCAGTCCTGGGGTTGAGCTGCTGGATGGTGGAACTTTATTGTGAGTCAATCAATATTGCACAGACAGAATAGAATTGACAATTGCCTCCTGCCTAGGAGACACCTGAGACCCACCTTTCTCTGCAGCAGACTTCATTAGTTGCACAGACTGACAGTTATTTGGACTCAATTATCCCCCAGAAATTCAGTCAATGTCTTGTTAGTGGTGTCAATGGATAATGACTCCAGGTTCTTTATAGCAGCTACTTAAACTATTGGTGCTCAGTGATTAAATTGGACTTCCCACACTTAAATAAGGTTGAGTCAGAAAGGCAATCAAGATGGAGGAGAGCTGATGTACAAGGAGAATAAAGGGGAGTTGAAGGAATTTACTAAGCCAAAGTTCAGATGACTGCAGCAAGATTTATTAAATTTTTGCAGCCTTTTAAAATGTTCTGCAAAATATTAAAGGAGGAAATGGGGACCAAATTTAAGAACTCACAAAAGGTTTTTTGTCCTCATTCATCTTACTTGCCCCAAAGTGTATGTCCTTTTCTTTCCACCCCCTCTTGACATAGTTCCCTGGAAGTTAAAGCTTTTGCAGCATCATCTCTTCACTATCACTGCCTCTGACCCACACATTAACTTCTAAAGAAAGTCTAGCACAGTGAAGTTGATTTGCCCAGGCTTTCCCTTCCAATGTATTATCATAACTGAATGTTTGCTATGCCCTAGACCTTTAAAATTATCCCACTCAATACTCCCAAAGACCTAATAAAAAACATATTTTAGCAGTAAAATTATTAAAGTATGCTTTAAAGATATCTCATAAGAGCAAACTTGTCTTGTTAGCATTTGTTCATAAACCTAAATCTACAACACTGTGAAGGGCACAAGAAGATTCTTTCAGAATTAAAATTGGGAATAATGATTTTAGTAAAATACAGTAAATCTGTTAGAAAGCAAAAGAATATATTAAGCAAAGGTAATGGGAGACTGGATTCAAAAGAAAACTTGTTGATGTGTGATGTGTTCTCTCTTGCCCTTAAAAAAGACACCTAAGTGCCATTGTAACATTGAATTCAGGTAAGCAGATAAAATATACCTTATATATGCCATTCTTCTGGCAGTTTCTGAGATTTTGCAGAGAATAAAAAAGTCTCCAGAATCCCATTGTACGCTATAACTCAAGTGATTTTTATAACTATTCCCTTCAAGTCTATGCCCATTCCCAGCAAGTAAGTATACCATTTTGACATCACTTCACAAAGTAAAATTTCTAGTTTTATTTTCCTGTTGCATAAATGTTAAAATGTTCACAACAAAATGTGAAATAAGAAATATTGAATATAGACATATATACTAATTTTGAATAAAAAAGACTGAATTGTTCAAGGAGGTTACTTATGAATTGCAGAATTATAGGTTAATTTTATTTTTTGAACATTCTTGCAGGTTTTATAAACTTTCTTGCAGTTTTATTATAAAAATAATAGAAATTTATAAGCATGAATCTAATCACAGACCTAGTATTTCTTTTTTGGAGCTGAAGGAAACTAAGATATTCCAGAGTCAGGTAGTCTACTTTTAAGAAAAGCTAAAGAAATCAATCCATATAAAATGATAGCTTCAAGAAAGAGCATCATTTTAGATTTTTATTCATTTACTATATTCAAGTTTTACATGCCTTCTGTTGAAATTGTTTAACCTCTCCAGTGAATCTGTAGAGTGGGAAAAGTGGATGAATTTCATATTATATGCCCAAGTGATCCCTGCTTTTTGGTATTCATATCTTTGTATAATCTTCCCCTTGAAAGTGAATTGAATCTAGTGACTTACTTCTAACACATATAATACAGCAAACATGATGGACTGTCACTTCTGAGATAGGTTACAATAGACAGTGTCTTCTTCTTTCTTCCTCTTCCTATTTTTTGCTAGCTCTAACAGAAGTCAAGTACCATGTTGTGAACTTCTCTATAGAGATGCTCAAGTGATGAGGACCTCATGTCGCTGGCCCATAGCCAATGTGTTTCTGAGGCAGGAGTGAGCTTAGAAGCAGATTCTACTCCAGTTGAGCTTTGAGATAACCACAGCCCTTGGAGACCTGTTGATTGGAGCTTTGTGAAAGATCTCAAGTCAGCATCTTCCAGCAGAGCTATGCACATATTCCTGATAATAAATATTTGTTCTTTTAAGTTATTAAATTTTAGAGTAATTTGTTACATAACCATAGATAACTAATACAAATTAGTATTGGATACATGGAGTAGGGTGCTGCAAAGGATGTTGAGATTTTGTCTACTCCTTAAGAAAGAGGAGTCCATCAATTATCAAAGTCTGCAATGGACAGAGGAGGGGCAGAATGGTGGCATGCATGCTGTTATTTCTCTTTCTTGTTTTAGTGGGCCTTGATTATGAGGATAATAACCAACAGAATGAACTCATTTAGAGGCTTAGGGAAACACCCTGGTTTTACTCTGGCTCATTATTAGACTGTCAGTCATTTATTAATACTTATATTAATTGAAAAGATTGGTTTGTATGGGTCCTGACTTGGGTCTGAGCACTGAGGAATACTGTTAATATGCTTAATTATGTTAATATGTGTGCTGACTTGAAAGGATGTATGTACCCTAGAAAAACCATGTTTTAATCCTACCCCAATTTTGTAAAAGCAGCTGTTTCTTCTAATCCCTATTCAGTACTCCATGTTTGAAACTGTAATTAGATCATCTCCCTGGAGATGTGACTCAATCATGAGTGGTTGTTAAACTGGATTAGGTGGAGATGTGTTTCCACCCATTCTGGTGGGTCTTGGTTAGTTTACTGGAATTCTGTAAAAGAGGAAACATTTTAGAGAATGGGGGGATTCTGAGAGAGCAGAATGATGTAGCCATGAGAAGCAGAGTCCACCAGCCAGCGACCTTTGGAGGTGAAGAAGGAAAATGCCTCCTGGGGAGCTTCATGAAATAAGAAGCCAGAAGAGAAAGCTAGCAGATAATGCTGTATTCGCCGTTTGCCCATCCAGCTGAGAGAAAAACCCTGACCAAGTTTGTCATTTGCCTTTTCACTTAAGAGAGAAACCCTGAACGTCATCGGCCTTCTTGAACCAAGGTATCTTTCTCGGGATGCCTTAGGTTGGACATTTCTATAGACTTGTTTTAATTGGGACATTTTTCTTGGCCTTAGAACTGTAAACTAGCAACTTATTAAATTCCCCTGTTTAAAAGCTGTTGTTTCTGATATATTGCATTCTGCTAGCTAGCAAACCAAAACAATATGATTCAAGGAGGTAGGTAGGCAGGAGTTGGACATAACTTTATGAAGAAGCCTGGACCAGTTCAAAGGTATAGTAGTTTCCTCATGTGAGCACCTGAATGGAGATATGGGCAATGATAATGGGTGAAGAGAGAACTAAAGACAATTTTCCTATATTGTACAATTTGCCTGAAGTCAGTCCCAAACTCTACAAGGCTTAAGAGCTCATGAGTATAAACAAAGTTGCCCAGAAAAAAATATTAATGCAGCCTTTATATATGTTTTCAGGAGGGCTGGCTCTTCAATTGCTTGCTTTCTAAATATGGAAACCAAAGGATCCCCGGAAGACCTATAAACCCAGTGCTTCTCAATAAGTTCAATAATATGAACCCATATTCTCAACCCAGGATATGGGACATTGTTGAATTGAGAACATACCTTTCATTCCAGGAAGATTCCCACAAGTCTGTAGTGAACATTGGCCTCCAGACCCAAAGGAATAAGAAACTTTAACAAAGAAAATTATATGGGAAGACATTTCCTTAGTTTTAAGTCCCGTTTCATAGGCAACTCAAAGTTTAGGCATGCTCCTTTTCATGGGTGATTGGGGAACTAGACTTTTCCTAACCAAATGCTATAGTTTTGAAAGTCCAAAAGTCAATCCTAGGAATTGAAATAAAAAATTAAATTTTTGTGAGATATGCTTGAGGATTTCTGAGGAAGTATTACATAGATGAAGCATGAACAATGCTGAGAATGTATTTAGCTAAAGTATGCCTAACATTTTAAATGTCTAATTTGAAGCATATATTAGAATTTAAATGAAATTAACAGATAGAGTATTTTCAGGGACATTATCAAGAGATGAAGAACTGTTATTTTTATTTAAACCAGATGGATTATACTTGGTGCTGATTGAGTTAGTCATGGTTCCCAAAGAATCCATTGTGATAGGAGCATACATATTTTCATATTTAAAAAATAGGGGGGAAAAAAGCACAAAAACAAAAACAATGACCAAAAAAAATAGGGGAAATGAAAAGAAAATATGGGAGAAATTTGGAGTTTTAGTGATGTTTATGCTCCACTTTTTTGTTAAGCTATGCTGAATATAAATATGAAAATTTGAAGATTCTCCACGTGATATTTCTCCCATGACTGGAACATTCCTCCATTTATCTCTATTAAAATACTCTTGTTTACTCAACCTCAGAAACATTTTCTCATCATCAAAATCTTTTTCTGTTTTATTCTCTCATGACCCCGTTGTTAGTTTCTGGAAGACTCTTTGTTATAAAGCCCATTGGGATAGATACATACACATCCTGGCACAAGCTGAGAGAAAAATTTCTCATTTACATGACATGTAATATCATGGGAAAGGGAATACTAGTAATTTCCTTAGCTTCATCCATGCAAGTACAATGGAAAAGGTGAAAAAGACCTAGTGGGAGAATGATCATTGGACACTGATGGTGGGAGAATGCGGCCCTCCTGAATATGAATCTGAGTTTATGGCTTGGCTCTGAGGCACTAATATATCCCTCAGGAAGCTAAAGCTTTCTTTGTTTTACTGATAGGGGAGTAAAAAGATGCTTTCCCAGAGAACACACTTGATTTAGTGGTTCAGTGATAGAATGCTTGCCCTTCATGCGGGGCATGTGGGTTTGATTCCTGGACCATGCACCCAAAAAACAAAAACAAACAAACAAAACACACATGACTTAAAAAAAAAAAAACAATAGTCCAAGAAAAACAGTTATTTCCTGATGTTTTCTCCAATTGTTTCCTGGACAGAATCTCAAATGCCAGATGATTTGGATCAAAAGACAGTATTTGCTCCTCACCCCATGTTGTTTCTCTTAAACTCCTCTCATTCCTTCTCAATTCTTTGGTCATATACCTCTTTATAATAGATTCTGTTTTCGCCTTTCAGTCTTTGCTTCACAAGAATTAGTGGAACTGAATATGACTGAAAGATTGTTATTCTGTGACTATTTAAGACAATCACACAAATGCTAAAGTTCTTGTAAAGTTTGTAATTCCAACTAACCAAGTATTGTAATCCCACCCATTCCATCATGTACAAAGATTATATATGCCATGTCTTCCTGGTCAAATAACATACTATTTCTGAATAATGACCCAAGGGAAATATATGCATTTCCATACCACTTAGAGAGATGAACACTGGATTTGCTCTGGTTGCTGCCCCTGAGGAGTTTGCTCTTGGGGAAAAGTGAAATGAAGCAGAGTCGGTCAACACAGCAGATGCACAATTGGAATTAGACAGGCACAGAATATCATACCATAGTTCCAAGAAAGCAATAAAGCTAAAAGAACAGCTTTTCATTTTCACTGCAGAAAATCCTGGCCCAAAGCTGACCTCATTCAGTCAAGGTCTGTTTGAGCAGAAGCAGAGATACAGAGACTGTGTGCTTTCATTGGGGTCAGAATCAGAATGCCAAGAAGTAAGGCTTAACATTCTTTGAAGTTCCTAAGTGCTTAATTTATAGGTTTCAACTGACTGAAAAGCCAGTTGTGCATTGCTCATTCCAGTTAATGGCACCTGATTGTTCAGTCCCCCAAAATGAAAATTATCTTCAGGACCTTCCCTTGTCCAACCCCAGATCCACTTACTCACAATAGGATATTGACATTATCTCCAAAATATATATCAAATGATACCACACTTCTTTCGAGCTCCACTACCATGACTCTAGTTTTGTCTTCCATCAACAATTAATTGAACTATTGCAGTGGCTCCCAATCAGTCTTTGCTACCTCTTTTTCCCTCTACAACGTCCTAGGATCTTCTAAAATACAAATCTGATCATATCATTTACTCTGCTTAAAGTTCTTAAAAAGTTTCCCACTGTGATTAAAGATGAATGTGTTGTGCCCCTCAGTACAAGAATGAAAGAATGCACATATTTTGATTAATTACAGGTTGCAGTCTGTATAAATAACATGAGTTATTTTAGTATTTGAATAAAGAAAAAAATCATGTACCCAGAAAGGATTTCCTTCGCTGGCTCTAAGCTGTGTGAAAATTGCCCAAGCACCTTCAAGGTCGTCATTCTTGTGTCACAGCAACAAATCACCATTTTGCAAAGTGAAACATATCATTCTTTCTATTGTTTCACTTATTTATATAGGACAGAGTAGAGGAAGAAGAATCTTAATAGTTGATAGATGAACTATTTTTGGCAAGAGCAGTGACACCATTTGTTACTTCTTTTGTCCTATTCACCTCTCTTCACCCCTTGCCTGCTCCCCAGTAGCAATCACTTTCACTTATTTCATATAATTCTTTATAGTTTTTTCACTGTCTATTTCTATATACTTATACTGCTATACCTTGAATTTTAAAGATTTCTTCTTTATTAATTGACTTAGAGAACTAATATTAAACCCTCTTTTTTATAACTACCTCCACTTCCCTTCCTTTATTCACTCAATACAGTAATATTAGAAGTTTTAGTTAGATCAATAGTCAGGGTTTATATTATTATGACTATGAAAATACTATTTCCAGCTGGGCCATCTAATATTTTATGATATTTCCGTTCTTACTTATTTCCTGGAGTTAGTAATTTTCCCTTTTCCCATTTGCTTATCAATGTTACTCCTATATTCTCTAATGGAGTTTGGAAATTCTTCTTACTTTGGTCAAACACACCAGATAATCTATTCCATTTTTTTCCCCTTAGAGACATCTCTTCAAGAGAATTTATTTTCCCTCACCGATCTGAAATGTTTGACCAATAGGCCTACTGCAGAATTGTAATCTCAGGACTTTCCTCTAATGTCATTCTGGAAATGTCTTTCACTTCTATATTAGGATTCTCTAGAGCAGCAGAGGCAACAGGAGAGATCTGTAAAATGAGATTTATAAAGGTGTCTCATGCACATGGGAATGGAAGAGTCCAAAATCCATAGAGCAAGCTGTGAAATTGGTGGCTTTGATGAGGTGTCTGGATGAACTCTAGAGAGGCTCGCTGCCAGAAGAAGCAATCAGAGTCTCTTCTTCCTTAAAAGTCTTAAACTGATTGGATTACCAGATTGTGAAGGACATGCCTTAGTTGATCTTAATTGATGTAATCAGCCACAGATGCAGTCAGCTGACTTGTAATTTAATACACCAACCTTCTACATATCCTTGCAGCAAAGTCAGGCCAGTGCTTGCCTGACCAGACAACTGGGCATAATGACTTGGCCAAGTTGATACCAGAACCTAACCATCACAACCTCTGTTTTTTTCTCTCTTTGCTTTGGATTCCCTGTTTGTTTATACAAGAACTAGTTTTCTAGAAGAGAACAATCTCCAGCAGCTTTCTGATCTGGTGTTTCTGAAGATATCTTCATTCCACCTTTAAATGTCAATCATAATATTATAGGGTATGGAATTTCAGGCTGAAAATCATTTTCACTAGAAGTCTGAAGGCATGTTTCAGTTGTTCTCTAGCTTCTTGTATTCCTTATGATAAGCTTGGTGGCATCCTTATTTCTGACTATTTGTAAATTATATATAGTTTTTTCTCTATACATAATTTTTCTATTTATAATTATATATATAGAAGATTCATCTTAGCAGATCTCTTTAAACCCAGGGTTCTGAAATTTCACAATGGTGGTGCTTAGTGGGGTTTTTCAGTTACAGTGCTGGATATTAAATGGACACTTTCCTTATAGAAATTTAGAATCTGACTATTTTTTTTGTATATCATTTCTTTGATATCATTCCACCTTTCATTTTTATTAAACTCTCTTTTGGTAGAAGTTCCTTGGTTATTCTGTAATTTTCTGGCCTTAAAAAAAATCATATTTTTCATGTCTTTTTCATTTTGTTTCCCTTCATGAGAAAGGTATTGAGCTCCTCCAAACCCTTCCAAATTTATATCTATCTATATTTATCTATAAATCTATTTCTATAGTCTCACATTTTTTAATGTCTAGGAGCTCTTTTTGAAATTCTGTGATTGTTACTTTTTATGGCATCTTTTCTTCTTTCTCTGAGAAATTAATTATAGTTTTGATAAATTTCATACTGCAATTTGTCTCTATAGCTTCCTTTTCTATTTGCTAGAACTAAAGTTCCCTTTCTATTTACTAGCGACTTTCAACAAATATTCAGTTATCCTTGTCTGTCTGTGAATACTTAAGCGTAAGGTAAATATACACACACATGCATACATACATATAGACACACACACAACTGGCTGTGATAATTGTGAGGCATATATTAGGCTTTTCAGTGGGAGAGCATCACTCTGGAACGATCAGGTAGGAATGCAGCCATTTGGGGATTCAACTTTCTTTGCTCTATCTTGGAGCTTTCTGCCTTCTAAAAATTTGGTGTTGTTTTTCAGTTATAGTCACTTCTCTTATCCTCTTTGTCCTCATCAGTGTATAGTTTTTACATTTACTTATTTTCATATATTAGCAACAGATTATACATTAAATGATAAATAGTATTTGTGTTTTAAGTTAATAGAGGGTAGAGGAGGACATCTAACAAAGATCTGTCATTTCTACTTAAAGACAGGGTAAGAGTGCTATGAAAATGCTTCATGAAGAGGTTGACTGAATTAAGTCCTAAAGCTGAAAAGGCATTTGCTGGAAAGACAAGAGTCTGAAGAACATACTAAGGGTATGGTGGAGCAAAACAAAGGCATGAATGGTAACATACAATGCATGAAGCATCCTCCAACTCTTAACTTGCCTCTCTCCTGATGCATACTCTCCCACAATTTATTTTTCACATGTTATCAAGGGATCTTCAAACATTCGAATCAAATAATCTAATTCTCCTTTTAATAGCTGTCCACTGCATTTGGTACAAAATCCAAATTCCTTGCCTGGACTACAGGATTCTGCAGGCTGTGGCTCCTGACTGCATCTCAGACTTCATATACCAATCAAGCATCACATTGGCCATTTTTCTGTTTCTTTAACATAACAAGCTAACATCTGTCTCTGCACCTTTGCACTTGCTGCTCACTTTGCCTGGAAAGCTCTTTTATCAGCTCTTTGCATGGTTGACTCCCTTATAGCTTTTAGGTATCAGATAAAATTTCATTTGTTTCCCTGAAGTTGCCTTCTCTGGCTACCGTGTTTAAATGAATCCCAATCCCTACCATTGCCCATTTCTCTTCTTACTGAGTACAAGCCTTCAAGACCTTGTCTTTTATATTCTCTGTTGTATTGCCAATATCTTGCAGTGCTCAGCACATACTGGGTCCTTGATAAATATTTGTGGAATGGAGTAAATGAATGTGTGGAACATTTGAAATGCCTCTCCTCATCCTCATTAACATTAGCTCCCTCAAATAGAATGGATCCAAAAGAACCTCTTTCTCTAACCAACTGATTTCTTTCATTGTCTTTATTCTATATCATTCCTTACTTCTGTAGATAGTGTGTTATCCTGTAAGTTCCATGAGGGAAGAGAACTCTTTAAACATTATACTCTTGGTTTCTTAACCATAGTGGATGTTCAATAAATATTTTAAAGTGACTGCATGATGAGGAAAGGTAAAGAAATAAAGAGTTAAATGATGGGACAACTCTTGCATGGGCGGCAGGAGAGTTTTTCTAATCCATCCATAAAGCATCAAACGTTTTATTTATTATTATTACTGTTGTTGTTACCACTTGTCTTGGCTCTCGTATTAAGTAGACCTTTGACCTTGGGTATACTGATTTATATTTTTGATTCTTCATTTTTCTTCATCTGTAATACAGAAATAGAGTTGCTTTAAATGTGTCCTATGAAATAATTGCACTGGAATTCCCTGGGATATTCATTAGAAGTGTATTTTCTTGGTCTCTATGTGAATCTCTACCTACCCAGCATCTTGGACTGGGGTGTAGGGACTGAACTTTTAACAGTCTTTCAATAATTCTATGCAGATGGAAGTCTGAGAAGCTCTGGTGAGGGGTAATATTAAAATATCTTACTTTATTATTCTGAATTCTCTTATGTAGCTGAAATAGTGCATTTGACCATCTGGCCAGAGAAAGAGAAAGCTATATTCCTTAGTTATTGCTTATGTAGATTGCTGTTGCAGGAAGTTTCCTAGTAATTCTTGTCAGCTGCTTAGCAGTATGCTGTTTCTTTTGAGTAATGGTCTATTTTTTACATTACATTGTATTAAATTACATTATTTCTCATGCTTTGTGTCTCAGGGAAAAATAAAACTGTGTTGTGGTAATTTCTCTTAGGAAAAATTTCTGTTTATATAGATCATGTAGCTCATGAGTCAGATTCTTTAAGTTTATAACTTTTGGGAAGTGTAACCCACACATTATGGAAGCTGCACTAACTTTTTCCAACTAAGGGTCCACCTTGGTACACTGATTCTGTTTATTCTGCAACAAGATTATAATAATGGTATGTGGAAATTCAATGGGCAGTAAGAACCATTGAAGACCATTTTTGGGAACAAAAAATGATTCTCTACTGATGTGAAGATGTTGATACAAAAAAATGAAAAATGATTGCAGAAAGCAAAAAAAGAAAGAAAGAATTTTCCTGTCTCTGGCAATTCAAAAAAAAGATCTCAGGGAGAATGTAAACTGGATGGATAATAGCTGCCAACAGTGTTTTCCTATAGGGAGGGAAGTGAAAAGACTGCAAATTGAACAGTAGCACAGACATGGGAATGGGACAGAAATGGACCTGGAAGGAGATACAATCTTTTGCTGGCGGCCCACCAAAAGGGATTAATTTCTATCTGCTTCCAATATTCAGCATGTATAGCAGAGTTCTAGAAAACGTGAACAGGCTGAAGATGGAAGCAAAGGTACCTCTAAGAATTTGCATGGACATTTGAGGAAAGGATGAATCTAACAGATTTGGTAGGAGGGGAATGTGTTTTTAGAGTCAGATTCCCTAGGAATTTTAATGTCTATATGAAATCTACCTACTTAATTAATGTGTTTTGATATGCACACATGTATTGTAGTTTTTCTTAATTAAACTTCTTAGTATAATATGACTGAGAATTCTTGTCTTATGCTTCAGATATGCCCAGGAATGCTGGGGATCAGTCAACAAATGTTCTGAAAAATTAATTACATTGGGAAACTCATCAAAATTTGCATTTATATATACAATTAACTATTACTAAGAATAAAAACAATATCACTTAATGTCAATGGAACAATTTTGTCATTTAGAAAGCATTTATAATTCACTTTTGCGATCCTCTGTGCTTAACATCAATTCAACACTCACCACAATCTGGTAAGGTAAATCTCATCTGCCAACACTCAAAAAGCTGAAAGTTAAAATGCTAGTTAGTGGTTTAGATGGTGGCTTTAGTAAGGGAAATCATTGTTACTCATCTTTGTATCAGGGAAGGTCAGCGATCAGCCTCCATTCATGTTTTGAAAATGTGGAAATTGTAGGGTTTTGAAGAGCTGAAGGATAAGCGGATCTTCTTCTTCTTTTTCTTTATTAGAGAAGTTGTTGGTTTAAGGAACAATCACGCATAAACATGGCATCCCCATATACCACCCCCATTACTAACACCCTGCATTGGTGTGGAACATTTGTTGCAATTAAAGGTAACATTTTTACAATTATAAAATTAATTAAAGTCCAGGGTTCAATTTAGGATTCACTGTTTGTATAGCATAGTTCCATTTGATTTTTAATTTTATTTGTATTCTGTTACCATATAAACAATCTAACAATTTCCTTGTAAAGCATACTGAAGAACGTATTTCAGTGCTGTTAATTGTGTCCACAATATCATGAAACAATCACCACATGAATTACCAAGCATTTCCATTATTCCAAATAAGAATTCTGTACATTTTAAGCCTTAACTTCTCATTCAGTATCCCCACCCTGTTCTGGATCACCTATATTCGAGATTCTGACTCTATAACATAGCTTATTCTAATTGTTGCAAATCAGTGAGACCATACAGTATTTGTCCTTTTATGTCTGGTTTATTTCACTGAACACGATGTCTTCAAGGTTCATCCATGTTATCACATGTATCAGGACTTCATTCCTTTTTAGAGCTGAACAATATTTTGTTGCATATGTACGTGTGTGTGTGTGTTTTATATATATATATATATATATATATATAATATTTTGTTTATCCATTCATGGTTGATGCATACTTGGGTTGCTTCCATCTTTTGGCAATTGGAAATAATGCTGCTAAGAACATCAATGTGAATCTTTCCTTATGATCTCTAGGTCTCATCTTTTATTATTATTATTATTTTAAATATCAAAAAACACCAAGCAAACGCAAGCATTCTTAACTTTTGATCATTCCATTCTACATATATAATCATTAATTCACAATATCATCACATAGTTGCATATTCATCATCATGATCATTTCTTGGAACATTTGAATCTATTCAGAAAAAGAAATAAAAAGAAAACAGAAAAAAATTCACATGTACCATACCCCTTACCCCTCCCTTTCATTGATCACTAACATTTCAATCTACTAAATTTATTTTGACATTTGTTCCCCCTATTACTTATTTTTATTCCATATGTTTTACTTGTCTGTTGATAAGGTAGATAAAAGAAGCATCAGACACAAGGTTTTCACAATCACGCAGTCACATTGTGAAAGCTATATCATTATACAATCATCTTCAAGAAACATGGCTACTGGAACACAGCTCCACATTTTCAGGGAGTTCCCTCCAGCCTCTGCACTACATCTTGACTAACAAGATGATATCTACTTAATGCATAAGAATAACCTCCAGGAAAACCTCTTGACTCTGTTTGGCATCTCTTAGCCATTGACATTTTATTTTGTCTTACTTCACTCCTCCCCCATTTGGTCGAGAAGGTTTTCTCAATCCCTTGATGCTGAGTCTAAGCTCATTCTAGGATTTCTGTCCCTCGTTTCCATGAAGGTCCACACCCCTGGGAGTCATATCCCATTTAGACAGGGGGAGGGTGGTGAGTTTGCTTGTTGTGTTGGCTGGAGAGAGAGACCATATATGAGCAACAAAACAGGTTCTCTTGGGATGACTCTTAGGCCTAATTTTAAGTAGACTTGACCTAATCGTTGTGGGTTTAAGTTTCATATGAACAAACCCCAAGATTGGGGACTCAGCCTATAGCTTTGGTTGTTCACACTACTTGTGATAATATCAAGAATTTAGCTTGGGAAAGTTGCATTTTGCCCCTATCTCACCATTCCCCGAAGGAGACTCTGCAAATACTTTTTTATTCACTGTTCAAATCACTCTGGGATTTATGAGAGCATCACTCTGGACAAACCAACATCTCATGTCCTACTCAAGGTTCCATGTACTTATAGTGTTCTACATATAACCTGTCTACATAAGTTATATTAGGAAATGCACTAGTCAAAATATAAATTTTGTACCCAATAAAGATTTTTTGCTTTAGTCTCACACATAAGTTAAAATTTTAAGATATTAAAAAACGTTTTTTAAAATTGTACATTTAGTCACTCTCATTATACACTCTAGACATTCTTAGATTATACCATCTCAATCTTTATCATCTATCTTTCTTTCTCATTTCATTTGTGCCCCTGGCCCTCCTCCCTCTATCATTCTCACATTCAGCTTCATTCAGTGTTTTAATATAATTGTATTACAGTTAGGTAGTATTGTGATGTCCATTTCTGAGGTTTTACATTCAGTCCTGTTGCACAATCTGTATCCCTTGAGCTCCAGTTACCCAATATCTTACCGTATTTCTATCTCCTGATGGTCTCTGTTACCAATGAAATTATCCAAGTTTACTCATTAATGTCAGTTCATATCAGTGAGACCATACAGTATTTGTCCTTTTGTTTCTGGCTAATCTACCTCAGCATAATGTCCTTAAGGTCCATCCATGTTGTTACATACTTCATAATTTTATTCTGTCTTACAGCTGCATAATATTCCATCATATGTATATACCACAGTTTGTTTAGCCACTTGTCTGTTGATGGACATTTTGGCTGTTTCCATCTCTTTACAACTGTAAATAATGCTACTATAAACATTGGTGTGTAAATGTCTGTTTGTGTCCTTGCCCTCATGTCCTCTGAGTAGATACCTAGTAATGATATTGCCAGGTCATACGGCAATTCTATATTTAGCTTTTTGAGGAACCGCCAAACTGCCTTCCACAGCGGTTGTACCATCTGACATTCCCACCAATAGAGGATAAGTGTGCCTCTTTCTCCACATCCTTTCCAGAACTTGTCATTTTCTGTTTTATTGATAATGGCCATTCTGGTGGGTGTGAGATGATATCTCATTGTGGTTTTGATTTGCATTCCCCTAATAACCAGGGAAGTTGAACATCTCTTCATGTGCCTTTTGGCCATTTGTATTTCCTCTTCTGAGAAGTGTCTGTTCAAGTCTTTTGCCCATTTTGTAATTGGGTTGGCTGTCTTTTTGTTGTTGAGTTGAACAATCTCTTTATGAATTCTGGATACTAGACCTTTATCTGATATATCATTTCCAAATATTGTTTCCCATTGTGTAGGCTGTCTTTTTACTTTCTTGACGAAGTTCTTTGATGTGCAAAGGTGTTTAATTTTGAGAAGTTCCCATTTCCTTCTTTCTTTCTTCAGTGCTCTTACTTTGGGTGTAAGGTCTAGGAAACTGCCTCCTAGTATAAGATTTATAAGATATTTCCCTACATTTTCTTCTAACAGTTTTATGGTCTTAGATCTAATGTTTAGATCTTTGATCCGTTTTGAGTTAATTTTTGTATAGGGTGTGACATATGGGTCCTCTTTCATTCTTTTGCACATGGATATCCAGTTTTTCAAGCACCATTTATTGAAGAGACTGTTCTATCCCAGGTGAGTTGACTTGACTGCTTTATCAAAGATCAATTGTCCATAGATGAGAGGGTCTATATCTGAACACTCTATTAGAATCCATTGGTCAGAATATCTATCTTTATGCCAGTACCATGCTGTTTTGACCACTGTGGCTTCATAATACACCTTGTAGTCAGGTAGCGTGAGACCTCTGACTTCATTTTTCTTTCTCAGGATACTTTTAGCTATTTGGGGCACCCTATGCTTCCAGATAAATTTGGTTATTGTTTTTTCTATTTCTGAAAAGTAAGTTTTTTGGGATTTTAATTGGTATTGCATTGAATCTAGAAAATCAATTTAGATAGAATTGCCATCTTAACTATATTTAGTCTTCCAATCCATGAACACAGTATACCCTTCCATGTATTTAGGTCTTCTGTGATTTCTTTTAACAATTTCTTGTAGTTTCCTTTGTATGGGTCTTTTGTCTCTTTAGTTAAATTTATTCCTAAATATTTTATTCTTTTGGTTGTAATTGTAAATGGAATTCTTTTTGTGATTTCCCCCTCAGATTGTTCATTACTAGTGTATAGAAACACTATAGATTTTTGAGTGTTGATCTTGTAACCTGCCACTTTGCTGTACTCATTTACTAGTTCTAGTAGTTTTGCTGTGGATTTTTCAGGGTTTTTGACATATAGTATCATATCATCTGCAAACAGTGAGAGTTTTACTTCTTCCTTTCCAATTTTGATGCCTTGTATTTCTTTTTCTGTCTAATTGCTCTAGCTAGAACTTCCAACACAATGTTGAATAACAGTGGTGATAGTGGACATCCTTGTCTTGTTCCTGATCTTAGGGGAAAAGTTTTCAATTTTTCCCCATTGAGGTTTACCTTTTCTGCATCAATCAAGATGATCATGTGGTTTTTCTGCTTTGATTTGTTGATATGGTGTATTACATTAATTGATTTTCTAATGTTGAACCATCCTTGCATACCTGGAATGAATCCTACTTGGTCATGATATATAATTCTTTCAGTGTGTTGCTGGATTTGATTTGCTAGAATTTTGTTGAGGATTTTTGCATCTATATTCATTAGAGAGTTTGGTCTGTAGTTTTCTTTTTTGTAATATCTTTGTCTGGCTCTGGTATGAGGGTGATGTTGGCTTAGTAGAATGAGTTAGGTAGCTTTCCCTCCTCTTCAATTTTTTTAAAGATTTTGAGCAGGATTGGTACTAATTCTTTCTGGAATGTTTGGCAGAATTCACATGTGAAACTATCTGGTCCTGGACTTTTCTTTTTGGGGAGCTTCTTAATGAATGATTCAATTTCTTTACTTGTGATTCGTTTGTTGAGGTTGTCTGTTTCTTCTCAAGTCAAAGTTGGTTGTTCATGCCTTTCTAGAAAGTTGTCCATTTCATCTACATTGTCATATTATTAGCATAAGGTTGTTCATAGTGTTCTGTGATTATTTCCTTTATTTCTGTGGGGTCAGTGGTTCCTCTTGCATTTCTGATCTTATTTATTTGCATCCTCTCTCTTCTTTTTTTTGTCAATCTTGCTAAGGGTCCATCAATCTTATTGATTTTCTCATAGAACCAGCTCTTGGTTTTGTTGATTTTCTCAATGTTTTCATGTTCTTGATTTCATTTATTTCTGCTCTGATCTTCATTATTTCTTTCCTTTTACTTGCTTTTGGGGTTAGTTGGCTGTTCTTTCTCTACTTCTTCCAAGTGAACAGTTAATTCCCTGATTTTGCCCTGTCTTCTTTTTTGATATAGGCATTTAGGACAATAAATTTCCCTCTTAGCACTGCCTTTGCTGGATCCCGTAAGTTTTATATGTTGTGTTTTCATTTTCATTTGCCTCGAGATGTTTACTGATTTCTCTTGTAATTTCTTCCTTGACCCACTGGTTGTTTAAGAGTGTGTTGTTGAACCTCCACATATTTGTGAATTTTCTGGCACTCTGCCTATTATTGATTTCCAACCTGAATCCTTTATTATCTGAGAGAGTGTTTTGTATGATTTCAATCTTTTTAAATTTATTGAGACTTGCTTTTTGACCCAGCATATGATCTATCCTTGAGAATGACCCATGAGCACTTGAGAAAAAGGTCTATCCTGCTATTGTGGGGTGTAATGTTTTATAGATATGTTACGTCTACCTTATTTATTGCATTATTCAAATTCTCTGTTTCTTTATTGACCCTCTGTCTAGATGTTCTGTGCATTGATGTGAGTGTGGAATTGAAGTCTCCTATTATTATGGTAGATGTGTCTCTTTCTCTTTTCAGTGTTTGCCACATGTGTTTTGGAGCATTCTGGGTTGGTGCATAAATATTTATGATTGTTATGTCTTCTTGTTGAATTGTTCCTTTTATTAATACATAGTGTCCTTCTTTGTCTCTTTTAACTGTTTTACATTTGAAGTTTAATTTGTTGGATGTTAATTTAGCTACTCCTGCTCTTTTCTGGTTGTTATTTGCATGAAATATCTTTTCCCAACCTTTCACTTTCATCCTATGTTTATCCTTGGTTCTAAGATGTGTTTCCTGTAGGCAGCGTATACATGGGTCCTGTTTTTTAATCCATTCTGCCAGCCTGTGTCTTTTGATTGGGGAGTTTAATCCATTAACATTTAGTGTTATTACTGTACGGGTAGTACTTTCTTCTACCATTTTGCCTTTTGGATTTTATATGTCATATCTAATTTTTCTTCTTTTTGCCTTTACTGATAGTCTTCCTTTCTACACTCTTCTTCACACCTCTTTCTCCTGTCTTTTCATGTCTGCCTCTAGTCCTCTCTTTAGAATTTCTTGCAGAGCCAGTCTCTTGGTTACAAATTCTCTCAGTGATTTTTTGTCTGAAAGTGTTTTAATTTCTCCCTCATTTTTGAGGGACAATTTTGCTGGATATAGAATTCTTGGTTGGCAGTTTTTCTCTTTTAGTAATTTAAATATATGATCCCACTGTCTTCTCACCTCCATGGTTTCCACTGAGAAATCTAAGCATAGTCTGATTGGGCTTCCCTTGTATGTGGTGGATTGCTTTTCTCTTGCAGTTTTCAAGATTCTCTCTTTCTCTTTGACCTCTGACATTCTGATTAGTAAGTGTCTTGGACTATGTCTATTTGGATTTATTCTGTTTGGGGTATGCTGCACTTCTTTGATCTGTAATTTTATGTCTTTCATAAGACTTGGGAAATTTTCAGTGATAATTTCCTCCATTAGTTTTTCTTTCTCCTTTTCCCTTCTCTTCTCCTTATGGGACACCCACAATGCTTATATTCATGCACTTCATATTGTCATTCAATTCCCTGAATCCCTGCTCATATTTTTCCATTTTTTTTCCTATATTTTCTTTTGCTTGTTGGATTTCTGATGTTCCATCCTCCAGTTCACTAATCCTATCTTTTGCTTCTTGAAATCTAACATTGTAGGTTTCCATTGTTTTTTTCATCTCTTCTAATGTGCCTTTCATTCCCATAAGTTCTGTGATTTGTTTTTTCAGACTTTCAGCTTCTTCTTTTTGTTCGTTCCTTGCCTTCTTTATATCCTCCCTCAGTTCATTGATTTGATTTTTGATGAGGTTTTCCATGTCTGTTTGAACATTCTGAATGAATTGTTTCAACTCCTGTATCTCATTTGAATTGTTGGTTTGTTCCTTTGACTGGGCCATATCTTCAATTTTTCTGGTGTGATCTGTAATTTTTTGCTGGTGTCTAGGCATTTAATTACCTTAATTAGTTTATTCTGGAGATTGTTTTCACTTATTTTACCTAGAGTTTTCTTGCTGGATGAATTTGTTGTCTGTATGTTCTTTGACATTCATTTCAACTTTTTCTGGACCACTAGCTTAGGTTTTGTTCACCAGAGGAGAATTTTTCAGTTCTTGTTTTCTTGTTTCTTGCCCTGTCTGTATGGTACATTCTCCCCACCCCACCCCACCCCACCCTTAGGAGAGTCTATTTAGGTATTATAGACCCCAGCCAGATATTCCAAGATCAAACTGGCCTCCTATCAGGAGTAAAGAGTCACCTGCATCAGTTTTCTGAGGGTGAGACCCAGCACGTTGAAACACTTTCCTGTGAAGTCTCTGAACTCTGCTTTTCTCGTCCTGCCCAGTATGTGGTGCTTGTCTGCCTGCAGGTCCCACCCGCATAAGATGATGTGGTACCTTTAGCTTTGGCAGACTCTCCCTGCTGGGAACGTGGTGGAGACAGAGGAGAGGTTGTAGGCTGGTTTTAATGGCTTCAAATTACCAAGGCCTGGGGTCTGAATTCCTTGAGGGAGGGATTCCACCTGAGTTGTGTCTCACCCCTCCCCTAGGGAAGGTAAAGGCTCCAGACAAGCTCTCAAACAAACTTGTTTCTGCCTATGCCTGGGGCAGTTGGGGCATGAGAAGCCCTGCCACTGTATCCAAAGGCAGTCAAGCCTTTATAGAAAAACAGTCACAAAAACCTCTGTTTCTTTTTTTTTTCTTTTTCCATCAGCCCTCCGCCCTTGGGTCCAGGGCAAAAATGAGTGACCTCTGCTTTGACCAGGTTCACCTGAGCTGGGGGTCTATTTTTAGTGTTTAGAATTTGTGAATTAATTCCACACTGAAGCTTAGCTGTGCTCAGCCCCTGCTGCTGGTAAAGTCTCTTTCCTTTCGCCTCTGGGAAGCAGCCTATAGGGGAGGGGCACCTGCCACCATGGCTTGGGGAACTCACAGTTCTGGGGGCGCTCACAGCTGGTCCAACTGGTCCAGACTGGGGTACGCTGTGTGTCTGGTCACTGACGTGGCCCCAGGAGCTGTTCTGTAATGGTCCTGGTTATTTAGTAGCTGTTCTGGAGGAGGAACTAAATCCCACACCTTGCTAAGCTGCCATTTTGGCCAGACTCCCCTCTAGGTCTCATCTTAGAGGTCTAGGGTAGAAATCCCAAAGCAGAAACAAGGTGCAGGAAAAGTGCTGCAATTTTGAGCCTGTAAGTTAAGCTGACACCCCAGATCATCAATATCCGGAATTCTGGGATTTGCCAGGGCTTATAGCTCCCCTTTCAGTGAACAAACAAGTGGGTATTATGGCAATACACTATCACTCTGAAGTAAGGTCCTGGTGACTTCTGCCCTTTGCTAATGCGACCTGCTAAGTTTTGCACCTGTATTACACATAGCAATGAACTCCCCTGGATACTCATGAGCCCAGGGTGGGTCACAAGATAATTAATGGTAAAGTGGGCACAAGAGTTTGATTTTGCCTTGGTGCTATCATGTGCTGAGTGCAGAGCTTCAGAACCCATGCTTTAGCATGGAAATGGAACATAGTGTGAACTCATAACTCAGGAAATGGACAGATGGTCCTCGATGTTGCATGAAAGATGATTGGAAAATATATCTTTAGCAATCAGTAAAGGGTATTGAATAAGGACAAATAAAATGAAACTGCCACACTAAGGGAGAGCTAAGTACTTCATTTGGAAGGTTAACAGAGTTTTATAGTATTTGTACATGACTTTCAGTTTCTAGAAAAATTAAGCTTCTGGAACCAGGGGCCTGAGGAATCCTTAGCCCAGATTTCTTCCCTAGTTTCCACTTTGTCTCCCAAGATAAATTGCTCATCCCTGGGCAAAATCACACATAATCACACTGTCTGCCCAGGCCAAGCAGCGAAATCCCAGACTGGCATCCTTTGTCTTCTCCCCATTCAGGAAGACATGCCAATGAATTAGATGTATACCACTAATTGTTGCATGAAAAACCTCATTTTCCCCTTTGCCTGAGAGCAGAGTGTAAAGACTTAGAATCACACTGCAGGGTAGAAATTTATGAGCTATAAAAAAGCAATTCTTTGTAAATTGTGTGTCCTCTCTTTCCAATGTGCCATAGGTCATCTGGGTGAAAAACCAAATCTCCAGAAAGTCATCCATTCCACTTGGAAACCTAATTACCTTTGCTACGGTAAATCTCAGTCCTTTGGCAATACTGGGATTGACTTACAGGGCAGATGGAATTATAAGCAAGCAGATAATAATTTCTTAATGCAAGAGTTAGTAGCCAGAGCCAAGCACCTTTCATTGTTTAGCCTCCCTATGGTATAGAGATTGTTGCACAGAATATGAGGTTTTCCAAGATACCGTGTGCAAGCAGTCTATTTACAGCATGTTCTTCTCAAATGGCACTATCTCTGTCTCGCTCTACTTGGAAAGTGAAGACTACCCCAACCTTGAGAGAAATTTGGTTACCCCCAAGTTTGGTTTCCATCACATAGCAGGATGAAAAGCTTGAAGTGTGCAAGCCTCAGTTAGCACATATTTAAAGGAATTTGTTATGTCTTCCTTTACTTTGTGTTGCATTATGACTAATGTATGGCTTTTATTTTTTTTTTAATTTAAATGAGAAAATGCTTGTGAAAGCACATAGGAAAGGCCCTGACGCACAGAAGCACTACTGTAATAACAATTACCTTTAGTAAAACCTGGTATGAGTAGCATTGTCATAATAATTAGACTTATAATAATTATTATTTTTATTATTATTACAATCACTATTGTACTTGTTAGATTTTTTAAATAAGAGATCACAACGTACACAAGCCAGAAGAAGGATAACACACATGGCTGGAAGTGACTGAATCTACAGAAATAATTTCTTAAAACACCAAAATCTGTGTTATTGCTTTTTAAAGAGGGCTTTGGTGATATAATAGTATCCTGGGAATTTCCAGATCCAAGTGGCTAATGAGAAGCTGTTGTACCTTTCTAGTGGTCAGGGAAATGCAAAATATTCTAAGATATCAATTTATGACCATCAGGCTGTCAAAATTTTTTTAAAAATGGTATCTGCTTATGGTATTGCAAAGAAAGGGGTGTACCCAAGTATTGCTTGAGGAAATATAAAAATTTAAAAACTTAGAAAACAGTTATATATGACACATACCTTTTGCCACAGCAACCTCTTTTCTGAGAATCTTTTAGAAATAGAAGCACCAGTCAGAAGGATAATGTATAAAGTCATATATTACAATTCTAGAATGGCAAAAAACTAGAAGCAAAACTAATGCCCATTAAAAAAAAAACTAAGAGATTAGATATTTGGTTAAGTTGGGATACATCGATTTAACAGAATATTATATAACAGGGTGAATTTATACCAGTTTACTTGGAGAGAGATCTATGATATATTAAGTAAAAAATAGCAAGAAACAGAAAAAGAAAGCATTCAACTTTTGAAAAGTCAGCAGTGTCCAAAATGCCTCTGGTCTTTGGAGCTATAACAATCCTTAAGCATTACTGTGAGTTGGTCTGGGATGGCCAGACTTATATACACCTCACCTCTCACATAGATCAGTCAGTTAGATATGGGTGACCCTGGAGGGAGTATAGTTGAGTAAATTCCTGAAGCTGAAGGCCAACTGCTGATGACAATCTGCTAATGACACTTGTAGCAGTTGGGGCATTAAATCCTTTACTGGAAGAGATCCCATTGTCCTCTAGGGATGACCCTGATGATCCCAATGGGCCAGAAAATGGCTAGCCTGGCATAATTCAGGCTTCTGCTGTAGGGTCAAATCCATACTATGAGGGTTCAGTTAAAAGAGGCAACTTCAATAGATAAATGATTTGTCCTGAGGAGAATTTTCTTTTGGAACTGTTCATCACTCAGGGAAGTAATTTGAGCATTCTATCAAGTGGAAACAGCCATTTAATAAGCTGCTGTTCATTACCATGGGTCAGGCACTGATCTGGATTCTACAGAGAAAACAAGTATCAGTGATTTGTCTCCATTTTCTCTTAAGGAGTTTATAAGGGTAGATAAAACATATTTCATAAACGCCAGCACTCCAAGATTGTAATGATAAGTCTTTCCAGGTAGGCCTAATAAAGGGGAAAAAAAAGGAAGGCAGAGAAGAGAGAGCATCTCATTATTAAAGGACATATATTATAAAATGAGCAAGTTAGGTGTGTTTGAAAAGCTACATTCATGTGATATCATGGAAGAGCAAGAAACTTGAATTTAGAATACTTGGACTCAAATTATGCTTTAGGCAAACTTTAATCCCCTGTGTCCCCATATATCCAAGGGAAATAAAACCTGTTTTGCAGGTTTGATTTTAGGATAAAGTGAGGGGCTTTAAAGTAGGGGTTTGAAGTTGGCTTGCAAGATGCTATGAGGTTGGCAGAGCACAAGGTTGCTTTTTAAAGAGTTAAATGCTGCACAAACATGAGGTATAATTGTTATGTTACTAAGTTGGAATTTATCTATCCATGAAATTCATGAGTTTCCCTAGATAATAAACTTCACGGGATATTATTGGCTCTCTAATTGTTTCTCAGAGGACTCTTGGGAATATCTAAATGCAATAGTACTTAGCACAGTGTTATAGTAGATGGGTTAATTAATAAAATTATATAATACATGCATCAAATATTATATGGGGGAAATTTTATAGGGAGTAGCTACTGAGCAGACTTAGGCTTCGGTATGTCTTCCCTTATCCAAATCCTGTTGCTCAGACCTTTTTTCAAGCTAGCACATATAGATGCTTTTACTTCTCAGATTAGCATCTCAACATTTATCAGGACAGTGTTAAACATGTTGAATCCTGGAAGCAACCAGAAATTTCCTTTCAGCCAGAGCTCAAGCAAAAGGTAATTTTCCTTCCCCTGGTAACTGCCACAGTTCTCTATTACTCAAGTGTCAAAAGGAACCTGTTTCATGCTACTGTAAATATTACTATTTACTTAGTGTCCCTGATTTAGCTGTCAGTTTTGTACCTTAGTCCCAGGTTCCTTGCTTTTCCTCCTTACCTTCTTCAAGGTAGCAGTAGTGTCAAAAAGTAGACCTAGGAATGGGTGAGTCCTCTTTTAACCTTCCTGCTCATGACTCTCCATCAACTGCTTCACCCCCAGGTCATTACTTAGAGGCAGTTGTCCTATTTTAAATCTAAAATAATGTGTAAATCAATACATCTTTACCAAACTTTACTTTTATTTATCATACAGAAAGAGAGAGAGTGCGCACATACATGGATTAACAACAAGTGTATGCTTGCTTTGCAAAAGCAGCTTCAAAACAAGAGACTTTTCATTCCAACCAGGTCATTGCCCCTAAGCTCTTGGTATACAGAAAATATGAAGCTACAACTGCCTGAAGGTAATGGTGTTTATGAAGGTTTCTCTGTTTCTTATTCTCACACTTCTCTCTTCTGGCCGTGCTGAGACCAAGAAACACCAGCCTGGTCTGATGAGGTCAAACTCCCACTGCTGTGAGAGGAGACTAACCCTTATTCAATTCATTCCCACACTTCCCCAACAAATCAGACTGCATATTTGAAAAGAAAGGGGCTAATCTTGGCAGAGATAACAGTCACAAGGAGGAGGTGAGGCATGGGGGCAGGGGCACAGATTCAGAGCACTGAAATTAAAGAGATTGAGAGCTGCTATGTCACAAAGCCATTCCTATTAATTAACTAAGTTGCAGCTAGCATATTACAGAACATATAGGGAGGCAAAGTTTTCCACTATTGTATCAGATACTTTAGGTTTCCTACCCAACATCCATTCCCTTTCTTCTTCTTTGCTAACAGAACTCTACATTTATTGAGTTATCTTCATCTAAATCACAAAGCCATGTGTTTCTAGGATATCTGATGAGGTCCTTAGTTTCAGAAAATGGGTCTTGATTAGTTTTGGCCAGTGATTCTTTTTTTTTTAAAGCATTTTTTTTGCGATATATATTCACATACCATATATTCCAAATTGTACAATCAGTGTTTCACAGTATCATCATATTGCTGTGCATTCATTATCACAATTGATTTTTGAACATTTTCATTATTCCAAAAACAATAAAAATAAGAATAAAAATAAAAAAGAATACCCCAAACATCCCATACCCCCATACCCTCCAGACCCCCCTAGTATTTATTTCTTTTTTGTCTTTTTTTCTCACTCATTTGTCCATACACTGGATAAAGGGAAGCATCAGTCATAAGGTTTTCACAATCACATGATCATACCTTAAAAGCTATATAGTTATTCAATCAACTTCAAGAATCAAGGCTATTGGATTACAGTTGAACAATTTTAGCTGTTTCCTTCTAACTTCTCTAATACACCAAAAACTTAAAAGGGGTATCTATATGCTATAAGAATCACCTCCAGAATGACTTCTCAATTCTGTTTGAAATCTCTCAGCCACTGAAACTTTATTTTATTTCATTTCTCTTCCCTTTTTTTTTTGTCAAGAAGACTTTCTCAATCCCATAGTGCCAGGGCCAGGCTCTTTCCCTAGATGTCCCATGTTACCAGGGAGATTTACATCCCTGGGAGTCATGTCCCATGTAATGGGGAGGGCAGCAATTTCATCTGCAGAGTTGGCTTAGGGAGAGAGGCCACATCTGATCAACAAAAGAGGTTCTCTGGGTGTGGCTCAGGCAGGCATAATCATAAGTAGGCTTAACTTTATCTTTGTAGGAATAAGTTTCATAAGGGCAAGCCCTAAAACTGAGGGCCTGTTGGCCAGGGATTCTTAAATTCTTTGATTTCAGAAACTTTTTTACGCTCGTAAACAGTTGAGAACCCCAAATTACTTTTGTTCTGTGATTCATATCTATCAATATCTATCATATTAGAAATGAAAACTGAGGAATATTTTTAAAGATTTATTTATAAATGTTTTTTAGAAAGTATTAAATCCACTACATGTTTAGATAAATAACACATTTAATGAAAATTATTATATTCCTGAAAACAGAAAAAGAATGGTAACAGTGGAATTGTTTTAAATTTTTGCAAATCTCTTTTCTGTTTGGCTCAGTGAAGCAGCTGGATTTTCATATCAGCTTCTGTATTCAATCTGTTGCAATATGTTGACTTTGTTAGTATATGTAAAGAAAATCTGCCCTTCAGGAATATGTAAGTGGAAAAAGGGAATAGCATTTTAATAACCTTTTCTGAGAACTGTGGGTATTCTTCTTTGATAAGACACTAAAACTTGACAAGTGGTAGTTTCTCAAAAGTTAGTTGTATCATATGGAACTATATCTGTGAACTGTCTTCTGTATTTAAATCCATTGACATATGTTAGATGTAAGATGGATGTTTAAAACATACATGACTTTCTAATATCATGCATTGGTCATTTGGAGATATCTTCCTCAAATATTAATATAAAAAACATCACAAAAATCACATTCAATATTATCAACAATCTCATAAGAACTATCCTTAGGTATTTAGAAAGGGTCAAGTTCATGATGGTCAAACCAAGTTTTTCAGAGTTATAATTTTCTCTTTAAAGCTCAACAAATAGAGTTAATTGCTTTTATTTTTTTTTTTAAATAATAAGTTCACATCCTTTATTTCTGAGAAAATGTCTGCTACATATCCAATTGGCAGTTTCAGTTTGGGGATGGATGTGCCATAATTATGGCCAGTGAGACCCGAAATAATTCTTTTGTGAGGCTTCTGAAGAAATTTCTTCCTTGCTGAAAAAGAAGTGGAGAAGTGTGTGCCTTTTTTCTGCCTCTGACCAGATATTATCATTTCTGAATGCAACTTGTAGAAAAGTTAGAACCATCTTATGACTGCAGAAGGAACTAGCCATAGGATGAAGTCAGTGCTGAGGGTGGGAGAGCAGAGAAAAGGAAAGAACCTGAGTCCTTGATGAAATTATTGAGTCACTGACCAAGTGACTAAAGGATGATTAAAGGTTGCTTAGAGATAAGAAAATTGAGATTGAAATAATATGTACCTGCATATCCTTTATAGTTTTCTAGACATACATAAATTTAGCTACATATACATTTTTAATGACAGCATATGGGTTAATCATTCTCAATAAATCCCGTTTTCACTTTCATAAAATTCCAAGCAAAAGCATTCCTGCAGGCATTGTTTTATATGTAGATACTCAGGCCAGGTTCACAGATAAGCAACATAAAATGAGTACTTCCTCTCTTTGAAAAATTATGACTGAGATTGATATTGTAATGGTAATACTTAAATATAAATTCTTCAGCACATAGTTTATAAGAGCATAGAGCAATTAGAGATAGGAGAAATAAATTTTGACCAGTCAGTGAGAAGGAAATAGAGTCTGGCCATGGTCAGATTGCCCAGAGGAAGTGGGTCTAGTGTATTGCATAAAGGGTTGCCTCTGGGCATCCAAAAAGCACTGTGCCTAGGAAGGGGGACATCAATAACCCTAAGTACTGAGAAGATATCGATTCTTCCTTCTCCAATATAGTATTATATTAGAATGGATAGACTCTAATTCAGTAATAAATGAATCCTTACATTCTCAGTGGTTTAGAACCCAAAACTCATGTAATCTTTGATGCAGATGAGGGAGAACTCTCTTTCATTTATTTGGAAGATTTCTGGCATCTTATAGTCTATTATCTTAAAATGTGTTCTCCACAGTTGTTGCAAAAAGAAAAGAGAATATCTTGAAGACAGCACACTGGCTTCAAAATACTTTGGCCCAGAAGAAATCGATGTCACTTTCTCTGTTATTTCACTATCTAGAGCTACTACAAGATGACTTGAAATCCTATTGCTTCTGTGTGCCCACAGAGAAGAGGAGAAAGGAATTAGGGGGGGTGGGGGGAACAAATAACCTTCCCATCAGCCTTTCTTTTTTTATCACCAAAGATTTGATATATTCTTCTTCCAACATAAGGAACAGTCAGTCACTTCTTTAGGAAGAGAATCAAAGTCCCATTTAGGAACTGCATCCTTCACATAGTTCAAGATCTCTAGGTGCTTTGCACAGTATTTTCCATCATGTCTGGAAGTACCAGGTTTTGTTTTGAGAAAATCTATGAACAAAAAAGACAAGCTCCTCTCCTAACACCCTTCCCTCAATATACATTTGTGGAACAGAGACAGGAAACTATAATAAACATTCCCATTCAGAAGTGGAAAGAGTAGAAAACTCACAGCAGCTATTAGTCCATGGCAATTCTGAAATTCTGTATTCTTTCGACACACATTTCATAGGCTAGGATTAGTTGTAGCCCTGACTGCCTGCAATGATCTGTAACTGACAGTCTTCCTCTTGGTCCTGGAAGAAGAGCAGAACCAGATGAGAATGAGCCGTAGAAATCTCTACCATAGTTACTCAAATTCAAAGCAATATTTTACTGTAAGTCACAGAATTTAGGTATACACTAAGGTTAAAATAACTTATTTTTTATTTTTACATTGGAAGTTCTGGATAAAATTATCAAAGCTAAGCTTTTTTTCTATCTGTATGCTATTTATTTGCTTATGACTGAAGGATGTGCCTTGTGTTCCTACTGGATAACTCAGCTGAGGAGAAGGCACTGAGGAATGTTGGAGGGATGGTATGATAATCACCTATTTCAGTAATTTTCCTAAGACCAGTGCTAGGAGGATACAGATGACCAAATTATCTGCTTCTCAGGAAAGCAGACATTTCATCAATATGAAAGAAGTGAGGTTCTCAGAGCTATGCCACTGAGTACTCTTAGACCACTGTACAAGGAAGTGTGCCTTTGGCTGTCAGTATAACATCTGTCTAAAAGACTCTTATAAATAATAGAGATTTATCAATCTCACATGCTCAATGATGTTTTCTCTCTCTGATCTTTTATTAGAAACAAAAACTATATCCACAAGTTCAAGCTGTCTTCTCCATAAGTTTCATTGGCCAGGATGGGGTCATATGCACACCCCCAGAGGAAATCATGAAATTACCATGATCGCACTGGTCATATCACAATGCCATACCCCTTCCTTGGCTCTGCCTCTTCCCCCCAGCCATGAGGGTTCTGTCAACAAGGAAGAAGACAAAATGGCTACTAGGAGCAAATCAACAGAGCCTGCTATATTTCTTTACCATTTCCAAACTGCAAAATAGGGGCTGACAGGTAAGTAAAGGAATCAACAGTAATCATGTTTTGTTAAGTTATTAAGTTATTTGCTTGGTTATCAGCTTCCAAGGTTAAGTTGATAACTGTGTAACTGGGCTATAGCAAATGCTTTCAAATTTCAAGAACAATTATAGATGACATACGTAAAAGCACGTTTGAGATTAGGGTGGCAACCTGACCTGCAGCACTCAGGTTCAGGATATGAAAAGTAACAGTCAAAGAATGTGAAAGTGCAATGGGACCTCATCTGGTCAGATACTCCCATTGGCTAGTCAGGCAATTATGTTTACAAGGCTTTCCTGAGTCACACATCAAGTTAGAAAAGAACATGACTTTCTCCTTCCAAACAATCATGAAATGGATCAGGGACAGTTTAGGCAATTCACTTATTTATCTTAAAAACAGGAGAGGGCCATGTGATGGACCACAGGAGCTGTTCTGTTGTGGGGATGACTTTTTCTTTTGGAGCTGTTGCTTCCTGAGCTTTGGTTGTTGGGTTGATTTGGGTTTTAGGAAAGCTAAAGACTGGACTTTATATATAATTAGGAGAGAGAAATTCATTATGATTTCTCCTTAATAGTATTTGCTCCCCAGAACCCCTTTGGGAAATTTGCAACGCAGGAAAACCTTCAGTACTTTCTGTGACTTCCATGGCTGGCAAATCACAGAGACTTTGGTGCTGAAAATAAGATGTTTGAATCTTATGTAGTTCTTTTTTTTTTTTTTGTCCCCGTGTACATTTCCCCTTTCTTTCTCATTGATGTTATTTGGAATTGGCAGAGATAAATAGACATCTTAGAAATAATAATATAATGAATTATTTTGGTTGGAAGAAAGAAAGGGTGTTTATTCTCACTTAAAAACAGGTTATCCTGTAGTCTTTTGGTGGGTTTGCCTGAGGATGTGTATTAGAGAATGGGCATGTCTCTTGTCTATGGGGTGCCTTTGACTGTGGAAGGAAAAGAGAGGCCAAGGTGGGATTCCAAGGCCTAGAGGAAGCGAGCTGGCTTCTTATGGGCTTACTCCAGGCTCTGTGCGAAACAAAAGAAAGTGAAATAAAAGGGGCCTTTTATATGTGGGGATAACAAACATGCCATCCTTGAGGAATTCATAGTAACAACTTTGAACTTAGTATTGAGGAGGACCCAGAGGTCTGGTGTGTCTAGAGAGAGAGTATTGGTGAGGATAAAAGCCAGCAGAGCTCTTATGCTGCTGGTGGTGGTATAATGGGTACTACCACACTGGAAACCAGTTCAGCATTATCTAGTAAAGTAAATTTGTAGATCCTTCTGTCTGAGGAGTCTACTTTTAGTAACTCTACCCTGGAAAAATCTGTCTCAATGGATACCAAAGGATCTATATAAGAATACAAGATTGTAATATAAGAATATTCGTAACAAGATTCCAAGCTGGAAACCACCTAAATGCCCATCAAAAGCAGACTGATACATAAATTGTGGTTAATTCATGTGATGGAATAGTATACAATTTTGGCTATAAATGAACTACAGCTTCATGCATCAACTCATTTCACAAATATCATATTGAGCAAGAGAAGTAAATCTCAAAAGAAAATGTACAATATGTTTTCATTCAATTAAAGGTAAAAAAAAAAAACAGGTAACATTTCTTGGTTGTTTAGGAATGTACATGAGGGGCAAAATTACAAAGGGATAAAAGAAGGTAATTATCACAGAAGTCAGTACAGTGGTTTAGTTTTCAGACAGTGGAACTTGGCACATGATCAGGGAGATGCTTCTAAGTTTCCACTGATATTCCCTTTCATAATCTGGGTGGAGCATAAACTGGTGATTATTCTGTATTATCACTTAAACTACTACATATATTACTTGCACTCATTTCTATAAATGGCATATTTAAAAACTAAAACAAGAAAACACATTGAAATCTATGGGCCCAGGAACAGGAAATGGTGTCTCATGTGCCATGAATAGAACAACAATTCAATATGGACATTTCCATTTCCTCAAGAGAAAAATGCAGCAGATTTTGGTGATGAAAGCACATTCAAGCATGAGCCCAATGTGTCAAGTGTTCCTATGATCTATCCCTAAGAAAATTCAGTCTTGATTATATGGGTAGCACTGAGTATACCAAGGCCAAAAGAGAGAACATGCTCCAATATTGACAGAGGAACAAATATGATCTACAGAATTAAAGGAAAAAGTATATTTGGTGTCGATCATATGATGGAACATTCTCAATAAGCACTGTTGCAGATATATTAAATTGATCATTTTTTTTCCAATTAAACTTGTTAAAATAGCATGTTTGTTTTGGATTTTCAACAAAGATTCCCCAGAATAATTAATCAAGAGTTTGCCAGCAACTCAATTGAGGATTGGAAGGATGCCTGATCTCTTTTCTCCTATACTTTTCTGGAGGGAAGGGAATATAAAAGAATCTTCCCTGCCTGGTGGAAGGTACCAAGAAGTAAACAGAATTTCCTAGCCATCAGCTGCTCACCTCATTTTCTTCTTCCCGTCTTCACAGTAACCTAAGGTCTAAGATCCTTCTCCAGAAGGTTTTATGTTTTGTCTCCATTTTTCAGCTGCATGAGCTGGGAGGGTAAGGGGTTGCTGGATGGCTCAGAGAATGAAAAATATCCAGGTAATTTCTATTTGGGGGATGTATGTCCTTTTCTGATTATATTATATCTTTGAAGAAGCTATTTCCCATTCTTTTTTTTTATAAGAAGAGCTTTTAACAAAGAAGAGCTCCTTGAAAAGGAGAGTATTGTGGCCAGATTTGATATACAAGAGAATAAAACCACCAAGAATCAATTCAATGTAATAAACATTGTGCACATATCATATACTAGACCTGAAACTGAGGAAACTATAGTCCTAGCCTTTAAAGGGCTCATTGTGTAGCTAAAGAGACTAATGTACTAAGTGCTTTTCCAGGAGATTAATCAAAATACTTTGGGGGAAATAATTACTACTGTAGTATTTGGAGGAGCATGAAGTATAATGTATGAGTTAGAAAAGGTATCATAGAGGAGGTGATATTTGCTGTGAACTTCAGAGTAAGTGTTCTTGGGGTATGTGGCATGTGATTTTTCTACAGTTATCTTACATGGAGGCAAGAGTGTCCCCATTTGAATAACAGGAGTACATTATTGTTCATAGAATGAAGAGTTTACTATCATTATTGTTGTTGTAAATAGTAACCGTTGTTATCAAATTTGTAACATGCAACAAGTTTATCATTTAGTCTTTACAACCACTCTGTAAGCTGGTATTATTTTCCCCATTTTACAGATAAGACAACAGACTTAGGCAGTGTAAGTGACTTGCTCAGGATCATATTGCTAGTCAGTTGTGGAGGAGAGAGTCAAACATAAGGGTGGGATTATGAGAATGAAACAAATCTTAGAAATTTGAAAGAAAAAAACTAGAGGATTTCGTAGACATGAGTAAAATAACTGCTGCATTTATTTGTATGAGACAGTCAGCTAAGGAACTTGGCAACAGATATATACAAGCAGGCAGCTGACATTAATCATAAGAAAGCACGTACTTTTTGGATCCTGAATTTCCCACTCAGAGTAGAAAAGACATCCTGCTTTCCCCAATCCCAGGTTAAAATTTAAGCTAGTTCAATGATTTCTGTAATCCAATCTTATTTCTAAAATTTTCCCACTTAGGCCTTCATGGGCCAGACTTGGAGGATGGAGCTGCCTGGGGAAAGAAATGATGTGTTTACGGAAGGACATGGACTGCCCTCTCCAAATGCCTCCCTCACCCCCACCATTACCTCCATCAACAACAGAGGAGGTAACAGGCTTCCTCTTTCCAATAACCCTTTCAGTGGGTTCTAAATTCACTTTCCCCTTTCAGTGGGTTGCTGCTGCTTTTAGGTCTAATCCTAACTGGCCATTGGTTCTCCCAGGCAGCTCATACCTGACTGCTGCTGGATTGCTGAGGGCTATGCACCTGCAGTTCTTCTAGGGTCTCCTGAAGGTAAGAGCATCTTCCTGTGCTGTGCCCTGGCATGGGCAGACCTGTCAAGTTCAGGCTTCTTGCAGTCCTCATTGCCTCAATGGCAAGTCTTTCCCAGAGCCTCTTGCTGTGGCATCCCTTGCTCTGGTAGGAGGCCCTCCTGGGGGTAGCCAGCCACTTTGTGCAGCATCTACTTCGCCCACAGGAGACTCCAGTGTTCTTTCCAGATCATGTGGTGGTGATGCAGGCTGCTCATGGGGTGCCCTCCCAGCTTTCCTGTCTGTTTTAATTTTCTTGGCTGCTCAAACAAATACCATGCATTGGGTTGACTTAAAAAGGAAGTTTATTTTCTTATGGTTTTGACGCTAAATAAAAGTCCAAATAAAGGCATAATCAAAATGATACTTTCTTCCCAAAGACTGGCATTGTGGGGTTGGCTGCTGGTGATCCTTGGTCTTCAGCTCCTTTGTCACATGGCCGTGCACATGGTGGCCTCATATGACCTCTCCCTTCTCTTCCAGGTTCCATTTGCCTTCAGTTCTTGCTTCTCCTGGCTTTTTCTCTCTCTGTCATAATTTCATTCCATTTATAAAGGACTCTAGTCCCCTTCTGATTAGGTTGGGCCACATCTTAACAGAAGTAACCTCATCCAAAGGTCTTATTTACACCCACAGAAAGGGGTATGTACACCTGTTTACACCCACAGGAAGGGATTAAGTTTAAAAACATACTTTTTCCTGTGGTACATCTTCAAACTATCACAACGTCTCCTGGCCCCTTTTCTATGCCAGTAGCATCAGATAATTGGGTACCCTGCAGGTTCTGTGGCTCAACCTTCAGGCCAGTGACCTCCAGTCTCACACAGTCTGGGAAAGATTCAAGCATACTCTTTGAGGAAGAAAAGAGACATGTTTTCAATGTATACCTTTCTGCCATGAGGAGAGAAAGCTGAAGGGATAGTTCTTGCTTCACGAACTCAGCAGGGAGGCGCTCCCCTATTTCCAGCCTTCTTTATATAGACCAGGTCAGGTAGGAGTTTAAGAACTAATTTTTCTGAAATAAACCCTTTTAGCAGGCTCTGTGGTGACATGGCAAGCACGATCTCAGTGGTTGCATCTCCGAATTTAGAGGGTGAGACATTCATTGCCTTTTGTTCTCTGCTGTGGTCTGCCTCCCTATTAGCTCTCACTCCCTCCTGTTAGAAGTCAGGTGGAGGGTTGTAGCTGTGCAGTCACTCTGTTGAAGCAGGAAGGGCCTCTCTGGGTGACATTTCATTTTATCATCTTATGTTTTATCTGCTTTAGACCATTCAAAGCATTTTCCACATTATCTGAGTGGCAGGTAGGGTGGACATTCTTGTTGTTAATTTGCAAATGAGGTCTGTAAGCCACCTAGAGATATTAAGTAACTTGTTCAAAACACACAGATATAGGGCATCCTAGCAAGGACTAAGTCTCTTCAATCTCTACTCTGCAGTGCTACATCAGTACCTTCATCCCCTACTGGGAGGGTAGGGGGAATGTGGGAGAAAGAGATAGGTGTGAGCCAGTTGGTTCTTACACTATATGGAAGCTACTGTACTGATAAAAAAAAATAATAATAAAATTAGAAAGGATGATTTTGTGAAGAATGAACTTTCTCTGCTATGTATCAAACCTTTATTATGTATATAAGGTTAGAAATTGTGTTTAAATATATTTGGTAATATGACACTGAAAGAAAATTGTTTTATTACTCTTAAATTGTTCTGATTTATTTAAAATATGTTGTAATGTTTAACCTCCTTAAGAAGCTTTATTATCACAAGTCTTCAGAAAAAACAAATTCTAATATGCCAAATCTCAGAAAACTTCATAACTTGTCTTCAGAGTAAAATGCTCATATTTGCTGGTAGAGGGATGTTTCTTTGTGACCATTGATTGATTCATTCATTCATATATGTATCCATCTCTCAGTGGGAGAGTATGAAGGGATACATACATGCATGTGTACATTTACGTATGAATGGCTTACTATGGATGTATGTATGAAGAGATTACTATGTGTAAGATACTGGACTGCACCTTTCTTGGAAAGAGTTTATGTCAAAGTAGAGTTACCAGAGTTACAGAATATATCCATCGCTGGAAAAGTTATTGCCATGAACAAACACCATGTTGTTAAATGTTTCTTTTAATCAGATGATGTAGTAGCACTTACATTGGAATTTTTAGGTTAAGTATTGTTATTTCAAAACAGTATAGTAATTTTTTTGGAAATACAGATGCTTTAATTCTGAACAATGCTTTCCCTGATTTGGGCCCAGCAACACCTTTCTGAACATAGTGCTCCATCCTTTTTGCCTGGATTGAAATCCCTGACCCTTCCAATCATATACTGGAAGGAGGCTTCCAAGATCTAATTTAACATAGCCAGAGCCAGAAGGAATGCTGCAACTGAGAATTTTTGTTGTGATGGTGGAAGTGTAGGATTCTCATGGAGAATGGAATCTAGAGTTCAATGGGAGAACAGAAGTGATGCCTCATATTATCAAAGTCAAGTAGCTAGTTTAAAAGCCCATATAGGGAGAGTTGTGACAAGATGGTGGCATAGTTTGTCCTCTAGGGTAGCTAGGAACTGTCTGGATACACATCATACACCAGTCTGAAATAGGTGGAGGGGCTGAGATCTCAGAGTAGAACTGTAAGCATCTGAAACTGTGGAGGCTGGTGCTCCTATCCCACTGGCACAGTGAGCTGTTTGGGAGTTACCTCCCATGGGAAAAGAAACAGTCTCTATTGGGAGCAAGGGAAAGTAGCCCAACCAATCTCTAATTGCAGAATTAATGAACAAATTTGGACTGCTGAATATAAGCTCTGAGTATAGATAAATCTGGAGAAAGCATTAAAGGAACTGGAGGTTTCTTCCCAGAAGAGAGGAGGCAGGGCTGAAAAAAACAAAAACCAGAGGCTTATGTAGTTGGCCAAGCACAGAATACTAGAAAAGGGTTATGTACAAGAAAAGGGGCCCATAGAGCTGCTGGGTACCAACTCTGGCTCTTGGGTGCTGGGGGGCCTGGCTATGAAAATGACTTTTTTTTTTTTTTTTAACTTTTAAGCTGCCCATTAAACTAAGCTGCAGTCATTCTCTGGTTTCAGCACTGCCCCTGGCAAGGGCAGAGTTCAGATATGTCTGAGAGATAAAGTAACTAGTCAAGTGAAGGAGATAATTTCCTAAAGGAGTATCTTCCCGAAGAAAGGAAGGAGGAGGACAAGAACAAATG
Organism: Tamandua tetradactyla; assembly: GCF_023851605.1. NCBI lineage: Eukaryota > Metazoa > Chordata > Mammalia > Pilosa > Myrmecophagidae > Tamandua > Tamandua tetradactyla. Next base: position 55,007,309 of record NC_135339.1, read on the forward strand.
GCATTCCTCACTTAGAGAATTCAGACCCAAGGGCCTGGGAATCAGAAAGTGTTTAGTCCTACCTTTTGCCTCAGCCTCTGTCTCAGCCATGCCTCTTGCAGGGGCAAGGTCTACTAAAAATTAAAGGCACAACACTACTTTATGCCAGTGGGGAGCTGTAGGCTGACAAGCACCACCTGCTAGACAGTATTGGGAAAACAAATTCAAGTGACCTTACAGGAAAGACTGGCAGCCTGCTGGTCTCATCCTCAGGGAATCTTGATACTCATGCTGAGTCCTGGGCCTGTCTGATCTGAGAAAATCTGGTTGGGATCAATCCTATCTGGCAGAGCAAGATCCATAAAGCAAGTCCTAAAATATTCTGAACAGTTAAAACTAAGCTAGAGGTCTAAAACAAACTGACCAGAATGTCAAAGAAAAGGTAGAGAACAAAACCAACCAACAAGAAAAACCCTAGAGAGAAAAAGATCTCCAGAATAAATGAATCAAGGAAATCAGATGCTTAGGCACTAGCAAAAAATCATGACTCACACTAGGAAGAAAGAAGATGGGGCCCAGTGAAAGGATCAAACTAGCACTTCAGATGAGAGTCAGGAGTTGTAACAACTAATTAAAGATGTTCAAATAAATCTAATCAAATCAACAAGTTGAAGGAAGATATGACAAAAGAGATGAAGGATATAATGCAGACATTGGACAACCATAAAGAAGAACTGGAGAGCTTGAAAAAACAAATGGCAGAAATTATGGAAATGAAAGGCACAATAGAAGAGATGAAAAGCACGATAGAGACATACAACAGCAGATTTCAAGAGGCAGAAGGAAGAATTAGTGAACTAGAGGACAGGACATCTGAAATCCTACATACAAAAGAAAAGATGGGGAAAAGAATGGAAATATATGAGCAGGTTCTGAGGGAATTGAATGACAACATGAAGCACATGAATATATGTGTTATGGGTATCCCCAAAAGGAGAAGTAAAGGGAAAGGGGGCAGAAGGAATAATGGAGGACATAATCATTGAAAATTTCCAAACTCTTATAAAAGAGATAAAATTACAAATCCAAGAAGCACAGCATACCTCAAACAGAATAGAACTGAATAGACATACTCCAACTTACTCACTTATCAGATTGTCAAATGTGAAAGACAGAATTCTGAAAACAGCAGAGAAAAGCAATCCACCACATACAAGGGAAGCTCGGTAAGACTATGTGCAGATTTCTCAGCAAGAAACCATGGACACAAGGAGGCAATGGTATGATTAAGATGCTAAAAGAGAAAACTGCCAACCCAGAATTCTATATCTGGCAAATCTGTCTTTAAAAATGAGGGAGGGCAGGCCACAGTGGCTCAGTGGCAGAGTCCCTGCCTGCCATGCCAGAGACCCATTTCAATTCCTGATGTCTGCCCACATTAAAAAATAAAAAATAAATAAGAGGGAGAGTTTAAAATATTTTCAGATAGTCACTGAGAGAGTTTGTGAATAAGAGACTAACTCTAGAAGAAATTCTAAAGGGAGCACTACAGGCAGATAGGAAAAGACAGGAGAGAGAGATTTGGAGAAGAGTATAGAAATACAGACTATCAGTAAGAGTTAAAACAACACAATACTGTAAGTATAATGAACAAAGGTGAGTGTGAGTATGGTTTAATGAGAAAGGCTAGGGACATGTATGACACCAGAAGGAAAGATAGAGGATGAAAACTGGACTATAATTTACCAAAACCTAGAGTGGACCATAATGGTGACTAAATATGCAAATATAAGAAAGTTTTTACATGAGGAAGAACAAATGAATGTTAACATTGCAAGGTGTTGAAAATGGAATGGTATATGGAAAAATATAATCAATACAAAGTAGGATCTGTAGTTTACAATAACATTGTAATATGCTTCCATTAATTGTAACATAAGCAGTATACCAAAGCCAAATGTCAATAAGAGGGAGGGGATACAAAGAAGGCATATGGTATTCTTGGTGGTATTGTTTCTCCTTTTTATTTTTATCCTTTTTAAAAGTTTTCTTTGCAGAAGAAATGGAAATGTTCTCATATAGATTGTAGTGGTGAATGCATAACTATGTGATTACACTAGGAGCCACTGTTTGTTTACTTAGGATGGATTGTATGGTGTGAATGAAACTGTTTTAAAAATATACAGAAAGATACAAGTCCTGGATAAAATGTGGAGAAAGGTATCTATTTACTGTTGGGAGGGAAGTAGAATGATGCAGTGCCTCTGGAAAGCAGTGTGGTAGTTCCACAGGAAGCTAAATATAGGATTGCCATATGATCCTGCAACCCCATTCTTTGATATAGACTTGGAAGAACTGAAAACAGGGTCACAAGTGGATATTTGCACACTGGTGTTTACGGTGGCAGTATTCATGATTTGCAATGGATGGTGGTGTCCTAAGTGTACATTGACTGACAGATGAATGCTGGTGTATATATACAATGGCATATTGAATGGCTGCAAGAAGGAATGAAGTTATAAGGCATGCAACTAGGTGAATCAATATTGAGGATAGTATGTTGGGTGAAATAAGCCAGAAACAAAAAGATAAATATTGTAAGCCCTCACTAATGTGGACTAATTATAATGTGTAAATTCTGAGAATTGAATTTGGGAACATAGGTTATCAGGCAGTAGAACATGGGCACAGATTGGGCAATCAATGATTAAGGAGTATAGACTGTTCAATAAGGCTTATTGTAAAGGTTCCTAGATTGTAAATTCCTACAGCAGTTGCATCTATTCCAGAGTTTTAGCTGCTATTTCTAAATTTGGAGATGCTGAGCTCTTTGTGTATAACCTGGTTGTTCCCTGGAATTTTGGGTATCTGTGTGACACCTGAGACTCATAGTTCTGCAGCTCTGAAAGTCAGCATTACCCCATGCAGCAACTGTTAAAGAAACTGGAAAAGATATCAGACTTCGATTGGAGATTTGAATGAAGCTGATCTGGTTAGGCCTAAGGTAAATCATCATAGAGTGTAAAGGATTATACTGACTGTATTTAGAACTTCAACTTTTGTATGAGATCAAAGGAAGAGATGTTTATTTGGTACACAATTTTATAGTTTCTATAGCACACCAGCTAATTTAACCTGTATGGTCAGTTTATTCAAACAACAGAATTACATGGAACCTTGAAAAGGGAATAAGATCCTGTTATTTTGTATGGATTAATCTAATACCACGATACATCCCAGAATAATTTGAGCAGAAAATAAAGTATTTGCAAAGTTCACTTGAGGCTCTTGGGAAAAATATAAAACTATTAAACTTCCCCATCTGAGAAATTCCTGTTATTCTTGCAAACATTAGGAACTCCCAATTTAATAAGCCAATCCCCTGATCTTGCCCATATGAAATTTATTCCTGCAAAGGTGAAGCTAAGCCTATCTCTAACTATACCTAAGTGTCTCCCTCAGAGAACCTCTTTGGTTGCTCAGATGTGGCCCCTCTCTCTAAGTGAACTATGCAAATAAACTCACTAAACCCTCCCCACTATGTGGGACATGATTCCCAGGGGTGTAAATTTTCCTGGCAATGTGGGATTAAGAAAGTCTTCTTGCTAAAAGGGTGAAGAGAAATAAAACAAAATAAAGTTTCAGTGGCCAAGAGATTTCAAGAGGTCAGGAGGTCATTCTGTAGATTATTCTTATATATATTAAATAAATATTCCTTTTAATTTCTAGTGTATTAGAATGCTAGAAGGAAATACCTGAAATGAACTGCAATCCAGTAGCCTTGATCCTTGATGATGAGTGTATAACTACATGGCTTTTAAAGTGTGACCATGTGATTGTGACAACCTTGTCCCCTTTATCTAGTGTATGGGTATTTTCTTACTCTAGATGAGTAAGAAAATAAAGACATAAATAAATAATAGGGAGAGATAAGAGGTATGGCATATTTCGGGTATTCTTTTTTATTTTTTTGAGTAATGAAAATGTTCTAAAATTGAGTGTGGTGATGAATGTACAACTTATGATGACACTACAACCATCAATACTTTGGATAATAGTATGGAGTGTGAATACATCTCAATAAAATTCCATTAAAAAAAAAAACCTACATAGGGGTATTTTAGCATATGGTATCCAGAGCCATCCCACAGCCTATGAGGCTCTAGAAGTCAAGTTCAAGTAAATATCAAAGATTGGAAGTTTAGATACCATTTAAGGTTAGTAAGAGCATATGCCTGTCTGGCTAGTTGTATTTCTCTCAATTTTTTTCCATTTTGCATTTTGTCTCTTAGAGAAGAACATTTAATTTACATTTTTTAATAATTTAAAATGGCACAAAATAAAATGGATTTTGATACCAATTTATCTTTATATTTTGAATATAAAATTCATTAAGGTATACAGTTTTTATCAGAACACCAGAAGACAAGAGATACCCATTTTTAAGAAGAAATTTGAATCTCATACAAAACCTTTTTTAATGTTATAGTTTTGAATTTCAAATTAAATGCAGTGGATATCACATTGTCATAATGCAAATTAATAGTAAATGATTAATAGTAAGGGAAGTTACTAGCTTTAATTGATTATATCATTTTTATTTTAAGAGGATGTAAAACTATCAAAGCTTATTAATGTAGTGTTTGAGCTTATACCATGGGAATTAATTGCCTTTCCCAACAATTTGTTGAATTTTTTATTGAAATTATTTTTTGTGATTTTGTGAAAGCCAGTCTGACATCTCTTCTAGTCCATCACTGCATGCTGTCTTGTGAAGATTGAGATTCTTTCAACAAATATCTCTGAATTTCTACTATGACACACTATTCTAGGAGCTAGGGTTACAGCAGTGAACAAAACAGGTAAAAATCCATGCCTTCATGGAGTTTATAGTCTAGGAGAGAGAAAAACTAAGCAACATAAATAATGACATTTTATAGCTCATTATAATAAGATACAGGCTATTCAGGAAAACAAAGCAGTTAAGAGGAAGACCTAGGAGAGGTGCAGTTTTAGATGGGATGGATGGAGAAAGCCAGCAAGGATTTGAGGGAAGCAAGGGACTGAAATCTCTGAGTGACTACAACAAAAAGCTCCTAAGCGTAGGGGTAACAAATGCAAAGACTTTGAGGCACTGCTTTCATGGTGTGCTTTATAGAATGGCAGAGAGTTGGAGGGATTGTAGTGAGAGAGGGAGAGTAGTTAGAAATGAGGGGGTATAGAAACGATTTCAGTGCTTAGGAAACCACTGAAAAGACCTTAGCTTTGCCTCAATGGCATTGGAAGCCATAAGAGAGCTCTGAACAGAGTAGTGCCACGATACAGCCGATGCATTCAGGGTCACTCTTAATGCTAGTGAGGGGCCCAGGAAGTGAGTATGTCACCAGCATGCACAGAGCTTAGTACAGTGCCTGACCCATAGCAAGTGCCTAACAGATGACAAAGCTGTGGTTGTTTTGCTGTTTCTGCCATACCAATGGCAGCATCTACGTGCTGAATGGAGATGCCCTGCCTTCTGGTCACCTGAAGTTCCCTGTGGAGGAGGAGGAGGCAGAGAAAGCAAATGTGCAAGTGGAGACACACCACTTTATCTGGTTTGCCTTGTTCCTTGAGTGTCTGCTGGAGCTGGTATCACCCTATCACTGTTCACATTAGTTTAGTAACTCTGGTATTAGTCTCAAGTCAACTGAATAGAAATCATTTTGAAATGAATGTAAATGGATTTGGGGTGAAGATTTTTGTGTTGCCTCCTCCTCAATAAAATATTCCAGGCCCTCACCGGTTGCCTTTCAGTTGTTTCAACATATCAACCTTTATTTTCCACCTTGGGGCTTTAACACAAGTGCTCCCTTCTCCCTGAAATGCTTCTCCTGCTGCTGCATCTGCCCCTACTCTTGCTCCTCATCCCTCTTCCTCTTTCACACCTCCTCTAATACTATAAGTGGGTTATTCTATTTTCAATCACTATTCCCTTTTTCTCCTCCTCCATAGAAGAAATTGTGTCACAATTTTCAAAATACTGCTTAATGGTTTTTTAATTGTTAAATTATTTACTTGTCATTATCTATCATAATCTCTGAAAGAATATAATTAACATCTCTTTTGTTGTTCATACTTGATGGATTGCCTGGCATATTGTAGAAACCTGTATTTGATGAAAGCATGTAAGAACAAATGAATGGGTGAGTGAATGAATGAATGAATGAATGAATGGGAACAGCTTTTTGTGTTATTCTTTTATTGCCAAACTTTGCTCTGATGAATTCCTCCAGTTACTGGAGTTACAGGCCCCTTGAGAATAAGAGCCTGGTTTATTTGGCCAGAGAAAGATAGGTCATTGTGCCCAGGAGGGCTCAGTCAATGTCTGGGTGAAGTTAATTATCTGCTGCTTCCACAGTGCAACAGACATTCTTCTAGACACATCACTTTTTCTTTTTTCCAAAATGTTTTCTGAGTTTAACCCAAGCCATTTATGTTTGCCAATTTCAATTCTCCTTAACCCATCTTCACATTCTGACTGAATTAAATATGTGTTAATACTTAGCAAAGGTCTATTTATTTGAGTTCTGGACAAAAAGAAAGAGGTGGCAATGGCACTGCTTGCTTCTTGGCTCTTTTCCGTGGTGGGGATGCAGCTGGCCACAGAGCTAATGTTGATGACTCCTCTTAGAGATTTTTTCATTGCTTTGCCTCTTACAGGAGAATTCTGGATGGGTCAAGTTGGTTCTCAAGATATCAGATGAACAAGAAGATATTTACTGTGACAGCTCCATGTCCTATCTATTCTGTCCCTTCTTGGTTTCTGCTCATGAAAGTAAGGCTGTCTTTTCAAGGTGCCTCTCTCAAAAAGTTATTATTAAAAAAAATAGGCATTTTTGAACTACTCTAATTTACTAAGAAGGACATGATTTGGCATACTAGAATCAGAATGTCTAACTAGTAAGATTGTGCTGACCTGTCTAAAATGATCTCTGTTCCATAGTATATATGTTGAATGAACAAACACAGGAAGCAACTGTGCATATATACATGCATCATGGTCGATTAGGTGGATGTAATTTTAGTATAAACCTATGAAAACAGTAATATTTCATTTGCATTACAGTTTGTATATAGAACTTTTAATAATGCCAGATCAATTTAATGAAGCTACATTCTTATGGAATAAGAAAATAGTGGTAATCTTCTCACATGTTATATACCATACCATGAGTAATTAAACTTTACTAAAACAATTTAGAAATATATATCTAAACTATTTCAGACACTCTGTCTGATCTAACCTAATGGAATCCTCCATGTATAGTGTGTAGGCTGTCGTTTTCTAGTGGTTTTGTCTGAACTGAAAATAAAATTTGCAAATCTGAATTTTCACCCACATACTATTAATATTCTTTCTATTCAAAGTAGGAATGCCATTGAAATGCCAAGTACAGTACACTGGGGGGCTGGCTATTAGAAAGTCTAGGGGATTTAAATTGATGCACAGGCAGAGCTTCTTTTCCCCGGCATACACTATTATCTCATTATATCATCTATGGGCATTTGAGCTTCAGATCTTAACTTCTTAGGCTTTCTTTTTTTTCCTTTCCCTTTTCCAGAGCATCCTGTATAGTATTGCATATATATTGGAAATGTATTTAAAATTTGTTGAATGGATGTCCTCTCTCAGGACTAAGGATAGCCCTTGGTCCAATAACTGGACTACAGCATTTAAGGGTGAGTAGGCATTGGCATATATAGCTTGAAATTGGTGTAATGTGGAAGTTGAAGGAGATCCTCAAGAGTAAATAAGAGAAAGCCAAAGATAATCTGTTTGCAGACATTGCCCTGTTTTATATTCCAACGATTTGCTGCCAGCCCCATCCCTCCCATCCAGCTCAGCCAAGATATAATCTGATCCTTTGTATGAAGTCTTATGGTACTTCCAGGCTCAAGGACAAGTGTGGAAGTCATTATTTTTCTGAAAGAAATGCTTAGTAGAAACAATATGCTTTCAGAAATATTTCAATGAGCTGAAGGTAAGTAAATGGGCTAGTACGGCTGTTAGGACAATGCATAGATTATGTTCTTATTTATTTTCTTCTCTGAAGTTTTTATTAGGAGGCAAAGAGAGTGGGGAAATTTTTAAATGGCCTCATCACATGTAATAGTAAGAATAACTCATATTGCATACCCTTTTGGCTTGCATTATTACATTGGAAACTTATGCAAACCTGACCAGATAAGGAAGATAAGTTCAGAGAGGGGAAAATACTGCGGTCCAGAGAGGTTGTGCATCTTGCCCAAGCAAGTCTGTCTAGTGTGAAAGAAGCTGACTCCCAGTCCAGAGCTCTGCATTCTCCGCCCTGATGACGTTTTAATAATGATGATTTTAGTAATGATCATTGCTTAGCTTTGTGTGAGAAAGCAAAGATTATGTGCTCATTTTCTCTCTCAAGCCTTTCTCTCTGCTCTCTGCTGTTTTACAGTCTGTGTTTTCTCTGTATATCAAAACAATGAAGAGCAATGTTCACATTAAACCCTTGTTGCCTTTTTTTTTTTAGTTGAATTTGGAGCATTTAGCATAATAGTCTGAGAGGCTATTTGCTTATTGCACCATTTTACCATTGTAGAGAGTATTTTGGAAATATACTCTATCTACTCTTGATAATATAAATAGAAGAGACCAGTATTTGTGAGATTGAAGTGACCCTTCATTAAGGCTGTTGAAAAAGAAAAGTAAATGGCATTCTATCTGTTGTATTCATTTATTTGGCTTTTGCTGCCTGGTCTAGCAAAGGATCTAAAAGATTAGAGGAATTCCTCAAAACAGTAGAAAAAATTGCAATGGAGAACACATTATCAGGGGTGCAAGGGTGGTTCAGTGGTAGAATTCTCACCTGCCATATGGGAGACCTGGGTTCGATTCCTGGTCCATGCACTTCCCCAAAGACAAACCAACAAGCAAAACAAACACAAAAACAACCAAACCAAAATTCAACAAAATGGTGCTGCACTAACGGGATACTCACATGGAAAAATAATGAAACGTGACCCCCGCCATACAGCATACAAAGAAAAAAGAGCACATTATCAACAATAGGGAAGCAGAAATGGTGAGGGAGGGGTAATACAGATGGGGCACAAGAGGTTGGCCTTGCCAGTGTGGCTCCTTTAGACCTGTGCTGTTCAATATGGTAGGCACTAGCCATGTGGGACTATTTAAGTTTAAAATAAAATCTTATTAAAATTTCATTTCTCAGTCACACTGGTCACATTTAAAGTGCTCAGTGGCCCCGTGTGGCTAGTGACTACCATATTGAACAGCACAGATATAGAATATTTTCATCATTGCAGAAGTTTTCATTTACAGCATGGCTCAATGCAGATGAACAAAGTTCCTCTTACCATTTCAAAGTCAATAAAATAAGGGAAGGAAAATGAAGCATTCTTAGGGATTGCTTTCTTTTCTCCAACAAATATTTAATGAACACTTATAGTGGGCCTTGTACTTTTCAAGTTTTGGGGCTACAGTGGTAAACAAGAAAAGATATGGCTCTTACCTTCATATAAGTCACAATCCTAGTAAGGGATAAAGACGAGTGAAAACTGACAACTGTTATTTGGTGTAAGGATGCTGTGGAGCCCCTCCACCCCCACTCAATTTTGGAGTTAGTCCAGATAAAGATATGATTGGAGCCCTGAACCATGGTTATCCCAATGTGGAAAGAGAAAATAATTTAAAAGATGGAGAGAAAGGATCTGGTGATTGAATGGGTGTGAAGGAGGAAGAGAAGTCAGAGATGTTGTCCATTTTTCTGGCTTTAGCTGATGGATACATTGTGGCACCATTTATGAAGATGATGAACAGATATAGGGTAGCTGGATTAAGGAAAAAGGTGATGGTATTATCCCAACTCAGATTCCATTATAGAGGATAGCCTTTCCTAACTATCGCATCCCCAGACAGAGACAAGCCTCACTGTTATTCCTTCTCATAGCATAATATACTTTCTTTCATAGAGTTTACAACAGTTGCGATTTTACATTTATTTGTGTGTCATTTTATTACTTATTGTCAGTCACCATCACATAATTGCCACATCCACGAAGGCAGATGCTCTGTTTGTTTTTTGTTTATCCCTGAATCCCCACACCTAATGGTATTTGTGATGTGGCATGGTGAATTTGAGAGCAGACAAGAATTCCATAGCCATTCCTTCCTTTTTGGTTTCTGGACAACATTTCAGGACAAGCAAATAAAAAGTGATCTTCAGTGTTTCATTCTGTGTTCCCAGTCTGTTAGGTGCAGCGCTCCTACTGCCCTGTGAATACGTGTAGCAAGGAAGTCATTTATATATGTGAAATTAACTCTTTGGGTTGCTTCTCTGCAGTTTAATCGTAAGGGTCTCATTGCATTTGAGAAGGCTTTGCCCCTTGAAAAAGCTAAAGAAAAAAAAATTTCTTTTGGCAGCAGGGGCTTCCCTAACTAGATGTCATTATATTATGTTGTATTCTTCCTTCTTGTAGGAAAGGCTACACTTTTTCCTGACCATGGAGATGAAAATATCTGCCCCTCATCTGCAGTTCACATGCACATACACCCACTCACACACACACACACGTGCACAGACTCTTCCCTTCTATCATCAGGCAAGAGCTCAGAGGGGAAAGACAAATTGCAACTAAATGTTGACCGGTGACAAAATGTTACAGTAGAAGAAGCATGGTCTCTAAAGTCAGATGGACTTTGTTTTAAATCTTAGTTTCCCCAATTCTATTTATAAGTTTGGTCCATAGTGCTTAATGAAAATAATCACTAATTATTTGTTAGCTGAATGATGAATTACTAGATTTCTCTGAACCTCTACTTTCTCATCAGTCAGCAGGCCAAACAATAGTACTTACCCCATAGATTTGTTGGAAGGAATAAATCAAATCAGAGAGAGAGAGAGCGAGAGCGAGAGAGCATGTAGCTCATGGTAGGCACTTGGAAACTGGCTTTCCCTTTCCACACTCCAGTTGTACTTTCCTCTAGTAAAGGATAAACCTCAATGATGAGGGGAAAGCCATCTCAGTGTACCTCAGCTTCCTCACTGCTGTTCCTTCAACATCAGTATGGAGCACCAATGTACAAAATCCCCAACAATATTTAGTTCCTGCGGATACCATCAACTTTCTCTATTAAGTTCAGTATAAAACAATTTGGCCAGAATCTCTTGTTAGTGAAGTAATTAACATGACCATTCTTTCGAGTGTTGCTATAGTGGTTACCATGGTGATGAAATGACAATGCAATTTGCATAATTCATAATACATGTCTTCAAAAAAAGTGGGGGGTACTTTTAGGACAACTGAATCATTTTGGTGATGGTGGTGATGGCTCAGTGTACTGTTACTCATTTGAATGATTCAGACAAAGGGCTCTAATAAACAGAAGATTAGACTGTTTGCATTTGCAACCAAATGTACCAAATACATACCTAATGTGTTAATTAACATTTTCTCCAAATGCAAAAGAAAAACATTCCATCTGAAAAAAATAGGTAAGAATCTGATTGTGATGCAGACTCATCTGGCATGCGGGAAAAAGTCTCTAGAAAGCTAAGTTAAGCAACCACAACACTGTAAAAAGAAAACTCTAATTTATAAGTCATTCACGAGATCATTCCTGATAAATAATAAATTGATAAAGAAAGCATAGCTATTTTTATAGCTTTTCTAAAATATCATAAGCTTGTCTTCAACACTTGAAGAGTTAAACATGCAAAAAATTTCCTTCATGCTTTTAATGAAACTGGAAAACAGTTTAAAATGTTTGTTTGTATTACAATATATAAAGGGACAACTAGAATATTATCTGAGGAAAAGATAAGCATAATATCACGGGCCCAGTATCATGTTTGACTCCCCTGTATCTCCAGGATACTAGAGCTGGTCACGTCTCTCTTCAAACTGCCTTCCCACTCCCTAATTGTTTCCTCTTCATTCTCACAGGCACTTTCCTCAGTCAGCCTCTCTGTGGTCAAACTCTAAGATATCTCCCAGTTATCCCTACCTCCTGATACTCAGGCTTTTGAGTAATCCCCTCTCCAAGAGCAGGGTAGAATCTGTGACTTGCTTCTAAACAAAAGAATGATGGGATATCACTTGTGTACTTACATTTACATAAGATCATATCTTTTGTCTTGCCATCAGTCCCTCTCTGTTGACTCTCCCTTTTGCTTACTGTGATAAAGCAAGCCCCCATGTCATGAGCTGTCCTGTAGAACAGTCCTTGTGGCAAGTAACCAAGGCTGATCTCTGGCCAACGGCCAATAAGAAACTGAAGTCCTTAGTCTGACAGACATCAAGGAACTAAATCCTGAGTTTAGAAGTAGGTCCTACCCCAGTCAGGTCCCAGAGGGGTTCATGCTTCTGATTTTGCCTTCAGGGCTTGTGTAGGATATGGTCCATATAAACTGCTTCAATTCAATGAGAATAAGTTTCATGACTAAATGAATCAGGTAATGACCACATTCATGATGGGCAGCTCAGATTCCAAGGGATCTTACCGCCAGGCATGCAATTTCTGTCAGGTCCTAGTAGAAAACCAAGGGCCAATTCTCAAAAAGAATATAGTTATTTGCCCCGGAGTACATGGCCTCATACCTGTCCCATGATTATCCTCCTAAGGCTTGCCAAGGGCTCTTTACAAATTTCTAGAAATATTTCAGTTACTGTTTGATCTGCTAGATCAAATAGTATGAATGCTAAGGGGCAGAGATGAAAGCACTGCAAATAGAAAACCTTCTTTTGCTTTCTGTCTGTATCAGAGGTGAAGGTTTTACCACTAAGAACATAGTTCAGGAAAGTATGGCCAAATGAAGCATATGTTGCTTTCAAAGTCTAAAGCCCACCAGTGTTTCTTTTTTAGTGGTATATAGGTCACTAGTTGCAGAAACTTGCCCTCTACTTTAGAGATGATATTTCGGTATGCCCCAGATCACTGGAATCCTCTGAGGTTATAATATCACGTACTCTTTTGGGATTTAATCATCACTCTCTGCACAAATGTATTTCATCATGTTATTCTTGCTGCCTCCTACTCTGCAGAGACTTTAAGATAATGTCTTCAATATAGTCAACATTTTGCCCTGTAAGATGCCCTCCAGAATAAACTGGGACACAGAGTGAAATGCTCAAGTAATCATGAAGCAAACCTCTGAAGATACATTAAAAAATCAAATAGCTTCTGGTATTTTAGTATAGAGGAAAAATAATCATCAAATCAGCGGCTATATATTCGACTGTGTTAATTTGCTCCAATATTGAAATCACACAAAGAATATAAAATTTAATAAGATTCTTACATGATTGAACTTATGACTGTCTATACTGTACGTTAGACAAGCTAAAAAGTTGAATGGAGATAAAATACGAATCATCACCATTGAATTTTTCAGTTTGTTGGAGATGGTACATATCTTCTGAGAATTCATCCTAAGGAGGATTACTTTAGATTTAGCATTTGATAGGGATGCAGTGATCCAGAGGTTTCCATTCCCATCATAAAAGCTCCATGGGTCAGAAACAAAGATGTAGATTCTGTAATTGATAAGGATTATCTTAATCCAACTCTTTGTCAGTTTGAAAGTATTATGTACCCTAGAAAAAATATGTTTTAATCCTAATTTGATCTTGTGGAGGCAGCAGTTTCTTTTAATCCTGATTCAACATTGTAGGTCAGAAACTTTTGATTAGATTATCTCCACAGAGATGCAACTCCACCTATTGTAGGTGGGTCTTGATTAGTTTACTGGAGTCTTTAAAAGGAGAAACATTTTTGAGAAACCTCAGAAACAACGGAGTCAACAGAAACTTCAGAGCAGAGTTGACACAGATCCAACCCTTGGACACAGATTTTTGATGCTTGGAGCCCAACAGACATCACCATGAGATGTTAAGCAAGGCAGAAGCTGGAGAGAACCAAGGGAAGGCAAGAGATTAAAGCCAGTTCCAGAGAATTAGAGTGAAGAACCTTCACAGGAACAGAGGCTGAAAGCAACAAAGCCCATAAACAAGAGATCAGCTCATGCCAGCCACATGACTATCCAGCTAACAGAGGTTTTTCAGACCCATCAGCCTTTCTTGAATTAAGGTATCTTTTACTGGATGCCTTAGTTGGGACATTTTTTATAGGCTTAGAACTGTAAACTTATAACTTATCAAATTCCCTTTATAAAAGCATTCCAATTCTTGTATACTGCATTCCAGCAGCTACTAATACAAACTCTGTTCTTAGTATTGGGGAAATAGCTACAAGATGGTCTTAGTATGAAATAGATTAGTATCACTATTCATCACTTGACCTCCATATGTTCCCACTTTGATTGTCAAACAGAGTAATAGTCTAAATCCCCTGGAATCATCTCATAAGTAATGTCTAATCACCCAAAGCTCTAGGTATTTCCCTTTCCCTAATGCAGTTACTCTATTAAATGATCATAGGTCCTCTTGGGGAAGGCAAAGTAGATGAGTCACAGTATAATATCATCTTTATTTTCATTTTCTGTGAACTCAGATTGGGAAAATGGAAAAGGGACTGTGATGCACATGGAACCTTCAATCAGATATCTATTCAGTAGCCTTGAAGTTTATTTGCTAGGTTTTGGCTCTTGTCAGTACAAATCAAGTAGGGCCTTAGTGGGCTTCCTATCTATTCTAGACCTAAGGATATTATGAACAAATAAAAACTATTTAAGATACCTTTGGGTCAGATCATTCTGATTCTACATGGCCACGCCTCTTGTAATTATCTGATATTATTTGATTTCTGCCACCACAGACTTCCCCCATCCACACTGAAATCAAGAAACTCATTTCATCTTTAGTGTCTCTCACCAACATTCTGCCAATTTAAAAAATGCTGGCAGTTCGCTTGCTTTTGCATTTCTCAAGACATTGGTGAAAGGGCTGTTTCTGGACCTATTAGGGACTTAATTAGGAAGTGGTTGGACATTGGACATACAATATTAGATAAAGCCATGGCAGAATTTCTATTTTCCATATCTTTGGATTCCTTTCTCTACTTTAATCAAAAAACAACTAAAATCTCACATTAATATTATGTAGACACTGTATCTTGTCCAGGATTTCATTAACCAGCTGAGCAAAGAATTAGAACTACTCTGAGCTCTTTGAGCTATCAGGCTTGATGTAGAATCTCTGGCACCCATGTCAATAAATCCAGACTAATTCATCCTTGCCCATTCCACCTCAGAATCTATTGCTACCTATATTGTCAAGATTATAGCAGATGTAAATTTGCAGCATACTGGAAATGTTTTATGTGTAAGCCTTCTTTTCCCTGACTTGATCTTGTAACTGGCTCCATAGGACATTTTGGGATCTGGCTGTAGTTTTTTACTTTAGAGACAAAGAGAGGAAGAGAATTAGATGTGAGAAGAATTGGCTCCCTTGGGAAGGTATCTCCCTTACATAAAGGGTAATAGCACCTTCTCAAGCAAAGGAAGAAGGCTTCCATGACAGGGAGGAGGGCTGGCCAAGGCTTGGTGGGAAGTAAGGATTCAGGGTACTCCAAATACTTCCAAACTTCCTATATATTCACAGGGTCCCACCAGCACCAGAACAATGGCTGTGAATTAGACATAATTTTCTGTGCTACATTGCATCAAGATGCAAAACATTATTTTAGCTTGGTCCCTGGGTTTCATCAGTTTTATTTATCTGAGAATTTATGTGTTCTTTCTGTAAGTTATCTCGTTAAATGATAATGTGTTTGCTAGGTTTTGGCACTTGTCAATACAAATCAAGTAGGGCCTTAGAATGTTTAAATTCTGCATTCCTTTCACTGTTCTATGCCAGTGGCAGCTTAATTCCAGAGGGACTTGTCTTCAATGGGCATTTCATTCTAAGTAAAGAGAGATGAGTATTTAACTGGTTGATTTATCACCATGTTCTAAAGTTTTCCAGGTTCCGGTGCTAGTGGAATTCTCCCTGAGTTCATGCTCATGTAGTCCATATTTCCAATCTCAAATTTTTCCTCTGCCAATTCTCCAAGGTTCTGTTTTCTGTTATCTACTTGCTGGTTACAGTTTCTGTAAGAGTTAGGGTTCTTGATTATAAGCAACAAAAACTGACTGGCCAACTTAAACAGAAAAGCAATTTATTGGAAAAATATAAGATGACTTACAGAATCATTTTGAAAGCTGGAGACCAATCTTGGAGAATGGGTTGAGCTGAAGGAGGCTACTTCACACCCAGAAACAATCTGGTTATGATGTTGCCAGTGTTACTGCCAATGCTATACCTTCACTACCACTGTGTCTGAATCCTCAGCACTGCTGCTGGACATCAGGTACAGACTCTAAAAATATTATCATGACAGGCCTCTATTTTTTCACCAATCCCTCATGATTCAAAGTCCTAGACAAGATTATCAATTGGTTATGCCTTACATGAAGACTTACATATTGAGGGATTCCTCCCAAATAGTAAGGATTCTTTGCTGACCACTTATCATCCCCCTATTTCCCACAAAAAAACCTAAAAGTTTGCATCATAAGGTGGTTTTGTGGCTCTTCCACTGTCATTGAGATAGTGCTTCTGTCCAAAACATGAAGACGTTTGAGGACCTTTTGCCCAATGCTCCCAGATGCTACTAAAAGTAATGGGAGTAACAATTTCAATTGGTCTCATGACATAGGGCATGGGGTGGGGGGAGGGGGGTGGTCAGCAGAAACTTGGCTCCTGGTCTGTTTGTTTATTTTCTTAAGTGTATTATAAGCTTTGAGACCAGAAACTATACTGGTTTTTTACATAGTGTCTAGAACATGTAGACACAGTGCTTATTTGTTAAATGAATGAATGAATGAATGAATGAATGCTAGGCATATTTGAGGCTATCTTTTTTAAATGAAGATCAGGTTTGGTATCCTGTTCTTGATTCCCAAAAACCAATATAGTGGAACTTTGTTTTTCAGATTACATATATTAGAATTATCTGGGGTATGAGTTAAAATGAAGATTCCTGGGGGACACCCAGACCTAAACTGAATCAGATTAATTACAGATGAGGCTCCCAAATCCGCAATTTAAACAGGCACCCCAGGCAGCTCCCATGCACACAAAATTTGAAAGCTAATGTTCTTTATGGGATTTTTACTAAGGCCTGGTTTTTAAAGATTCTAGTTAGCACAAATTGGTAAGGGTGCTGGGAATGAATTGCTAAGCCTTGTTTATAAAGCTTTTTATTCCTTTTAATGACTGCTATGTGACTCTTAAAAGACAAGTTTTTCTATTACAGACAGTGTAATATGGAGGGAAATGTTATTGTGAGAAAGAAAATAAAAGCCAAGTTTTATCTTTTTAATTAGAATATTACTCTCTTTTTTCTTTGCTTGACTGAAGCAAAAAAAACAGAGAAAGTAAGATAAGAGATGAATAAAGTTACCTGTCAGCTAACCATGTTAGTAAGCTCTTCTCAGTTCAGGATAGGGAGGAGAAAGCAGGCAGTCTGCAGTGAAAACATTGCGAGGCATTCTGTGGTCTCACCAATCCAAGTGGGAGATCACCAGTATAGGCCCTTCAAAAGCATACATTGATGTGAAATGTGTAAAAACAGTTTTCCTCCATCTTCTGGATGGAAATTCTTTTACAAGAATGTTTTAGTTATATTCTTGGTCTCTCAACAGAAATATAGGCTGTCATGGTCAGGTTCATGTGTCAACTTGGCAAGGTGATGGTGCTGGTTGCCTGATCAGGCAAGCACTGGCCTGTGTGTTGCTATGAGGACATATCATGGACTTAAATCATAAACACGTTAGCTGCATGCACAGCTGATTGCATTTATAATCAGCTAAGGGGAGTGTCTTCTGCAATGAGTGGTGTTTAATCTAATCACCAGAAGGCTTTTAAGGAGGTTTCAGATGAGACAGTCACTCTTCCTGCTTCAACCAGCCAGCCTCTCCTGAGAGTTCATCGAGGACCTTCTTTGGAGCTGGCAGCTTGTGGTCTGCCCTACGGATCTTGGACCCTTACATCCCCATGGTTGCCCAGCCAGCCTCTCCTGAGAGTTCATTGAGGATCTTCATCAGAGCCCCCAGCTTGTGGCTTGCCATACAGACCTTGAACTCTACATCCCCACAGTTACGGGAGACACTTTTATAAATTTTACATTTATGGATGTAAATGTAAATTTACATGTAAATTTACATTTAAATGTAAATGTACCTCCTGCTGATTCTGTTTCTCTAGAGAATCCTAGGTAATACATAGACATACATTGTTTTATGCTCTGTTTTATGGTACTTTGCAGACACTGTTTTGTTTTTTTTTTCAAGAATTGAAGTTCGTGGAACCCTATGTTGAGCAAGTATAGGTACTACACTATAGGCACCATTTTTTCAATGGCATATGCTTACTTCATGTCTCTGTTACAGTTTGATAATTCTTGCAATATTTCAAACTTTTTCAATATTATATCTGTTATAATGATCTGTGATCAGTGATCTTTAATGTTACTATCATAATTATTTGGCAGTCCCACAATCTGTGCCCATATAAAATGGTGCACTTAGTTGATAAATGTTGCATGTGTTCTGACTGCCCCACCAACCATCCAGTCCCCGTCTCTCTCCCTTTCCTCAGGCTGCCCTTTTCCATGAGATACAACAATGTTGATATTAGGCCTAGTAATAACCCAACAATGGCTTCTAAGTGTTCACATGAAAGGAAGATTCATACATCTCTCATTTTTAATCAGTAGCTAAAAATGATAAAGCTTAGAGAGGAAGTCATATTGAAAGCCAAGACAGACTGAAAGCTAGGCTCTTAATGTCAAGCAGTTAGCTATGGTGTAAATGCAAAGGAAGATTTCTTAAAGGAAATTAAGTACTATTCCAGTGACTACGTTGATAATAAGAAAGCAAAATGGCCTTATTGCTGATATACAGAAAGTTTTAGTGGTCTGGATAGAAGATCAAACCAGCCACAACATTCCCTAAAGCCAAAGCCTAATCCAGAGCAAGTCCTCAATCCTCTTCAATTCTATGAAAGCTAAGGAAACTGCAGAAGAAAAGTTTGAAGCTAGCAAAGGTTTGTTCATGAGGTTTAAGGAAAGAAGCCATTTCCATAAATAAAAGTACAAGATGAGCAGCAAATGCTGACATAGATGCTACAGCAAGTTCTCCAGACATCTAGCTAAGATAATTGATGAAGGTGGCTATGTTAAACAATAGATTTTCATTACAGATGGAACAGTCTTCTATTGGAAAAAGATGGCATCTAAGACTTTTATAGCTAGAGGAGAAGTCAATGATGGCTTCAGTGCTTCAAAGGACATGCTGACTCTCTTGTTTGGGACTAATGCACCTGGTGACTTTAAGTTGATTTAAATTGAAGTCAGTGTTCATTTACCATTCTGAAAACCCTAAAACTCTTAAGAATTGTTAAATCTGCTCTGTCTGTGCTCTATAAATGAAACAACAAAGCCAGGATGACAGCATATATGTTTACAACATGATAGACTGAATATTTTAAGCTCACTGTTGAAACCTACCAAAAATGATTACTGTCAAAATATGACAGCTCTTCGACAATACACCTGGTCACCCAAGCACTCTGAAGGAGATTTACAAGGCAGTGAATGTGTTTTCATGCCTGCTAACACAACATTCATTCTGCAGCCCATGGATCAAGGAGTTATTTTGGCTTTCAAGTCTTATTTAAGAAATACATTTCATAAGGCTATAGCTGTCATAGGTAGTGGTTCCTCTTATGTATCTGGGCAGAGTAAACTGAGAAGCTTCTGAAAAGGATTCATCATTCTAGATGCCAATAAAAACATTTGTGATTACATGGGAGGAGGTCAAAATATCAACATTAACAGGAGTTTGGAAGAAGTTGATTCCAATACTTATCGAGGGCTTTGAGGAGTTCAAGTCTTCAGTGATGGAAGTAACTGTAGATGTGGCAGAAATAGCAAGATAACTAGAATTAGAAGTGGAGTCTGAAGATGTGACTGAATTGCTGCAGTCTCATGATAAAACTTTAACGGTGAGGAATTGCTTCTTATGGATGAGCAAAGGAAGTGGTTTGTTGAGATGGAATATACTCATTAGGCAGAACAGAGTGAATGCTGTGAGCATTGTGGAAATGACAACAATTTACTTAGAACATTATATCAACTTAGTTGATAAAGCAGTGACAAGGTTTGAGAAGATTAGCTCCAATTTTGAAAGAAGTTCCACTGTGGGTAAAATGCTATTAAACAGCATCACATCATTCAGAGAAATCTTCATGAAAGGAAGAGACAATCAATGTGACAAACTTCATTGTTATCTTATTGTAAGAAATTGCTACAGCCATCCCAACCTTCAACAGCCACCCCACTGATCAGTCAGGAGTCATCATCATTGAGGTAAGACCTTCTACCAGCAAGAAGATTACAACTCCCTCAAGGCTCAGATGATGGTTAATTTTTTTAGCGATAAAATATTTTTACATTAAGATATGAATATTTTTTCCAACACGATGCTATCGCACACTTAATAGACTACAGTGTAGTGTAAAGATAACTTTTAGATGTACTGGGAAGCCGAAAAATTCATGTTACTTGCTTCATTGATATATGCTTTTTTGTGGTGATCTGGAACCAAACCCCAATATCTCTAAGATATGCCTGCAGGAGGAAAAAAAATCCTATATTTGTATCATATTGCTTTCCTAGTTATAGAATATTTTTGGAAGTCTCATGTCATTTGAGCTGCATTTCTCTGCATTATTAGAAGGACTTGCCCATTTTATAAATAGAAAATAAGAATCTCACAAGTAAGGGATTTGAAGTCAACATCCCACAACTAAATAGGGCTGCAGAACACAGTGTTTGACATATATATGTGTGCATGTGTGCGTTAATATGTGTATGCATATATGAAATATCAGCAGACACTAAAATAAAGTGAAATTGGTCACTATGACCGTCAATTCCAAACCTTAATATGAATAGTTAGGAAGAAAAAGTATTCTCCCACACCTGTTTTATTTAATGACCAGAGATAACTATAGTAAACAGTTTGGTCAGCCATTTTTCAGCCATTTATGCTCATATCTATCTACACACACACACACACACGTGCACTCACAAATGCACACATGTACATATCTATACACACACACACACTAACCAATAAATGCATACATATGTTTTTTAATGAAGATGAGTCATACTCTATCCTATAACTTCCTTTTTTTCTCCAGCATGTTTTTACTGCATTCTGAAGTCTCCAGGAAAGAGGAAGTTTGGTTGCTTAGTTTTATCCTTTCAAAATGCCTGCCAGTTGGTAGCTTTGGGATCTTGTTTCTCTCCAAATAGCCCCTTACGAGCTTTTAAGTTGCTGAAGATGACGTGCTTGGCACTGCTGGTGCTACCACAGTGTAGCCACCAGCTGTTTAAGAGCAGCATGTGGCTTCCTGCCCTTCGGGCTCCTCTGCTATAGATCACTTGTTCCTACCCTCCATCACTTCCAGTATCACATTACTCTCTGAGTGACACTGTATCTTTTCCAAATTAACCAAAGCAGGGTGCTCTGCTGTCCCTCAGTTTCCTGGAATACCTGATACTTCTGATGAGAACTGTCTTCAGAAATGGGTAGAAGTCTGTAGGTCAAGCCTGCTGGCTTGAGGTGAGGTGCCTGTTCCCCTCTGCTCCAGCTCATGCCCACTCTACTTTGTTCTGCTTTTCTTAGGCTTAACCAAGGGTTCCTCTTGTAGAAGGTTATGGACTGTTCTGTAATTTAATCAGCCAATACTAAAAAGGCTCAGGATTTCTGCCAAAGAAAATCCAAATGCCTTTGGCTTTGATCATATGTCCAACTAGGCAGTCAGCTACAAAATAACTGCAGTGATGAGGACTTGGTTTCTGGTGTAGTGTGGTGTGAAGTGCTGTGTGAGAGACAGGTTTGGAGGGAGGGAGAGACAGATGAAAAAGAGACAGAGACAAGGGAGTATCTTCCAGTGGAATTAGGAAAATATGTTTATGGAGTGAGGAATACCCTTCTTTGCATTTAGAAGTACAATGAATGTTTATGATAAATTTTCAGAAAAATCTAAACACTTTAAAATTATTCAAAATGCTGTTTTCTGTTTGTATTGAATTATTCTAATGTTTAGAAGAAAGAAATCAGAGACTTACAGGTGTAGGGAATACATGTGATGTTCATGTACATTTTTACCATGTAATTAGACAGATGAAGTTTGCATGCCTTTCAAAGTAAAAGAAAATAACAGATATTTATATTCTCTTTCATAAAAACCTTTTTTTGACTGTTCTAAAAGAGATTTATAATCACTAGAGATTAAACTTTCTCAAAGGGATAAGAAAATTGGGGTAATTTATGTCATGTTTGGCCAGTTTTTCTATCTGAATTTTAATTTCATTATCCAAAAGTTAAGAAGTTTAAATCGTCCTAGAAAATCTAACAAACCCTAACCCCTTCAGCTTCTCATATACATGGTGTTTCTAGTTTTGCCTAGAGATTATTCAAACTTTGACCTCATTAAAAGGAAGCAAATTTACTTACATGTGATAGAATCACATGGCTCTGTTTAGAGATAAAGGGTCGATATGTGCTCATCAATTCTATTTGTGATTACAGTTGCAACCTATACTGGGGTTGGACACTGAAGTCATCATCAAAGGATAAAAATCACATATGCTGAAAGTTATTTTTGAACATATCTTAGGAAGTCAGCACATCAGAGCATAGCAAACCAAGATTAAATAAATGGTACTAGGGAACTTCAGAGGTAAAAAGGTCTATGTTGTTTTGACACAAAAAGGTTCTTAAGAGCTATAACACTATGCAGTAATGGCAGTGACAGTACTTTTTGCTTGTGATGTGAAATATGAAATTAGCTAGGAACAGGGCGTTTGACAATACATAATATGAAGAGATGATTCCTTGACATGATCAGGAAGAGATGGTACCTGGATATTAGGAAGAATCTTCTCATTCCCTGAAGGCATAAGAAGCACACATGGCAGGACCTCATCTCTACCTATTATTGTAAATGTTCACTGATAAATCACTATGCCTTTAATGGGCCATGTATTTTATGATGTGGTTTTAATTAGCTTATTTATATAAATAGGGGCCCTGTAAAATATATTTTCCCAAGGTCCTAAGCAATCTAGGGCAGCTTGCTTACTTCGTGACCCTTATCTCTTGACATTCGTATATGTGCACTCATTTTCAATAATCCTAAACTGTCTACGCCATGTTTTGGCCCATGATACACTTTTCCAGGTAATCTCCTACTTGTCCTGTAAGTTTCAGTTCAGGCCTCCTTTCTTCTATAAAGACCCCGTTGGTCTCCCCACCTAGGTGGATCAGGGGTCTCTCCTCTGCTCCCACAGCACACATGGCATTCCTTTACTCTAGCACCTACTGAACTGTTGACACTGTCTGTTTGCATGTCTGCCTTACCCAGATGATAAGCATGAAAACAGCAACCATTTCTCATCTATCCATCTGTTGCCTCCTAAATTATAGTGGCCAAATATATTTAGAGAAATTGAAGTGACTCCAACAGATGATTACCTGAAATGTATAACTGTTGCTATAAGAGATTATTTGCTACAAATAGAGCTGATTTTTTTAATACTGACATTTACTTATCTTATCCCCAAATCTATGATGCAAACATGCTTGATTTCTATGGTAGTTTTGTACTATGGTAACTTACCTAAGCTGGAACTAGCTTCCCCTTCCTGTATAGTTACAGCTTAGAGTTGGCCAAAGGAGAAATTTGTATAATATTTAGAAGGCAGTAGTGAAGCAGTTAGCTGTTACTTTCTGAAGGTCATCATGGGTTATTGCGATGAAACAGAGGCAGAGTCACTGGCAGGTTTAAACTTGTCCTCATTCAACCCACAGAGAGAGACATAGCCAGAGATGCTGATGGGCTGCAGCTTGAACGTGCTCTTCCCTCATCAGTGTCTAACTTTTCTTTCTCATTTCCAGCCCTGATGACTAACAGTGAACCCAGACTCACCACCAGCAGCAGAGGTAAGAAACTTCTATGGACTCCCTTAACCAGTTGTCCTTTGTGGTCCCTCTCTGGACATGTCAGGCTTCATAGATTTCTCTGCTCCTCTGAATTGTCCGCCTCTGCCATTGCTTAAGTAGGGCTGGTTAGTGATTTCTCTATGATCCTCTAGCTCCCCTTTAAGGATCTTAATTTCCAAGCTCCTTCCACAACCTTATTAGACCTAATTCCTATCCATCTCTTATTCAATTACTCATAGGGTCTACTTCCCTGAATTGAACCCTGAAAGATAAGTTTCTTTTCTTCTTGCTACTTACTTTAAAAGATAATTTGCTATCATTTAGGGTTCAATTGGTATCAGACTGAAAAATAAAAGATGGGAAAGCAGTAAAAGAAGGACTAAGATCAGGAAAGAAAAGACAAGTAAAGAGTGATGGTATTGAATAATGGAATAGGAACGAAAGAGTAGCAAGTTTGAGGAAAGGAAGAAAAAGAATAATAAAGCAGTAATATATTACTTCATTCCACTAGAAACCTACTGTATGTTTAAGAAGACAAAAAAGATGCTTATATATGAAAATCAAGTATTTCTTTTTAAAAGTTAGTTATTGCATATGCTTTGTAAATGGCACTTCTCTATAACTGAACACACAAACATCCACAAGAAAAAAATATAAGATGTCTAAATAAGACAGAGACTGAACATCCCCCCCCACCCATAGTAAATATTTGCATAACCCTTTACTCATAGGTTAATCATTTGATAAGGTATTAACTACATTTTTTCTTATTTCTTTACCTGAAAAAATGGGCATAATATCAATCTCTATTTTCCATGAATAAAGCACAATAGGCTTTAGACTTTATGGGAGTTCAAACGATGTCTAGGTTGCATCTAAGACATAAACCAACAACAGAACTTGATTTTAAAAGCTTAATTTTCATTGTGATTTTCAAAGAACATTAATATGTCCAATTCATAACCTGGAGCAACACTGTCTGTCAGATCCCTTTTTATCTTTAACCTAATATGCTGCACATGTATCTCTAATTGGTGCAACCCAAGAAATTATTCACCACATTTTCACTCATGTGGCTTTTTTTCCCCCAGCATCCTATGCATTTTCCTATTTCTCCTTTTGATTCCTGTTGGGCCTTCATGACTTCCAGTGCCATTGTTGGACTGAGGCTTATCATGTGAGAATGGCAGGAAGACAAGGATGAGCCATCTTCTCTGATCTTCTACCACCTCTCCTATGGGGAAACATATGGAATTCAGAAGAAATAGAGTTCTTCTGATGTAACATCAGTCCTTTCTTGTAACCTTTGTATTTGGGAATGGAGTTTCCTGCAGGGTTAAGAATGTTGGTAAAAAGTTTACATTTTCCTTTCAAATGTTTGTGAGGAATATGATTATTTTCTAATTTCTCTATACTCACAAACAAAATGCTACTAGTTGTTTCTCTGTGTTCTAACTGAAGCCAAAGACAGAGCTCCCTCAAACTGTTAAAATTGTAGACACTCTGGGATATGAAATACTGGTGGAATGAGTAGCAATGCAGCCATATTGAAATCAAGTTACAGATTACAGCCTAAACTCTGATCTCAGGGCAGCTTCTGGGAATCTATCCCCCAATTAGAAAAAGGGGCATTGCTTGGGGAGAAAGGGTCTGACTTCAAGAGACCTGAGTTCTTGTAACATTCTGGTTGCCTGAGTCCTCTTGGCAGTTGCTGAGCAGAGCTCCAATATTCTGCCTCATTCTAAAAGTACTGGCATAAAATCCTTCTTCTATCCCTAGGCTCTGGTTAGCTTCATTTATAGGAAGAATTCTGGGAATCCCTACGAGTTACCCTGAATTACAAAATTGCTTAGTGAATCTGGATTCTTATTCCCATTACTTGCTCCAGCATTTTCTAAAATACTCTGAGCATCATTTTAAGCCCCAAGGGGGAATTCACTGTTGGAGTTCTTCCACTGTGAACATTTAAGTGCTGCAATTTTCCCTTGTCTCCTGATACCTGGTTATAAGTTAGTCTTGTGAGTCTTAGCCACTCTCTAAAGATAGAGAGCTTACCACACCCTCATTCTAAGAAGTGACCCAGTTATCCACAGGCAAGACCCCCTTCTTGGACTGTTGCCTGAGGACAACTCTGAGGGCTTGGAGGCTCTCAATTGACATTAGCATTTCTTAGCTTGTGAGAATTTAACTCCCAGAAATACGTTAATGGCATATTTAAACCATAACTCAAAGTTATTTTTCTCTGTCTTCTGGTTTGGTTCTTTCTGAGAATTTATTTGGTTTCTGGTAGGAAAAAGTTGATACCTATGGACTGAAAGCCTATTTCACTGAAGCTCCACAGTAACAGCCAAGTCCTTAGGAAATCCTCTCTCTACTTGTAGAACAGAAGAGTAACAAACTATTCTAAGGAGCCAGACATTACTCTCCCAATGTTCTCCTAAAAGGCCTCTGATATCTTATGAAATCAAGCCTCCGTGGAGTTCAAATTGAAAACTATACTCATTTGAAGTTTACAGTTTCATATAATGTCATGCAAGTCTGGTTGTTTGCCTGCAGCATTGAGTCCTGAATTGTGTATTCTCCCCATTGACTTTACACTTATATTCCAAAACCCATAATGACTCACATCTAATTAAACCTTGTTCCCTTATTTATACACTGCATTCAGTAGTCAGGCAGTCAAGATGAAAATGTACTCTTGGCACAGGACTCTGCTGATTTTGTTAATCAAAGGTATAGCTGAGATATATAACTAAGTACAAAATACAGGAAGGAAATGACCAACAAAACTCCAAAACAAACAAGTGAAACCCTAAAACCGACACCTTAGATAACTTAATCTTTGCATACTATTGTTGTCATAGGAACAGTCTAATGATCAAATGTAATTAAATAGGAATTCCAGTATTGATTTAATATCTCAAAATTACAAATTTTAATTCACAACAATACTCTCCTCCTTCCCATTCCCCATGTCCCAGGCCTCAACCCTGCACAGATGCTCTCTTCCTCTTTTTGTGAAGTGCCCCTATTTTCTCCTCCTCTTCATCCACACCACTTAACCTCTCTTCTACCTTATGTCCATCTTCCCCTCTGGGTGTAACACTGCACCTGCAGCTGGCATGAGTGGCCACCTACCAGGACTTCTGGTTCATATTAATGGTCACATCAGGCCATGCTAAGATGACCAGAGAACCCTGTAGCTTCAGGCCCCAAATCTTCCCCTTTCATGGATATAAATACTCAGAGAGTCCCAGGAGATTAGACCTTTGCTCACTCTAACAGGTTTTCTTATTCACACAGAATATTTCTGGAGAATAAAATTCTCTGACAATACATGCATTTGCTTCTAACCTTAGGAGAAGAAATCATAACCCTTAATTTTAGATTTACCTGGAGTACGGGAGTCTGTCACATAATGCCATAGTTGGCCTCAGATTCCATCATGAGGCTTGCTGAGCCCATGGGTTACCATGAGGGTCAGTGTTTTCTCCATAGTCCATAGGATTAATCAAGAATGCATGAGAGGGAGTTAATAAAATAAAAGAGTGAATATCTACAGCTGGAGAAACTGCTGCTGGACGGGAAACATGCCCAGGAAGTAGGGGAGGAATGCAGGATGGCAGAAGGTATTTGGGATGAAGTCTCAAAATACCTTCTAGAGGGTGGCAGGGCAAAGGAGCAGAAGCAGATCTGAAAATTTTCTGTACATTCCTCTCCTGTCTTCATCAAGGGTCATAAAGACAACGACTATTTTAAAAAAAGAATGTTATTGTTGTGAAAGGAAGAGGCTATTTAGAGAACATTGTCAAAATGAGATTTACTGCTTCCAGTAGACCAACATGGTGGACTGAGGTGCTCAGAAGTGTCCACTCCTCTACTAGAATCTTTGAACAACTAACAAAAGTGGCAGAGCCACTGCCTCAGATTTATGGAAAACAGTTAAATCCATGCATTTCCCAAAAAACAAACAAGCAAAACAATAAGCAAACAAAAATTCAACAAATGGTACTGCAATAACAGGATACTCACATGGAAAAATAATGAAATGTGACCCCACCATAAAGCATATATATAAAAAAAAACCTTCCTTGTCCCTCTTCCATCCCCTCTCTAGTATGGTATGGAACCAGCCCATGCTCACATTGTGGGTCCTTGCCTCTGTTCCAGAGGTGGCCGGCTTACAGAATGAACCAGGAAACTTATCCTTGGTTCACTCTCCCAGAATTTGCCCTGCAGGCAGGAGTTTGCAGATAGCCAAAGGCATATAACAAATAATTAGGTCAAAGCAGCTTGGAGCAAGAGAGTAGCTGCTCTAAGTCATTTAATACAGAACCCAAATTGGAGAGTAAGTCTATTTCATAGGGAGTAGAGGGAGCATTCAGATTCCTGTAAACAGGGGGAGTTCCTAAGGCTGGGAGCAAGCACAAACCCAGGATAAGACACAGACTCAGAATAATAGCTATTCTAGAGAATAAGAAATGGTATTCTATCATGGTCCTGATCTGTATTACTGTAGCTAATGATGCTGAGCATCTTTTCATGTGCTTACTGACTATTTGAATATTTTATTTGGGGAAATATCCATTTAAGTCTTTTGCCCATTTTTACATTTTTTTATCTTATTGTGGTTGAGATGTAGGATTTCTTTTATATAGTGTTTATTAAATCATTATTGGATATGTGATTTCCACATATTTTCTCCCATTCTCTAGGTTGTCTTTTTACTTTCATGATAAAGTCTTTTGATATATAAAAGTTGTTAATTTTATTTATTTATTTTTTTTTATTTTATTTGTTTATTTTTGAGGCATGGTCTGGGAGTCGAACCTGGGTATCTCACATGAAAGGCGAGCATTCTACCACTGAACCACCTATGCAGCCTAATACAAAAGTTGTTAATTTAAAAGAAGTCCCATTTATCTTTTTTCCCCTCATGTTGCTCTTGCTTTGAGTATAAAGTCTAAAAATCACTGCCTAACATGAGGTCCTGAAGAGGCTTTCCTACATTTCCTTCTAGGAATTTTATAGCTTTGGTTATTAGATGTGGTCTTAGATCCATATGGTGTGAAGTAGGGGCCCGTCTTAATTCTTTTATGTGTGGATAGCCAGTGTTCCCAGCACCTTTTGTTGAAGAGATGCTTTTCTCCTCATTGAGTGGACTTGATATCCTTATCAAAAATCAGTTGAATTGCCTAATATGTATGTCATGATTACGGTGATGCATTTATAAATTTATATGTTTGTATGAAGAAATTTCAGAAATATTCTTTAATGCAATTTTGTTTTGTTTGTTAAAAATGCTCCACGTTTTAAAATAGTTTTGGCTTTGTGTATTTTATTGATGTTTTTTATCCAAGTAGGTTAATTAAACTTGTAATTATAGTATTTCTTTTGCAATATAAAATGGTACTCTTTATGATGAAAAATCAACAGATAGAAAGGATGAATAAAAACTGATCAAGTGAAAAAGCAAGAGAAGAAAATTCCAGTCAAAGGGACCAGCATGTAGGAAGTTCCTAAGCCCTAAAATAAATTAGTGTCTAAAGAAACTAAAAGATCATCAAGTAGATCCAGAAGATAATGAGCAAGTAGTAGAATGATTTCAAATAAAGCTGAAAAAGTAAGCAAGAAAGAGTCTAGACATGTAAAGGGTAAGAACAGAGACCATAGCAGTGGCCTCTGTAAAGCAAATAGATCAATATGAAGACTGTTTATAACATTGTTGGGAATGAGGGGTTTGGAAGGGCAAAATTATGAAAATTGCACAAGAGCCTTATCTTAAAGCAAGAGGGTCATAGCCAGTCAGCTGTAGGGCCAAGAAGGATGGGGATAGAGAGAGTACTGTGGGTTGACTTGTGTTGCCAAGAAAGATATGTTAATGTCTTGCTCCCAGTACCTCAAAAAGTGACCTTATTTGGAAATAGGGATGGCACAAATGGAATTAGACAAGTCAAAATAAGGTAAATTGAAGTAGGGTGGACCCTTAATCCATTGTGATTGGTGTTTTTATAAGAAGAGAAAATTGAACATAGGCAGAAGAGAGAAGGTTACATGATGACTGTTCCAGAGGACACGGATTGTTGACAAGTCACCATGGGAAACCAGGAGAAAGGTGAGGAACAGATTCTTCACTAGAAGGGAATGTGGCCCTTCTGATACCTTGATTTTGAACTACTAGCCCCCAGAACTGAGACAAAATAAATTTCTGTTATTTCAAGCCATTGAGTTTGTGTTATTTTGTTATAGCAGCCCTAGGAAACTAAGACAGAAAGCAATCTATCTAAGAATATCTGTCCAGATAAACAGAGAAAAGATATTCAGATTGTAAAGAGGGAAAATATAGGGAGTGCAGGTTTTCTGTTGAAATATAGATTGAAAAACCATTTGACTTTCGGAGAGGAGTTGATGAAAAACAGCAAATCAAGATAGGACTGAGGTACCCAGGAGAAAAGAATAAGGAGAAACACAAACAGCCAAGGAGTTCCCTCTAAGGAAACGGTTGTCTGATGTTACAGCATTTCTAGAGGGAAAGCAGGTCACTTTTGTTCCCCCTTAGGTTCTTAGAAGTAGAAAGGAAAAAAGATAAAAAGCAAAGGACAGTTTAAGCCCACTTTATAAGAATTCCAAAATGCAGCAATGAAATAATAATGGCTAACATCTTGACCACTTACCATGGGCAAGGAATGTTATTTCCATTATTTCATTTACTCTAACTACCCTAAATTTAGATACCAGTGTTGCTCCCCTATTACAAATGAAGAAACTGAACCATAGACAAATTAAAAAAACTTGTCCGAGATCACACAGCTATTACATAGATGAGCTGGGACTCAAAAGAAAAATTCTGACTTTAAAGCTTGGATACTTAACCATTTTTCTACACTGCCTTCCCATGAAAAGAAGAAATAGTATAGAGCAAGTGATACATAAAAAAGCATCAAGTAAGGAGTCAGAGGAGAAAGGAATAGGGAAAAGTCAACAGAAATTTTGACACATTTTATCATTTGTCACAGAGATGTTACATTATTTCTAGATGGACAATATAGGCTGGTCAGATTGGTTCTATTAAGCATAATATTTTTAAAAATACAAGATTCACACATATGTGGGAGCCAATGAATCCATGTCTCATTTGCTAACTTAACACAATGCAAAAAAAAATATGCCATATGAAGTTATGGAAGAGGGAAAACACGTTCTCTCGGCTGCCCCAGTAGGGAGACAGTATGCACCGCTGCTCACAGAGCCAGCCTTGACATCATCTGGGCCAGGTCTGTCGTGAACTAGCTGGAGGACAGACCTAAGCTTCTTGATGATTCTTTTTTACATTTAATATCAGTTATTATATTTTATGACTTTTCTTACAAGTCAAGCTATCTAAAAGGAAAAGTTTAGGTTTGGACAAATCTGCCTTTCACTAATAGTAAAAATGTTGGAATAATGTGGGAATGGTTTTAAAGATATCTATGAGTAAGGATTGGTACTTTTTTTATATGCTTATATTTTCTAATGGGCAATAAACCATTTTTTTATATGCTGACATCTATTTAAGGATAATTAAATCTCAGATACCTAAGTCTACAATGGCATTAAAATATGATTGCTTTCATTGATTAGGAGAAAGTCTTGATACTAACCTAGTTGGTTATTGATAGTAATTTAGAAAAATAGAAACACAAAGGAGTTTTCTGCTTCTTGATATACTGATGCATATTGAACAAAAAGGTGTGTTGAAGACCATTAAGGTTCTCATTTCATATGAATTCTAAAAAGCCACATATTATTCAGATTTTGTCTTTTTTCACAATCTCTTGTACATTCAGCTGATGTTTTGCATGCGTTTGTTCATTCAGTGAGCATGGCAAAGATACACGAGTAAACAAGCACAGTCCATGCCAATGAGATATTTCTTAGCAGTCTAATGGAGGATCTTAAAGTCTTTAATATTTATTAAAATAAACATTTTTATAGGAAATATTTTACTGTTGTATTAATTTTCAGAATTATTTTTATGACCAAAAATGAGATATGAATATTTTGTTCCTTCAGAAGCAAGCATTATTTCCAGAAAGGTGATCATGTTGGGGATACTGTAAAACCATCTGGCCACTCTCCTATCTCCATCAAAAAGTGTTTGAATCCTTAAAATTTTATAGATTTACATTGATTTAAACTTTGTGTTTAAAAGGACTTAAGATATCCTGGTCTCATCTCCTTCTAAAATTGGTAACTGTTTCTACAGGCAGAGCGTTTCTAAGAGGTCCTTCAGGATTTCTTGATTCCTGTGTCCCTGTGTTATCCTTTATTCGCTATGTGTAAAAGTAATAAATTCTTTAATGTCTTTAAAAAGACCTTCACTATCTGAGAGAGATCAAAATTACCTTTCAATGACTACTTTTTTAAATGAGAAATTTTATGGCATTGTTCAGATATTATTCTCAATTGAGTGGAGAAAAATGTGATATTAACTCCAGGTTCTTTTGCTTCACTTTCCCTCACTCCAAGGGGCAAGAAGCCATACTGGCTAAACAGTCTTTTAATGGTGCCCTCTCCAGAAACTGCATTTCCTACTGTGCTGCCATTATAAGAAGTCAGAATAGGTGTGGGTACATGCTGACTCCTAAAATATCTTTAGCTTATCTAGGTCCAAATGGGATCAGTGATAACTACATAAAGGAAAACAAGTCTAAAAATAATGATCATGTTTTTCAATTAAAAACTTGTTTCCAATTTTTCCTTATAAAAATGCTGCAATACATATCCTTTATACATAAAGTTTTGGGTACAGCTCCTATTGTTTCCTTAGACTAGATAAATCATAGAAGTAGAATTGCTAGAATAATGAGCAAGAACTTCTTTTACACTTTTTGGTAATTAATTCCAAATTAACTTCCAGAACACTAGTGCTAATTGATTTCACACCAACAGTGTATAAGAGTGCCACGTTTCCCCTCATTTATGGAGTAGGAAATTCAAAATGTATTACTTCTGAAGGAACCATATCTGGTGATCTCGGCTAGAATACAGCAATAATTCCTGTCTGAGTTTACAAAAAAAGTAGAATCATACTTACCTGGCAGGGGAGATACCATGATCACGAAGGTGGTTGTCCCAGGGCGAGGCTTATCCATTGCACTCCGGATGTGCTGACCCCTGTGATTTCCCCAAATGTGGGAAACTCGACTGCATAATTAAAAAAAAAAAAAGTAGAATAAAGAAGATTTTTAAAACTACTTCTCAAAGAGATTGATGTTGACCTCTGGGGAAAATTCTAAAGTGTATACGTTATTAGAACATTTATGAATGTTTGAACTTTTCAGGTGGCTTTGGTAGGTTTACTTGAATAACTAATTACTGCAGCACCACAGCCAATTTACTGACATTTTCACCCTCTAATAAAAATCTGTTTAATTAGGTGCCACAAAATGGATTATATGTATTTAAACAATGCCCCTTAATCTTTTTCCTGGATTTGGAGATCCAGCTAACTGCTGTTTCAAGATATGCGTTAATCATGCAGAGTGTTAGACAATGACTCATAATATTATCTATATCTCAGACAAGTCAATATTGGGACTACTGGCCAATAATAAATACTGTGAGTAAAAATTATGGTGATATAGAAGTAAATAATTGACTGACTATGTTGATTCATTCATTATCTTTAAACAACTACATTAATAATATCAAAATCTCATCTCTCATATAACTGTGAAGAACTTAAAAATAAACCCTGGCATGTGGTCCATTAGAAGATATGGGAACATGCCAACTCCTAAAATGTCTTTATTTTATCTAGGTCCAGATGGGATCAGTGATAACTACTTAAAGTCATTGTAAAAATAATTGTCATATTTTTTCAGTTGAAAAGCGTACTTGAGAAACTTGACTAAGCTAGGATGGAAAAGATGCCATTTCCCAGAGAAATACCAGGCAATTTCTCTCAGGCTCGAGCACCTGAGGTCTCAGTCTTAGCAAGAATTCAGCTAAAGAAAATTTACCAAAAGTGATACTCTAAACAGGACAGCTTGTCAGCTTATTATGTGTATTTGGATAATTGTGTGTCATAAGACTCCTTGTGACAATTTATGGACTGCAAGAGTCCGTGGAAATAGGATGATGATTTCTACCCTTCCATGAGGTAAAAATTCAAGCAGTTGTATTACAATCTTAAAGGCAAGAAAAGGCTGCACAAGTGGTTCAGTGGTAGAATACTTGCTTTCCATGTGGGAGACCTGGGTTCAATTCCCAGACCATGAACCTGAGGAAAAAAAAAGCAAGATGTAAGGATTCTAGGAAGATGGTAGCAATTGAGGAAAAACAATTTTATGAATGTCCCAATTCCCACAGGCAGATAAACTATAGAACAAAATGGAAAACCCAAGTATTGCAAAAATAATACCTTCCTTAATTTCAAAGTTTAAATGTGTGAGTCATTCTAATAGGTGTGAAGTGGTATTGTATCAAGATCTTAATTTGAATTTCCTTAATAGGCAAAGATTTTGAATATCTTTTCTTGTGCTTATTTGCCATCGATATATCCTCTTCCATGAAGTATTTCTTCTATACTTTTACATATTTTCTTAATAGACCATTTGGTTTTCTACTGTTGAGTTTTGAGAGTTGTTTATATATTCTAGATATGAGTTCTTTGTCAGATATGTGGTTTGCAGGTATTGTTTCCTAATCTGTATCTTGTCTTTTTATCATCTGACAGGATATTTCATGAAACAGAAGTTAATTTTGATAAAGTCCAATTTATCATTTTTTAAGAGATCATACTTACAGTGTCATGTCTAAGAACTTATCAATAAGCTCTAAGTCCAAAGATTTTCTTCTAAAAGTTTTATAGTTCTATGCTTTGCATTCAAATTTGTGATCTATATTGAGTTACTTTTGTATGAAGTGTGAGGTTTAGGTCAAATTGACTTAAAAAACGTTTTTGCCCACAGCTATGTGATAATTCCAGCACTATACTTCCATCATTGAATTGCTTTTGCAACTTTGCCAAAAATTATTTGACTGGACTTGTGTGTGGCTATTTCTTTCTTTTTTTTTTTTTTTTTACTCATCTGTCCATACACTAAAGTGTCAGTCACAGTTTTCACAATCACATGGTCACACTACAAAAGCTATGTAGTTGAACAGTCATCTTCAAGAATCAAGTCTACTGGAATACAGTTCAACAGTTTAAAGTATTTCCTTCTAGTTATCTGATACACTAAAAACTAAAATGGGATACCTATGTTATCAGAAAAAGCTCCACAATGATCTTTCAACTCTATTTGAAATTTTTCAGCCACTGAAAGTTCATTTTATTTCATTTGTCTTCCTCCTTTTAGTAGTCAAGAAGTCTTTCTTAATCCCATGATGCTGGATCCAGGTTCATCCTCAGGAATCATGTGCCCTATTTCCAGGGACATTTACAGCCCTGGGAGTCATGCCCTACATATGGGGGAGGGCAGTGAGTTCACCTGCTGAGTTGGCTTTGAAAGAGAGGCCACATCTGAGCAGCAAAAGAGATTGTCTGGGGGTGACTCTTAGGCATCATTGTAAGTAGGCGTAGTGTCTCCTTTGCAGGAATAAGTTTTATAGAGGCAAGTACCAGGAATGAGGGCTTGGCCAATTAAATTGGTAGTCTCCAATGCTTGTGAGAATGTCAGGAATTCTGCAGGTGGGGAAGTTTAATAGTTTCACATTTCTCCAAGGGAACTTTGCAAATACTTTTTTATTCTCTATCCAAATTACTCTGGAATGTATCAGGGTATGACACTAACCTGTACAAACCAACAAGATCTCACTCTCTGTTCAAGTTTCCGTGTAATCACAGTGTTTGAATTAACTGACCATAGAAGTTCAATTAGTGTGCTACAGAAAATGTAAATTTTGCACCAAATAAGTATCTCTTCCTTTGGTATCACATAGAGGTTGAAGTTTTAAAACGCAGTCATTATCATCCTTTACCGTTTAGTCAGATCTACCTTAGTCCTTGCCAGTTCTGCTTCATTCACATCTCTAATCAATTTGTTCCCTTTTTCAGCTTTTTAGACAGTTGCTGTATGAGGTCATGCTGACTTTCAGAGCTGCAGAACTCTAGCTCTGTGTCACAGATATCACACAGATACCCAATGTCTCAGGGAATGACCAGGTTATATACTAGGAGCTCAGCATCTCAAAATTTAGAAATAACAGTTCCAACTCAGGAATAGATGTGACTCCTATAAGAGCTTACAGTCTAGGAACCTTTACAGTAAGCCTTCCACTAGTAACCTGTGCTCTTGGATTCCATCCTCAGAGTTTGCACATTATAGTTAGTCAATATTAGTGAGGTGGTATAATGTTTGTCTTTTCATTTCTGGCTTATCTCACTCAACATAACTGTCCTTAAGTTCCATCTACCTAGTTGCATGCTGTCTTACAACTTCATTCCTTCTTGCAGCTTCTCAATATTCCATTGTACGTGTACACCGCAGTTTGTCCTTCCTTTCATCAGTCACGGTACCCTTAGGCCACCTTCATCTCTTGCTAATTGTGAATACTGCCGCCATAAACACCAGTGTGCAAATGTCCATGTCCTTTCATCTTCCAAGAACATACCTAAGAATGTGGTTTCAGGATCATATTGCAATTCTATACTTAGCTTCCTTTAGAACTACCACACTACCCTCTAAAGAGGCTTCTTCCTTACCAGCAGTGATTAGGGAACAGTACATCTCTCTCTCCACATTTTCTCCAGGACTTGTATCTTTCTGTATATTTTTTTAAACAGTTTTATTCACACACCATAAAATCCATCCTAAGTAAGCAATCGCTGGTTTCCAGTATAATCATCTAGTTATGCACTCACCACCACAATCTATATGAGAACATGTCCATTTCTTCCACAGAGAAAGAAGAAAAAAATTAATGACTAAAAACAAAATAAAATAAAAAGAAACAACACCACCAACAACATCAAGAATCCCATACCCCTCCTTTCTATCCCCTTTTTATTGACATTTAGCTTTAGTATATTGTCTGAGGCTATTTCTGGATTCTTTATTCTGTTCCATTGATGTTTGTTTCTCTCTGTCAATACCACACTGTCTTGCTTTCTGTAGCTATAAAATAAATCTTGAAATGGGCTACCTTTTTCCTCCTACTTCATACTTTTCCCCCCTAAAAGTTGCTTATTTTCTAACAAAAGTCAATGAACTTCTTTGAGTCCAGAATTTTAATACATCCCTCACATTATGCCCCCTTGGGTAGCGTGGTGTTAGCTGGCTTGCTCTTTTTTTTATTGAGGTATAATTCAAATACCATAACAATTACTCTTTGTAAAGTATACAATTGATTAATTTTTAGTTTATATACAAAGATGTAAAAACATTTCCACTATCTAATTGAAGAATATTTCCATCACTCCAAAAAGAAACCCTGTATCTATTAGCAGTTCTTTCCCCACTTCCTCTCTCCCTGATTTTGGCAACCACCGATCCACAGTCTTTATGAATTTGCCTACTCTGGACATCTCTTATAAATAGAATTATATGTTACTTTTGTGTCTGGCTTCTTTTACTGAGCATAACGTATTCAAGGCTTATCCATATTGTAGCATAAATGAATATTTCATTCTTTTAATGACTGAATAATATTCCCCTATATGGGTATATCACTTTTTGTTTATCAGTTGTTGGATATTTGGTTTGTTTCCATTTTTTTACTATTATAAATAGTTCTGCTATGAACATTCTTGTAGAAGTATTTGGGTAGACATATTTTTTCAGTTCAATAAGGTACACCTCAGGGTGTAATTACTAGGCCATATGGTGACTCTTTGATTAATATTTTGAAGAAATGCCAAACTGTTTTCCAAAGGTACTATACCATTTTATGTTTAGTGAATTATTGATTTATTAGGGCCACCTTTTTATTTTGAGTTATTGTTTTATTCTTCTCCATTTCTTTATTTTCACCTGAGTTACTTGACAATTTTTAGATTCCCATTTGATTTAACTGTATTTATGTTTTTAAGTGTATCTCTTCGTGCAGCTTTTTTAGTGGTTGCTCTAGGTATTACCATTTATAAAACTTATCACAGTCTACTAGTGTCCACATGTACCCATTGCAGTGAAATGTAGAAATTTCACCCCTCTTTTTGTCACTTTATCTTTCCTCATTTAAAATATAATTGTCTTAAATATTTTTTCTGTATACATTGAGAACTATAGCAGATGGCATAATGATTCAGCCACTAAATATAATTTAGAAAACTCAAGAGAAAAAGGAAAGTCTATTATATTTACCCATACTTTTTGCTCTTTTTGTGTTCTTCCTTCCTTCCTGATTTTCCATTATTCCTTCTTTATCAATTTTGTTTCTGTTTAAAGAATTTCTTTTAACCATTCTTCTAAGGTAGGCCTGCTGGTGATAGTTTCTTAGTTTTCTTTCTACTAAAGAGTGTCCTGATTTCCTCTTCATTCCTGAAGGATGCTTTCTCTGGTTATAGAATTCTGGGCAGACAGTTGTTTTCTTTCAGCATTTGAAAATCTTGTGGCATTTCCGTCCTACCTCCATGGTTACTGATAGGAAATCCCTTGTCATTCAAATTGTTTTTTTCCCCGTGGATTTACAGATAAGGTGCTGGATTTTTTCTGGCTCTTTTCAAGATGCTTTTGTTTGTAATTTTTTCAGAATTTTGATATGTTGTGACATGGATTTCTTTGAGTTTGTCCTATTTGGAATTTATCTTCTTGAATCTCTAGGTTTAGGTCTTTCGCCAAATTTGGGAAATTGTTTTGGCATTATTTCTTTGAAAGCTTTTTCAGCCCCCTTCTATGACACAGATATTAAATATTTTGTTGTAGCTCCAAGTCCCTGAGGCTCTGTTATTTTTTTTTTTCCTAGTCTATTTTTCTCTCTGTTCTTCTGATTGGGTGATTTCTGCTATTCTATATTCAAGTTCACTGATTCTTTCCTTTGTCCCCTCCATTCTTTTCTTGAGCCCATCCATTGAATTTTTTTTTATTTTGTTTATTATATAATTCATTTCTAAAATTTCCATTTGTTTTTCCTTTATATCTTCTATTTATTTATTGAGAATTCCTGTTTCTTTGATGAGACTTTCTATCTTTTCTTTTGTCTCAATATGTTCATACCTCTTTGATGCACCTTTAAAATAATTTTAAAACATCTTAGCATTGGCATCTGCAGATTTTCTCTTCTAATTTAAGTTGAGATTTTCCTGGTTCTTGGTATGATAAATGCTTTTTTTATTGAAATCTGGACATTTGAGTATTATGTCAAAACTCTGGATCTTACTTAAGTCTTCTGTTATACCAGGCTTCCTCTGACACTGCCTTGGCAGGGGAAGGAGGGGCACTGTCTCATTATTGCAAGCGTCCCTCATGGCTTCCATTGGTATTCCATGTGCCCACTTCCACTGACATTTTGAGGGGAAAGGAGTTACTACTGCTGGAGGCACTGACCTCAGGGGGATAACCTTCTTCCTGAGCATTGGTGAAAGTCTAGACTCTTCGTTAGAACTTGCCTGGTACCACCCCAAAGAACGGAGGTGAGAGAGGAACCTCATTACCACCAGGCTGGGGTACAAGTCCAGGCTCCCCACATGCTCATGCTCATGTGTTCTCCAATTACATGACTGGGTTTGGGGACCTGATTAATCCCAAGCAATGGTGAAGCTCCACGTGGACATTCTGACACCATTCCAATGAGCAGCGGTGGTTTGGTGCACTTCATTCCCACCTGGCAAGGGTAGAAGTCTGGGCTTTGCCCTCAGCTATTACTGGTGAGTTTAAGGGTGTGAGCACAGTTGGCTCTGTGGTGTCTGACTGGCATAGAGTAGTTACTGTCTAAAAGTTCTCTGTCTTGTTAGACTATTCCTTTTCTGGGTCTTTGTCTAGAATGAGAGCAGATTTGTCTTCAGGCATTTTTTTTTTTTGGTCTGTTCCCATTCCAACTCCCAGTATGAAATATATGAGCCATAAAGAAAATCTAAGGAACTCACCTCTTGCTATTCATGTTCAGATGTCCCTATCCAGTTTGTTTCCTTCTATTCACCTTTTGGAGTTTTCTTATGTTTATTTTAGGTATAATGCCTAGAGATTTTGGTTGTACTCAGGAGGATTCATCCTTCTTGAAATTGAAATCCCATTCATTTTTATTGGTTGCATAGTAGTCCCTTTTATTTATCTCTTTTTTATGGATTTAGGATGGTTTGTTTATTTTTGTTTTGCTATTGTAAATAGTGCTTTTTAATGAGCATTTTAGTACATGGCTTCTTTTCCATATGTGTAAGACATACTCCATGAAATATATCTAAAAGTAAAACTGAATCAGAATGTGCACATTTTCCACCTTTGCCAGATATTACCAAATTAGTCCCCAAAGTGCCTGTAGCTTTTCATATAGCTGTAAGCAGTATATGAGTTTACTGCAAATTCCTTGTTAGCACTTGAGATTGTCAGATGTTAAACATTTTCTCACTGATATAGCTATATTATTTTTCTGTGCTGCTTTAACAAATTGCCACAAACTGGGTGGCTTTAGACAGTGGAAATGTATTCTATTACAATTCTGGAGGCCAGAAGTCTGACATCTTTATCACTGTACCAGTATTGGCAGGGCCATGACCCCTTCCAGAACAGTTCTCCAGATCAGAATTGTTCCTTGCTTCTTCATTTATGGTTGCTGCTGCTTTTCTTAGTTTGGGTATTATGGCAACACCATGCCAATCTCTCTATCATGTTTGCTTTCTTCTTTTCTCTGTGAGTATGTAAAATCTTCCTATGCTTCCCTCTTCTAAGAATATGCCCTTTTGCATTTCAGGCTCCCTGTATAATCCAAAATAACTTCCTTACTTTAAGATCCTTAATCACACCGGCAAAGACCATTATATGTTTCTTTTTGCCAAATAAGATAATATTCACAAGTGCCAGGGGTTAGAACTTGGAAATCCTTTTGGGGGCCATTTTATCAACCTACCACAACAGCTGATATGAAATTGCATTTTGTTGACTAAATCTGTATCCCTTATTGTTATTTAAATTACATTCCCATTAAACAGATTTTCATAGTCCTGGCCCTATTTTATTTTTCTATTAGGTTATTAAATTGAAACATTTCCCTAAAACCTCAGAATAATAATCCTTTTTGTTATCTGCATTAGAAATAACTTACTTCAGTCTTTGACTTGCCTTTAAATTATTTGTGGATTTCTTTTTTAATAAATACAATTTTAATCTAATTTACCAATCATTTCCTTATGATTTTCCTTTTTTGTGTCTCTTATTTAAAAGCTTCTTTTCTGTCTATACATTAAAGATAATTTCCTTTATTTTCTTCTGAAATTATTAAAGCTTTACTTTTGACATTGAGACTTTAAAAAATTTATTCATTCAATGAACTCGTCTAAGTTTTGCAGAAACAACAATAAAGAAATCCTGACTTCATTGATTTCCTTAGCACAAGTGTGCATTCATTTACTATATTGGACACCATATTGAACTTAAAGAACATGGATTTAGCATTAGAAAATCTTGGATTTATCCTGAATCTGCCACTTATTTGTTCTGTGTCTTCTGTGGGCTTCACATTTCTTTATCTATAAAATGGAAATAATTATAAACTTTTTCACTAGGTTGTTGTGATCATCAATTTCTAATGCATACTTCACAAATTATAAAATTATAAGCATATTTTAACAATATTCTTTTTTCAAATTTCCAATCAGGGATTCCCTGTTAAAAATATTGACCAGCAAAAAACAAACCAAACAGAAATACTGACCAGCATTCATTTATTCATTCATTCATTCAACAAACGTTCATTGATAAGTTTCTATATGACTTTCATGCTAAAAAAATCTCTTCTTTGTGAGAGTAACTTTCAAGGCAAGTTATAGGTCATGAGAGAAAAGCAATAGACATTTTCTATTTCAAAATTGCCACAAATAAAAAAATTGTCTTTATATGAGACTACATATCTGAATAAAAATATGAAAACTTTTGATTAGCCATGTTTGGAATACTTTCAGTTGTTACTTAGATGCTTGTTGAATTGCCTGTACTGTTTATTTCCAATTATCTGTTCTGCTGCCAGTTACCATGTGAGGTTCATGAGTGCAGTCAGTGTACTGCCACTTTGAAGACCAAATAGTAAAATTAATTTATTCTGCTCCAGAAGATGCCTGTGATACCTGGGTCCTCGGCAAGTTCAACCAGCCATTTTGGCTACCATATCATCTGATTCAGATTGACCAAAGCAATTTTATGTTTTTATAATGGAAACATATGTTTCCATATGTTTTTATAATGGAAAACATCAGCTGTCAAGTGGTCTACTTTGGTCATTCAGCCTTAGATGAGAAAGCTCAAACAAATCAGCGTGGTCCTTTTGTTTCCATGGTGATCATTCTGCTAAATGGAAATTCTGAAAAAATGCAGATCATAAGGTTGTATGTTGTTTTAAAAGCATGAGTAGTAAAACATATGTTTATATCACAGATTTGGTCTTACTGGGGGTTGAATTATGTCCCTGATGTGCATCCAGATATCTTTTATCACTTTGTTAATAGAGCAAAAGCCTGCTACATAGAAATTTCTTGTTTCATAATATTACCATGCATATGATTCTATAGATCATTTTAAATGGCCTCATCTGGTTGTTGTTGGTGAGGG
Organism: Tamandua tetradactyla; assembly: GCF_023851605.1. Taxonomy (NCBI): domain Eukaryota; kingdom Metazoa; phylum Chordata; class Mammalia; order Pilosa; family Myrmecophagidae; genus Tamandua; species Tamandua tetradactyla. The sequence continues at coordinate 55,050,021 of NC_135339.1, forward strand.
AAAATCTTTGAAAAATAACAGCCAAATACTCTTGTGTACATAATATTTAGCATCTTAATAAATAATTGTTAAGGGAATAAATGGGGTAAAAGCATGAATGCTAAAAGAAAAAGTGGCTCAAGGTCATACATATCTGATCATCAGTAGAAATAATGAAGATAAATATAACATTAATTCAGAGACAATTTTAATGTTCCTATTTTATTTTAATGCTTCCCTAAAATTTCATAACATTTACTATTCACAATATATTTTTACATGTTTTATTAGATTCCTACAAAAATTTGGTGGTATATTTGAGGAAAGCTATTATTGTCTCCATTTTCTAGGTGAGAGAAATTTCCCTATATATCTCTCAGGACAGGCCAAGTTATTCTATAGAAACAAATGATCCTAAAATTTCAGTGGTTTAATAAAAATGATTTATTTTTCATTTATGTTATATGTCTATCCTGGGTTGTCAGGGGCTCTGTTCCATGTTGTTTTCTCAAAGGGAAGCAGGTGACTAGAAGATCCATTCTCTTGACTATGGCATGAATACAGGCACACAATTCAGGAATGAAGATTTTTATCAGCTAAAGCAAATCACAGACCATATTTAATTTCATGAAGGCTGGGAACTGCATTCCTACCATGGGCCCAGAATGAGGAAAATCAAAAATACCCAATGAGCAGCACTCAGCCTGCAAAACTAGTTAGAGAGATCTCAGAACTAGAGCCAGGATTCCTACTGTTATGGTCAGGTTCATGTGTCAACTTGGCCAAGTGGTGGGACCTGTTCGTCTGGTTGGGCAAATGCTGGCCTGCCTGTTGTGATGAGGACATTTCATAGAATTAAATCATAATCATGTCAGCTACATCCACAGCTGATTACATTTGTAATCAGCTAAAGGGGAGTGTCTTCTGCAATAAGTAATGCTTAATCTGATCACTGGAAGCCTTTTAAGGAGGTTCAGAAGAGACAGGTTCTTCCTGTCTCGCTGGTGAGTCTCTCATGTGGAGTTCGTCCAGATCTTCCATTGGAATAGTCGGCTTCACAGCCTGCCCTATGGATTTTGGACTCTGCGTTTCTGCGGTCACGTGAGACACTTTTATAAATTTATATTTGAGAGTGTTCTCTGTTGATTCTGTTTCTCTAGAGAACCCTAACTAATACACCTATTAATGATACTTACCACTGTGCATGAAGCTATAAGTCAAAATGACATCCTTGCCTAGACTGGTGAGGAGATAAGTCAAATATCCTTGATATGAGTAGTTAATTTCATGAAACAGTATCAAAATTAGTGTCAGAATAATTCAGATATGACAGGAACTTGTGTTGAGTTGCAGCTTCTGGAGGGGGTTGAATTTGAAACTGAAGAAATAGTGGTGCAATATGGAGAGGTAGAGCTGGAAAAAAAGACCTGGTAATCAAGGCATTTTAGATGATGCTGATATTGAGAAAAGAGAACAAAAATTGCTATACAAAGAATCCACAGTGGGCATGTATTTCATTTAGTGAATTCAGTTATAAGCAATGGGGGAGGGAAATTAAACCATGTGGGCCATTCCTTCCCCTATTGTACTAAGTGAAGTCTATGTCCTAGTAGGAACGTGAGATGAGACACTTGGAGCTGCTCTTCCACCCCCCTTGTGTACAGTTCCCTCCTATCTGTCAAAGTGAACAGTATGCATATCACAGAAAATCAGGCTTGCTTCTAATATTTAACATATTTACATATAATCTGATCCCTAAATCTAAACTGCTTCATAACTTGCTCAACCAAAGCAACAGCATTTTTTCAATGCTACAGGATAAACTAGCTATATTCAACTTGAATGTTTATTTAACAGCCTCAGAGATTATTCTCCAAATGGTGGTTTCTAAGGGATTCCCAAAATGGTGTTTTCTAAGGGATTTCTCAAAGTAAGTTGACTATATGTATTGTTCAATTTATACTCTATGCTGATTTGAAACTGTTGTGTACTCCCAGAAAAGCCATGTTTTAAAATCTGGATTCAATATTATTGGGTAGAATTTTTTTTATTGTTTCCATGGAGGTATGATACACTCATTTGTGGGTGGAACCTTTTGATTAGATTGAGATGTGACTCTGCCCATTCAAAGTGGGATTTAGTTTACTGAAGTCCTTTCAAAGAGGAAACGTTTTGAAAAAAGCTCAGAGCTGACAGAAGTGCAGACATTGGGAGATATCTGGAGTGCTGACAGAGAAAGTAGATGCCTAGACACGACATTTGGAGATACAGAATCCAGCAGACATTGCCACGTACCTTCCCATGACATGCTCAGTGAGCCAGAACACAAAGTTGTGTCCTGGAGGAGATAAGTGAAGCCCCACAGATGCTTACAGAGGAATCTACTGGCATCAGAAGTGGGAAACTACAGAACTGAGAACAAGGATCAGCAGACTCCAGCCATGCGCTTTCCCATGTGACAGATATCGGTCTTTTTCTGGGTGCCTTAGAACTGTAAACTTGTAAATTAATAAATCCTCTTTATAAAAGCAGATCCATTTCTGGTATATTGCATTCCAGCAGCTTTAGCAAACTAAAACACATTCTGACTTTAGAACCAATTAATGTAGGAGCTATTAATTCATAACTCCACTGTATAAGATACTAGTGTCCAAAATGTAAGGGAGATAGTAAAACATTTATTTTTCTTATTTTTAACCTCATTCTTTTAAATTCTATATAATTCTTCCAAATACCTTGTTTATTTCATAATCCACATACATATGAACACAGTAGTACATGTACAATATTTGTAAGTAAATAAATACACATATATTGGAGGTAACTGCTCAAAAAATTACTTTTGATATGGGTACACAGTCAAAAACATTTGGACATCACTGGCATAATCAACATTTCAGAAATGTGAACACAAGTGTTAGTAAGACAATAAACAAATTTACTTGAATGACAAGAAAGATCCACATCAGAAAATTCTGGGTATTAGGAGATAAGTTGTTGTAAGTAATTTGGGAGCAGTTATGAGCAGTGTTAGAAGCTAATCTGTTCTTTATTCTACTTTTAGAAAATGAACAAAGCTGCCATTTCAGTAAGTTATTCAGATGGCCAAATCCAAGTTATGAATCAAAAAAATTCTCAGGTTATATCTGAGCTAATCAATTGATGATGTTTACCCTGGACATACCCTGGAAGTGACAGCCCAGGGAGCATATTTGCTAATCCTGGTCAGACCTCAAATCCTTCAATTAAATATTTCTAGTTGTTGCTTGCAGAAATGAACAACATTTTTGTTGATCTTTAAAATCACCGTCATTTTTTTGCTTGTACAATTTTGCTTCTATTAAGTTATACTTCCCAAGTAAAAGAAGCTAATGAACTTCCACTATCATGCTAAATTCTGTTGCACATACTTCAAAGATTTGATATCTATATCATTCATTTGATCGATATAGAAAAAGAATGTATATAATTTATGATTTTTTCATTAATTATCCAAGTTGACCACAGATGCAAGCTAAATTAATCAGATAATGTCCCAGAGCCACCTCTGTTCTTTCCCACTTACTAACATCAACTCTCCTTAGAAATATAAGAAATAATATGGAGAGAGTTCAGATGCTTCAGACTACAAAGCAGGGCTGTTTAAGTAGAGCATGTCTATGATTAGAACTCCCTACTACTTGCCTTCTACTGGGTCCTGTGAGGCCTATCCATGAGGTCATAGTTTGCAATGACCTTTGGTTTAGGACCTCCTACTTCTGGAACCTGAGGGAATAATAGGATACCACTGCTTTACATGCCTGGCAATGTTATCAGCCTAAATGAGACATCAGACCATTTAATTGTTGTTTAAAAATGAAAAGTTAAACTTTGTAGAGATACTTATAACCATCTTCACTTAAAGTACTTTTCAGTGAGAGGAAAAAAGAGGACAGACCTATTTCTTAGTCCCAGCTCTTTCAGTTTCCAATGTATAATCTGACAATTACATAACCTCCCTGACTCTATTTTATCAACTACATAAACAAACCTGTATTTCAGGATTGTTAAAAAACTAAATGAATAAGTTGTGTAAATCTTCAGGCTGTTGCCTAGCCCATAGAGGCAAAAATAAGTAGCTATAATATTACTGAATCAAAAACTAACCTGATGACCTCAACTGTCACTTCCAAGATAAGTTATCTGCAGTGTCCAGTGCTGTTTCAACATAGAAACAATTTATCATCCCAACAAGCTCACTTTTGACAGTGAAAGGATGTGCAAAAATAATTAAGTGGTTCTAAAATATTTATTGATCAACCAACCAAATGATCATGCAGTATTGGTAAACTTAAATAGTAACTTTATTCAAAATCTATTTTCAAAAGTAAAATTATTTCAAAAGATCAGTACTCAAGGCAAAAATAACCCAACCAACCTTCATCACGTTGATTACTGAATATGAAAATAATTAACATGATCAGAATAATTATTCTTGGTACGTTCATACTCTTTAATCAGTTTCTTAGCCATATCTGTCAGAAAGTCACATTTTATGGTTTATAAATTTAAAATCTTTGACATAGCCAATGTAACTCTCATTAGACTATATAATTTTTAATTGAGAAAATGTTCTTTCTGCACATTAAGGTACCTGGTAAGCTCAGAGCACGTTCTACTAAGTGAGGAATATTATCAATTCTGTCTTTATTATTGAAATATGTAAATGTTTAGCCCCAATATTTCCACAGCTACCATCTCTTCTGCCTCTATTCAGAGTACCTTTTAAAAGAAAAATCTCATCAAATAAGTCATCTCTATTTATGACTCCATATAATATTTCCCAGTTTAGATTCTGCAAAACCATAGGCCTTATCAATTATATTACATTCCAGCTCAAAATAGAAATGTATCCATAGAAGCTTCATTAAAAGCATCTTCCTATATTGTGGGATACTAAAGTAAAATGATTGCATATTAAAACTAAATCTTTGTCTGATGTCTCTGGTCTGTTATCGCTGAGCTTCAGACCCCCGAACCCATCTTTGTTTGTCTTTTATTCTTTCTTTCATTCTTTCTTTCTCATCATTCCTTAAAAATAAAAAAAACAAAAACCAAAATCTTGCACATGATTTGAATTCTCATTTAAACAATCTTCAATTTTCAATTCTTCCCTTTAATTTTTTAACTTATTTTCTCAAAAAACTACAAGAGAAGCTTATACCATTTTAAGATATTTAGATCAACTTACACAGTAGTTCTTCATTCAAATTTGCAAACATTTCAAAAATCCTTTTGATGTTTGGGAGCAATGTGTGAAGTTGTGTACTGTCAGAGAATTTAACTTGTATTCATCATTAACTTCATCACAATTGTGTAGTCAGTTATTGTAATTGTATGGATACGTGTGCGAATTAGACTACTACATAAATTATGATAATGATATTATGCCAATTATATTGCAGAAACACTTACAAAATTTTGACAACACAAATTCTATTTCCATCAATAGATCAATGGTTTGTCCAAATGCAAATGTGAATGATAAATGTACCACAACCAATTCCAAGTATATTTCCACCACATTTATTAAGAGAAATATTTTTAGCATGACGTTATGGTCCACCAACATTTGTATTTGGATGATCATTACAAAAACAATTTTATCTTTAATTGTTTAATTTTTAAATGAATTTACAATAACATGTATAATAATGCCAGATGTTTCACATTTGGCAGTATAAAGTTTTAAAAGCTTTATTTTAACTCAAAAAATTGATATAAAATTGAATTATTATTGAAATGAACTTACTTCAGTTTGAAGTATGTGATGCCACAGATTTAATACCATTTAAATAGGCACTAAATTATTCTTTGCTTAAAACAGCCAATAGTTAATTGCCATCACTTTGATTTTCTTAAATGTTTAAAAAAAACTTGTATTTGAAAATGATCTAAATTAACTTAAAGGAACAATATGATCTAAATGAAAAGTCATACTTCAGAGTAGACAGCTGCTTGTGAGAAATCCATTATCTTTAGGGACAATCTCCTTAAAATACCTACCCCCACTTGAAGTTTATGCTAAAACTTCATCAGCAGGTACGTCTTCTGATTTTCATTAGCTTAGAAATTTTGCCATGGCCCATACAGTATTCGATAAACACCAATAGATATTTTCTACGTAATCGTCATCAACTTTCTTTGGAAATCAAAGACATTTAGTTCTTAACTTTTTATTAATTATATACTTCCTCTATATTTCACTCATTTCTGCCAAATGTGTTTATTCTAAAATAAATTGACATAACAAAAAAAATAGGTATACATTTATGCAATACAAGGAATGACAAACCACTAGAGGGGGAATAGTCAGGTTATCCCCTATAAAACCCATGCAGGACTAATCAGCCTCTTCTCACAGAGGTTTCACATACATCTAACTCACACTTTCCCCATTTCCTACTGACTTTGCCAGCTGGTGTCCTGGTATCTTCACACATCTTTACAGTTGGGGCACATGCCTGGGCCACAGCAAATGGCCAGCTGGGGTATCTGCATCTGTTCCTTCTATCTCTACCACCCAAAGCCAGAAGGAGGTAGCTATCTCAGCTGCTAGTGTCTGAGTACTTTGTTTTTTTAGTGAATGACTCAAATGTATTGCATCTGGAAAGATGAAGGAAAACAGAAATGGATTATCACTGGTCATCATTAAGATTTATGGAATTCTCTTCCCTACTTATGCCTTCCACATACTGATATAATAAGACCATGGCTGAAGCTAGAAATACGAAGTGGATATCTACCAAACCTACTCCAGCTCATTTTAATGAAAATAGAAATAACAGTTGTCTGATTTTAAGAAATGCAAGGTCAGCTAGATATTGTAGAATCTAGCAAGATGGGGCTCTCAAGACTGAGCTGAGCAATGCCTTAGTTATGGTATAAATCATCAGGGGTATGGGAATTAAAGAATACAAAAAGTATTATAAACCACAGGTTATAGTAGGCCTTCTAATAAGTGACTACAATTCATGATGAGACAAAACGTTATTTAGTTCATGCTAAGAAACATAGTGTTGATGCTGATGATCCAGTCCTGAACTAACCAATCCTTTACTTCACTTACTCCTAGTTTTTAAAATATATACGGCAAGGCAGAAAAATCTTTACCATTGATTAAGCCACATGTGGAACCTAGACTACTGCTCTGACAGATACTGCTAAACAGCTCCAAACAGGCTCAAGTCCTTACTCAAAAATGGACCTAATTCAGGAAAACCAGCCCCACTTGGTTTTCAGGCTTGGTGCTTTTACTAACAAATCTACCATCCTACAATAGCTGCAAACACAGCTATCATCCTACAACAGCTACAATAGCTCCTGCAACAGTGACAGGGTTCTCAATGTAGATTCTACCTTTTCCATCAATACCTGTCAAATCAGTTCTGATTAATCCGTCAATGACTGGGCACCAAAGCATCCTTATTATTGACAACATGATTTCATCACAGAATGCAGCCAGTTAACAAATACATTGAAAGAAGAGATTGATGTTGTCCAAAATAGCACATAAGGCAGTAGCTAGCCTTGGCGCATTTCAGAGGTAAATTGGTTTCCAGTCCAGAGTACTGAAATGAAAACTTCTAGAGACTCATAAGATGTATGTTTAAAATATAAGTATAGCTGCAATACCTTTCATTCAGTTTAAACTGTTGGATATTTTATGTAAGCATAGAAATGATTGTTTTCATTAGGTTTCAAATGCACAAAGTTAAGTAACTGATCATTTCTTAATAGTTTCACAAATATCAATCCCTATCTTCAGCTGTATTGTTTGAAGCACTTTTCTGCCATATGTAACTTACAGTAGAGCTTAAATAAAATTTTTAGTAATCTGGTCATTGTATAACCTTTAACAGCAAAATTTCAAATACATTTAAATATTCCTTTCTTTTGTCAAGTAGTCACTTTTCTTATAACTGCATTATTGGACATACTTTCTCAATTTAGAGACAATTTTCTGAAGAGCTCCTTTATTCATAGTGATTCCAAATCTATTTTAAATGATTTAACATTGCCTATTCAGCTTCCCTAAATTTCATCTCCATAATCTCCTTTCTCAGTCCAATTTTCAGTAGTTTGATTTCTACTTTTCTCAATATGCTCAAGTTTCTTCTTATTCCTCTTAAATGTAAAAGGTCAAAACAGGAATAAAGCAAAATCACTCCTGAGAATGTAGCCCAGTGACTGCTTACCTGTCATAAAATGTGTTCTTTGCCTAATTTTCTGTTTCTGGTTTATTTTAAAGTGGAGATTTTTATTTGCTCTTATGTATTTTACTCAGATTTCAGCTAAGTTTGGTTTTAACTTTTGCCTTTACTTTGAACTTGATCCTATGTTTGGCAGATAATTTGGGATAAGATAAATTCAGTTGTAGTCTTATATTCTAAGTTGATAATCCTACACAATTTGTATTTTTAAATGTAATATAAAATATGCCATATCACCTAAATGAGTATATTACCCTGGTCTTGCATGAAAGACATGCATTTTCTTATTTTTTGTGGTGACTTGAAGCTGTATGCACCTCGGAAAAACATGTTCTTAAATCTAATTCATTCCTGTGAGTGGGAACCCATTGTAAATGCAGGACCTTTTGATGAGGTGACTTCAGTTAAGGTGTGGCCCAGCCCAGCAGGATAGGTCTTAATCCTATTACTGGAGTCCTTATAAATGGAATGAATTTAGAATTGAGAGAAGGAGAAAGTCACAGAAGTAAGAAGCTGAAATCAGTGAAGCCCAGGAGAGAAAGGAGACACCAGAAGATGCCAGCATGTGCTTTGCCATGTGACAGAAGAGCCAAGGATCAGCAGCAACAGGTCTTGGGAAGAAGGCATCACCCTAATGATGCCTTGATTTTGGACATTTTCCCAGTCTCAGAACTGTAAGCAATAAATTTCCATTGTTTAACCCAACCTATTTCATCGTGTTTGCTTTGAGCAGCCTAGCAAACTAAAAGGCTCTCTAACCTACATCTCTGTGCTTTGGTCTTTACTATTTAAGCCCTCTGATTGATTAAACATGGAAGATGCGATCAAAGACTGAAAATGAAGATTCTCATAGTTCTCTCTACTCTACAAAGCCAAAAAAGAAAACTAAACCGTTCTGATGTGACTTGCATTTAGGTACTTTATGCATAGATTTCGTGAAATGTGTCTGTGTTGCCCACATTTCCCTCCTTTCATTTATGCACATCTAAATATATAATAAAGATTTAAAACTTTTGAAAATATAAACAGACTTGTTCTTTAAATAAGGACATTAAAGTTGGGATTTTGCATATTTAAATGGAATAAATGGACAGAACTTTCTAGTTTTACTGTAATATGAATTTCTCCGAAGGCCTTCAAAACATAAAACAGGTGATTTTTATTTTCAGCAGGGGTTTTGGCAGGTTAGAGAAAAATGGTACCATGTCAAGGGAGAAATGCCTCCCAGATGAGAGTTTTGTTTAATTGTTTATTTGTTGTTTATTTTGTTTTCTTTGTTTTAAAAAATAAATTAGAGAAGGGTGGTATAGAACTTGAAAACAGATATGCCCACATCGTAGGAAAAGAGGAAATGACGATTATGTAAGAGCAGGAGGTACAATGCAGAAGGGCAGCAGCATTACACATCAAACAGAATTTAAGTAACTTAATCCACCTCTGAGCCTTGTTTTCCTCATCAGCAACACGAGGTTAATATCTACATAGCTCACAGAGACATCAACAAATGTATTATTATTTATGTTCTAAGGAACCTAAACCATTTCAGCAGAAAAAAATTTAAAGAGAAAAGATGTTAAAATCCAGGATTAATGCTAAATCAGATGAGATACTGATACTTTGGGCATAAACCAGAACTGTTTCAGACACACCATATCGGATGCCCTGGAAATGGCCAATGTGGCGGCTTTTGCAAAACATTATAGCTTCTGCTCTGTAGACTGTGGTCTCTTATTCTCGGTCCTTTTTTAGATAGTTACCTCTTTGCCACTAGTGAGTAGACACATCAGGAATGTTTCCCACTGGACAGCTTTAGGGGGTGGTAGGCCAGGGGTGGCTCTGCTCTAGGTCTTAGGGAGAAATAACTCTTTCCTCCTTAGATAATCATAGTTGGAGGTCAGCCTTGGGAGCCAAGATTAGGGAATGGGCCAAGGATCATGGAGGAAAGGAGGCTGCAGGTCTTCTGTGGCCTAGACTTTGACAGAAAGGCGAAATTAAGTCACCAAAGACTTCTATTTAAGAGTTTAGAATGAAAACTGCCTAGATTTGGAGTTCCAAATAGGAAGCTTGTGACCAAGCCCTGCATAAAGAATATATCATCATCTGAAAGTTTCCTGCTGCATTTCTTCCTCAGGAGCCTGCAGCAGCTAGAATTTCAGCACAACCACTTATGTCTATTATCTTCAATAGAGATGTAATTGGACCAACACGTGAAAGCCTACTATGGATGAGCAATAGCACAGACAGTATAAATCTGAATCCAGGGCCCAGGAAATGGAATCAAATGAAGAATTTGTTCGCATTCTTCCAGGATATGGCTGACTGTGGGATACATTTTAATTAAAAAACTGCCTTCCATATTGTTCTGCCTTTCTTTTATATGTCCTGTCTCCCCCAGTCAAGGTCCTCAAGCAGTCATGCCATCATAATGTCTTTAGACATTACGATGTTATGATTTTTCAACCCACTCAGACCTATTTCGCAGAGGTCCACAAATTACCAATTTCTTCCCTCCCACCTCCGCTCAAAATTCCCCTGCTTTTTGTACAGCTGGGTTCAGCCAGGGGTATGAAGAAAAGCAGCTAGTTAAACCAATTGACAGAAAGATATGAATGACTGATCTTTCATGCACCTTCAGATATTTGCATTTTTGGAAGAGAAAGCTTGTTAACCCAAATAAGTCTATCATCAGATAAATTTTTAGGTAACTTATCAAATAGAAGAGGGACAAATCATGTTTTGACGGTAAAGGAGGTTTAGGGGAGAGTAGGAAAAACTACTTTGGTCATCTGATTCCCTAGCATGGTTTTACTCTGGTCTCACAAAATTCCTCACAATACCAAGATTGATAACAATTGTTCTTATGCAGCAATCCAACTAAGAGTAAAAATGTGTATTTGTATTGAATGTGTGTGTGTAAGAGAGTCAGGTTTAACGACGCAGACAGCAGTAATGTGTTGCTTGTAAATTGACGCTTGCCTACCATTGATGCCTGATGGGTGTTAAAAAACAAAATAAATTTAGCATTTACATGAAAAGTCTTAAGTATGAAATTGATAGTTTCTTCTTATTATCTAATTATGGCATCTGCCAGTAAGAGATAGAAAGCATTGATGACTGAATTGGTTAATTTCTGCTATGCAACAAACCACTACAAAACATAGTGGTTTAAAACAATAACCTTATTTTCTCATGTTTCTAAGGATCAGCAGTTTGGGTTGGACTCAACTGGAAAGACCTTATACTGGTCTTGCCTGGGATTACTCACATGGGAACAGTTAGAGGGCTGCTAGGTGGTGGCTCACGGTCTGACGTGTGGTATGTATCTAGGTTGGACATCTCAATTCTCCTCACATGGCCCCTGCATTGAGCTAGCATGGACTCATTCACATGATAGCAGCATTGCAATGTGGCAGAAATGGAAACTTCAATAGACCCTGTGGCCAAGGCTCAGAATGCATACAATATCATAATTCCATTACAGTCTATGGGCCAGAGAAGTAACAAAGGCAGCCAGAAACAAGGGATGGAGAAGTAGCTCTTATTAAGGAGAGCTGCAAAGAGGTATTTTATAATCTATCACAAAGACTTATGATTGGCAAAAAAAAAAAAAAAAATTCTTTGTTTTCTTCCCCTCTCCTAAAGTAGTCCAATGAAAGTCTCTTTTTATTTGTAGAAAAATCACACAGAAGAGCTTATGTTCCAATTATAAACTAGGTTTATGGGAACTGGGACGTCAGGATGCTGATTATTCCATTTTAGGAAAAGTGAACATAGTTAGACTTTATAGTTTTTTAGATCATTTTGACAATTATATATGATTCTGTTTTTCCAATAAATGGTCTCTAGTGGCACTTTTTGGAAGAGCAATAATCACTAGGGAATTCATTGTGTCCTCTAAAAAAAATTTATGGGATGGTTCTGTTTTCTTAATCATGAAAGAATGTATCAGCTACAATTATGTGCTGAGAAGTTGGTCTGGGAGACCCAAGATCAGACTTGGCAAGTTACATAACCACACTATGCCTATACGTTTGTCAAGGACTTGTTCTGGACTAGTTCAGCATTAGAGTCAAATAAGAAATTTCGTAGACCAGCAAATAGCTATTTCTAGCCTCACCCTCCAAACAATGGAGATAGTGAAAAGGACATGTGGTAAGAACATATATCCAACCAGCTGCTGAATATAAAAAGTGAACCTTGTACTTTCAGATTCTGTGGGTTTGAACTTGTTTCCATCCCCATCCATGTATGTGATTTCTAAAACTCAGTGTCTTTGGGGGCAAAAGCCCTATAGAGATTTGACAAGTCCTGTTCCCAGTAAGACAAAATTTGACTATGTTCTAGTTCTCAAGGACTCTGTCTATCTTCTGCTTTCCCTTTCATGAAATCTCCAGGTCATATTCTGTTTCTCATATCTGATCATTACCTCCCTTATTACCATATCCAGTGGTCCTTTTTCTATTTTATCTTATTTGTCCTCTGAGGAGCAGTTGGTATCATTGGCCAGTCTCTCCTTGCTGAGACCCCTTCTCTGGGTCTTTATGATGTAATTTCTCCTGACTTCTCCTCCTTTGATTAACCACATCCCCCCTGCTTGATTTCTGAATGTTGGTGCTTCCCAGGCTCATTCCTGGAATTCCTATCTTTCCTATCTACACTCTTTCTATATATGGTTTTATCCAGTCCCACGGTGTTAAATGGCCACTAAGCTCCTGACCCAGGTATAATCCTAGATTGCATTATGTAATAGCAACTGTCTACTTAACATTTCCACTTGAATTTCTAATAGGCGACTCAAACTTAACATGATCAAAACAGAGCAATTGACTCTGACCCAACCCTGCTTCTCTTTCTGCTTTCCCCAATGCAGAAGAGCATCACCGTCTTCCCAGTTTATGCAAACCAGAAATCCAAGTACCACTTTTAATTTTGCTTCCTACCCCAAGTTAATCCAACAGCAAATTCTATTTCCTTTATCTCCAAAAGGTACTCAGAATCGATCTACTCTTTTCATCTCAACTACTTCTATCCTGTCCAGTCTACTTTTTATCACTTGCCAGAACTACTACATTGGTCTTCCCCCTTATTCCACAATTGAATATTATCTTTTTGTTGCTTATGTTTCAACTTTTCTTACTAGAGAAATTTTCAAACACACTCAAAACCAAAGAGAATATTATAATGAAGCTGCACTAAACCTGTAACCAATTTCAACAATTATCAATAATCTGCTAGTTTCATTTATTACCCTCTGTTTCCACACCTCAGTCAATGAATTATTTTAAAAGAAAGCACAGGCATTATTTTATCTCACTATAAATATTTCAGTATGTGTCACTAGCAGATAAGGACTTGTGTTTTTAATTTAACTATAATAACGCTCTACACCCAACAAAAATAACAGTATTTCCTTCACATCATCCCATATCAACCCATTTTTTAATTTCCTAGGTTGTCTTAAAATAGGTATACATTTATACGATATAAGAAATGACAAACCACTAGAGCAGTTATAGAAATAGGGTATAGATTGGGTAACTGGTGCTGAAGGGACACAGATTGTGCAATAGGACTGACTATAAAAATTCAGAAATGAATAGCTCAATACTACCTGATTGTAGCACAATAACGTAAGTATACTGAATGAAGCAGAATGTGAGAGTGATAGAGGGAGAAGGGCCGGGGGCACATATGAAACCAGAAGGAAAGAAAAACGATAAGGTCTGAGATGTTATAATTTAGAAATACCTAGAGTGTACAATGATAGTGACTAAATATACAAATTAGAAAATGATTTTACATGAGGAAGAACAAAGAAATGTCAATATTACAAAGTGTTGAAAATATATGGTCATTCATATTTTAAAACTTCAACTTGTGTGTGAGACCAAAGCAAGAAATGTTTATTTGGTACAAAATTTATATTTTGAATAGTGCATTTCCTAACTGAACTTATATGGGCAATTTAATTGACCACGATAAGTAGATGGAACCTTGAATAGGGCATGACATTTTCTTGGTTTGTCAGGTTAGTGTGAGGCCCCGATAAATCCCAGGGTGATTTCAATAGTGAATGAAGAAGTATTTGCAAAGTCCCCTTGGAGAAATGGGGAGAAAGGGGGAAACTTCATCTTCCCCATTTGGAGAATTCCTGATATTCTTACAAGTAGTGGGGACAACCAAATCAATATGCCAAGCCCTGAATCTTGGGGTTTGCCCCATGACACTTATCCCTACAAAGGATAGGCTAAGCCTATTTAAAACTAGGCCTTAGAGTCACTCCCAGAGAACCTCTTTTGTTGCTCAGATGTGGCCTTCTTTCAGCTGCCATGGCAAGCAAACTCTACCCCCTCTATGTACCAATATGTACATATTGGTACATATTGGTCTGTTGAGATCTTCTACTTCTACGTACTTAGTATATTTCTAAGAATTTGTCCATTTATCCAGGTTATCTATTTTGTTGCTGTACAGTTGTTCATAGCATTGTCTTATGACCCTTATTATTTCTGTGGGTTATAGGAATGTCCCAAGTTTAATACTGATTGTGGTTATTTTCATCCTCTCTCTCTCTTTTTGTTTGATGGCCTGGCCAAAATTTTGTTGATGGTCACAGTCTTTTCAAAGAACTAACTTTTCATTGTGTTGATTCTTTCTATTGTTTGTTTATTCTTTAGCTTGCACATATTGTTCCATATCCCTTTTGTTATACTTGTTACAAATTATAACTTTATACATTGTATGTCCCAAACCATAGATGTATCATTGCTTCTCACAAATCTGCATTTCAGAACTTGTAAGAAGCAAAAAGTGGATTACAAACAAACAAACAAAAAGCAATAGTACTAGCATTCATAATAACCTATGCAGTTAATTTTACCAGAGGTCTTTATTTCTTTGTGCTGCTTTGTTCTACTGTTTAGGATCCTTTCCTTTCAGTCTGAAGAACTAATTCCATTAAGCACTGCTTGGTTTAGCTTTGTCAAATTCCCTCAGCTTTTATTTATGTGGGAATGCTTTAATCTCTGCCTCATTTTTGAAATACAGTCTTGCCAGATATAAAATTCTTGGCTAGAATTTTTTTTTCAGCCCTTGTCTCCATGGTTCCTGATGAGAAATAAGAACTTAATTTTTTAGAACCCCTTTGTACATAACACATTGCTTTTCTCTTGCAGTTGTCAGAACTCTCAAGCTACGTGTCTCAGCATGGGATTCTCTTTCAGTTTTTCCTGCGTGGGGTTTGTTGGGATTCCTGAATGTACATATTCATATTTTTCATTAAATTTGGAAAATTTTATGCCATTATTTCTTTGAATTTTCAGTCAACCATTTCTATATCGTTCTCCTTCTGCGACTCTCATAATGCATATAATGTATGTTTTGATAGTATCCCAAAGTTCTCTCAAGCTCTGTTTGGTTTTAATTTTTTTTTTCTTTCCATTCCTCCACCTCAATTATTAAAATTGACTTGTCTTTGAGTTCACTGGTCCCTTCTTCTGCCAGCTCTAATCTGCTATTGGAAGTCTCCTGGGAATTGTTCATTTACTTTATGGTGGTCTTCAACTCCAGTCTATCTGTTTGGTTCCTTTTTACAATTTCTGTCTCTTTATTAAGGTTCTTTTAATGTTCATTCATTGTTTTCCTGTATCCTTAATTTTTTCTCTGTGTTTTCCTTTACCTCCTTGAGCATACTGAGGATCATTTTTAAAAAAGTAACTGTCCAGTGGGAGACCCAGGTTCAATTCCCAACCCATGCATGTTCCAAAAACAAACAAGCAAACAAAAGAAAGAAAACAAACAAAAAACAAAAGATTCAGAGTCTAAAAAATTAAGTTCTTATTTCTCATCAACAAATGGGGCTGCAATAACGGGATACTCGCACGGAAAAAAAGAATGGAATGTGACCTCCGCCATACAGCATACCGAAAAAAAAAAAAAAAGGAATTGTCTGGTATATGAAAAAGGAATTGTCTGGTATATGCAAAGACTGGTCTTCTTCATTGATGGTTTTAGTGTGTATTATATTGTTCTTTGGGATAGACCATCATTTCCTATTTCTTTATTAGTCTTGTAATTTTTTGTTGCACATTGTACATTTTAATATTTTAGCGTTAACTCTGGGATTTAATCGGGGCTGTTCCTTCAGTGTTTATCTAGATAGTAATGTGACTTAGATTTCCTTAAAGCGCCAGGTGCTTACAAAAAAAACCCAACCAATACAAAAAACTTCATAGTTTTTGCAAATTATCTTTGTGTTGGTTGGTGCTCTCCTTCATAGTTTAACCCTCTTATCATGAAAGTCAACATGAGGTGAATGTGAAGTGCTTGGTCTTCTCCATATTTTCTGACCCCCCCATCTGGTCCTAGGCCTGTGCTTGCTGTGGCCTTAGGAATTGCAATTCAAATGCTCTCTTTACTCCCAATAAAAGAGACTTTTGGGCATTCCTTCATCCACAGTTGCTTTGACTTAGTTGTTTCTTACACCACTTTGGCTGTCAGAAAGCTGCTTATGTCTGAATGACAAGTTCTAGATGGGCAAGCCAGAGGTGAGTTTCCAGTTCAGTCTTGCAGGTTGCCACACAATAGATTGACACCAACATACAGGCATTCCAGTATGCGTATAGGGTTACTCTTTTCCATCCAGCTAGGGCCAGGAATCACAATGGGAGTACAGTCTGGCTCCTGACTAGACCAGGGAGGGGGTGCAGGAGAGGCTAGCAAAGACATGAGGACCTTTTCCTATCATTTTTTTTTTTTTTTTTGTATGGACAGGCACCAGGAATCGAACCTGGGTCTCTGGCATGGCCGGTGAGAACTCTGCCTGCTGAGCCACCATGGCCTGCCTGCTCCTATCATTTTCAAAGCTGCATTTTCTTGATTCAGCCCTTGCCCAGTTACTGCAGCTCTTTAACTTTTTCTGAGTTTGAAGCAGATGCCTCTTCCATTGTTTGCTATTTGTTCAAAGGTTCTGTGGGGAAATGGCAACCTGAGGGTCTTATGTCTCCATCTTGGTTGACTGCCGTCTTAAATCTTTAAAGCTTGTTTCAGCTGTTATGGCGCCCCCTTTGTTGCTGGTGAACTAACATTTTATGACTTCCCTATTTTGTTCTTGGTCAGCATTGCCAAGAACAAATTTGTCAATTTCATTGGTCTTTTAAAAGATACAACTCAGCTATCTTCATTTTCTCCACTGTATGTATTTTTAAATTTCTGCTCTTATCTTTATTATGTACTTGCATATTCTGGATAACATTGCTCTTCTTCTAAATTTTTTAGATATTTATGTAGATTACTGATTTCTCACTTTCTAACATTTACATTTAAGGTCAAAACTGTTCCCCTATGTCTTTAGCTGTGTTCTGCACATTTTACTTTACATTTTCATTTTATAATTATAAAATTGTATAATGTAATTTCTTGTTTGACCAAAGGGTTATTTAGAAATTTATTGAAAAATTCTCAAACATTTTGGGACTTTTCAATTATCTTTTTGTTATTGATTTGTAGCTTAAGTTTACTATAGTCAGAGAATATCTGATCAAAATCTGTATAATTTCAATCTGTGGGGATCTGTGTTTTAATTTTAATTCTTTGAAATTTATTGAGACTAGTTTTGTGGCCCAGAATATTGTCAACCTTGCGTATACTTT
The DNA here is from genome assembly GCF_023851605.1 of Tamandua tetradactyla. NCBI lineage: Eukaryota > Metazoa > Chordata > Mammalia > Pilosa > Myrmecophagidae > Tamandua > Tamandua tetradactyla. The sequence continues at coordinate 55,067,902 of NC_135339.1, forward strand.
ATACATGTGGAAAAAATGTGTATGCTGTCATTGTATGGAATACTGTTTTTAATATGTTAATTAAGACAATTTGTTAATAACCATAAATTTCTATTCTTCTATTTTGCTTCTGCAAGCAGCTACTGAGAGGAATTTGTCTAAAAATGAATCATTGTTCATTTTTCTATTTTTTTCTTTTACTTCTGTCAATTTTATTTCACTGATATTGAAGCTATGGCAAATAATTTAAATTATTATATCTTCCTCGTAGACCGAAATTTCATTGTGAAATATCCATTTTATCTCTAATACTGTGTATTGCTTTAAAGTAAATTTGTATTTTAATGGCATAGCTAATCAACTTTATTTTGGCTAAGTTTTGTATGCAGTATCTTTTATGTTGAACCTCTCTATATTTTTATATATAAGGTATGTCTTTTGTAAGCAGCATATATTTGTTTCCTTTTGTCCAACTGAATAAGCCTTGTCTTTGAAATGGAGTATTAATTCCATATTTATTGTACTTTGGTTCAAATTTATCACCTAATATTCATTTTCTAGTGATCTCTCCTGTAATATGTTTTCTTTTCCTTCCCCTTATTATTTTATTTTTAAGTGATTTGTGCATATTTCTACTATTTTCTCTTTCTTCGCTTTTTAGTCATACATTCTTTTACTATTTTTTGGTGGTTACCATGGAGATTATGATACATATATCTCCTTGATTTATTAAAGTTTTATAAAAATTAACAATTTTAACGTCTTCCAGAAATGAAACAATGATAGAACAATCTAATTTCTATCACTTAGTCACCCACCAACCTTTGTGCATTGATGTATGCAATTTAATTCTCTGTATATCTTAAACCTCACAAGATATTTTATTATTGTTTCCTATGGTCAATATTAATTGTCTTTACCATCTATTTGCCCATTTTTTTGCACTTTATTCTTTCTTGAATAACTTTACTTTCATTGGGGATAATTTTGTTGATGTCTGAAGATTGTACTTTATTTTCTTTAGTATGGTTTTAGTGCGAAACTGCTGAGTTTCTTTTTAAAAAAATTTTCATGTATCTTTCTCTTTTAAAAAATATATTTACTATATATCAAATTCTAGATTGCAGGTATCTACTTTCTCTATTTTAAAGGTGTTGTTCCACTGTCTTCTAGAGTCCATTATTTCTGTTGAGAAGTCACTTATAATTTCAATGTTGTTCCTTTGCAGATAGTAACTTCTTTTGTTTCCTAGTTTAAGATTTTTCCTGTTTTTAACTTTGGGCACTTTTTCTAGTGCCCTATGATGCACCTTTGAAGGCATTTTTAAGTTGTTTTCTATTTTGGGGTTCATAACAACTATTGTATCTGTGGATTAATATCTTTTATCAATTTAGGAAAGTTATTAGTCATTATCTTTCCAAATATCTATACTGCCTTATTTTTTCTCCATTATTTTTTCCAGAAATATATATTTTTTATTCTCTAGGCAGGTAGACTAGAGGCAGGTCACCCGAATCAAGATTGGTATTATTTAAAGATAAGCTTCACTGCTTGTGAGAGAATCTCTATTTGCTGTTCATTATTAAAAGGTATAGTTCATCAGAATCTCATTTTTAATTATGGGGTAAAAAAACCCAGGAATTTTATCCTTAATAGTAATTGTACTTCTATTTAATTTCTTCTAGATTCATACGACTAATGAAATCTCTGCCCAGTTTTTCAGCTTTCCATTCATTACTTTTCCTTTTTTTTCAGAATCAGCAATGTCCCCGAAGGTAAATGGGTCCCAAATGCACAAATAATAATTATCTTGGTCTCCTTTTTTCATTCTTCACAGACCATGGCTGGCAATGGTCACTGTCTTGATAGCTCCCCCAAAACTTAAATCAGATGTTTCACACATTTTGGATAGATTCTGTAGTTTTTCTCAGCTGAAGAATTAGTCCTAATGAACCCAGTCACTCATTGCTGGCAGGAGAACTTGTATATAAATTTAAATATAAAATAATAAAATGAAAACCCATGAATCCACCATCTTACTTAGAATATTACCAATATAATTTAATCAACCTGCATCCTGTCTTGCCCTGACATTCATCAAGAAGTCACCACAATTGTGAATTCCCTTGTTTAAAATCCTTTCCTAAAATTATTTTTTTCTTCTTCCTTCCTTCCCTCCCTCCCTTTCATTCTTTCTTCTTTTTTTTCTTTCTCATCTATCTATCCACCCATCCATCCATCCATCCATCCATCCATCCATCCATCCATAAGCAATATATGCTTTATTTTAAAACTTAGTTTGAATTATATACAAAATATATACTCTACAGTCTGCTGAAACTTGCACTGAATATTGTGGTTCTTAGATTTATCCGTTACTGTAACACAGTAGTTCTTTCATCCGTTCTACTACATGTATTCTATTATATTTTCTTTCAGTGGACATTTGTGTTTTGTCCAGTTGCTTTTGGAATTAATACTAAGCTTTCCTCCATATTTCTGTGTATGTTTCACATTGTCAATGTTCAAGAGATTACCTAAGAGATACAACTTTGATCAGAAATATAAGAAAATATGTGTATTTTCAATTTTCTAGTATTATTGGTTTGTTCTTTGTTGGTGCACCAATTCACACACTGTTATTTGTATGTTCACTTTGATTCATACATTCACTAATACTTGAAATTATCAAACTTCTAAATTATTGCAAATATACTGTGTGCAAACTGGTAATCCTTGTGGCTTTCATTTACATTACTTTGATCAACTAATAAGTTTCAGCAGTTATTTATATATTGTTTTACCATTCATGTTTTCTTTTCTGTGAATATATATATTCATGAGATAAATATATATATCATGAGATTTGTTATAGGAATTGGCTCATGCAAAATAAAGTGTCAGTGGCCAAGAGATTTCAAACAGAGTCGAGAAGTTATCCTGCAGGTTATTCTTATGCATTATATAGATAGGCTACTGGAACACAGCTCTACAGTTTCAGGTACTTCCCTCTAGCCACTCTAATACACCATAAATTAAAAAGGTGATATCTATATAATCAAGAAGGTTTTCTCAATCCCTTGATGCTGAGTCCTAGCTCATCCTAGGATTTCTGTCCCAAGTTGCCAGAGAGGTTTACACCCCTGGGAATCATGTTCCACATAGAGGGGGTAGGGTTTGCTTGTACCAATATGTACCAATATGTACCAATATGTACCAATGTAATATATTACATTAATAGAACATGAGGGGGAAACACACAATCATCTCTATTGATGCAGAAAAGGCATTTGATGAAATCCAGCACCAATTCTTGATGAATACTCTTAGAATATTAGGAATAAAAGGAAAATGCTTTCTACATGACAAAGGACATAAACGAAAAATTCACATCATATCCAATGGTGAAGGACTGAAAACTTCCATTTAAGATCAGAAATAAGAGGATTCCTACTGTCACTGCTGTTAATCCATATTGTGCTAGCACTTCTAGCCCAAGCAATTAGGCAAGAAAAAGAATAAAAGTCATCCAAATTGTATCAGTAGATGCAAAATTTTCCCCTTTTTGCAGATTACATGATTCTACATATGGAAAACCCTGACATATCTATAACAAAACTACTGTTGCTAAGAAATTCAGACAAGTGGCAGATTACAAGATCAATATGCAAAAATCAGTAGTAATAAACAACCTGAAGAGGAAATCAATAAACATATTCCATTTACAATAGAAACTGAAAGAATCACATATCTAGGAATAAATTTAAAGGGATTAACCTAGGAAACTGAAAATATTGCTGAAATAAATAAAAGAAGATCTACATAAATAGAAGGACATTCCATGTTCCTTGATTGGAAGATTAAATATTAAGATGCCAATTCTACACAAAGCGATTTACAGATTCAGTGCAATCCCACTCAAAATTCCAACAGGATTCCTTGCAGAAATGGAAAAGCAATCATCAAATATATGTGGAAGAATAAAATACACTAAATAGCCAGATACATACTGAAAAAGAAAACTGAAGTTAGCGGGCTCGCATTTCTCAATCTCAAAACTTATTACAAAGCTACAGTAATCTCAACAGCATGGTACTAGCATGAGGACAGACATATAGACCAATGTAATAGAAATGAGAGTTCATAAATAAACCCTCACATGTATAGCCAATTGATTTTTGACACTTGATTTTGCCTCAATGAGGAAATAATTGTCTCTAATGAATGCTACTGGAAAAATTGGATATCCATATGTAAAAGAATGAAGGTGGACCCCTACCTCTCATCATATACAAAAGTTAACTCAAAATGGATCAAAAATATAAAAAGCAAAAGTATAAAATTTCTAGAAGGAAACATAGGTAAGCATCTTCAGGGTGTTGTGATAGGCAGTGGATTCTTAAAACTTCACACCAAAAGTATGAGCAACAAAGGAAAAAAAAGATAAATGTGTCTTCATCAAAATTTTAAACTTTGTGCATGAAAGGACTTTTTCATGAAAGTGAAAAGACAACTTACAGAATGGGAAAAATATTTGGAAACCACACAGCCAACAAAAGTTTAATATATAGAACATATAAAGAAATTTTACAACACAACAACAAAAAGAAAACAATCTAATAAAAACGGGTTAAAAAAAAAAAAAAGCTTGAATAGACATTTCTCCAAAGCAGATAAACAAATGGCCAGTAAGTACATGGAAAGATTGTCGATATCATTAGATATCACAGAAATGCAAATCAAAACCACGTATAATACCATTTCACACCCATGAGAATGAGTACTGTAAAAAAATAATGAAAAATAAAAAGTGTTGGGGAGGATGTAGAGAACTAGGAACACTCATTCATTGTTAATGGGAATGTAGACTGTTGCGGCTTCTGTAGAAGACAGTTTGGCAGCTCCTCAGAAAGTTAAGTATAGAATTACCACATAACCTGGCATTCCCACTTCAAGGTCTATATCTAAACAATTGAAAGCAGGGAATTGAACAGATAATTGCACAGCGATGTTCCTTGTGACATTATTCACAATTGCCAAAAGACAGAAGCAATCTAAGTGTTCATCAATGGGTGAATGGATAAACAATATTTGATATATACATGAAATGGAATATGACATTAAAAGGGATGAAGTACTGAACATGGATGAACTTTGAAGATATCATGTTGAGTGAAATAAGTCAGACACAAGAAGACACATAATGTATGATCTCACTAATGTGAGATAATTAGAATAAGCAAATTCGTAGAGTCAGAAACTAGAATATACGTTACCAGGGGCTGGAGTGGGGTAGGGAATGAGGAGTCAATACATAATTGATGCAGGAATTTCTGTTTGAGAAGATAGAAAAGTGTCAGTTATGGATAATGGTGATGGTAGCACAACATTTGAATAACACCACTGAGTTATATATTTGAATATGGTTAAAACTGGAAATTTACGTTGTATATTTGTTACTAGAATAATTTTTCTAAAAAGCCATAGGACTGTATAAAAAATATGAGCACTAATATAACTATGGCGTATAATAGTATAATTATATTAATATACTTTCATCAATTGTGACAAGGTACCCACTAATGCAAATTGTTAACATTAGGGGAAAATGTGTGTATGAGGGATGGGTAATGGGAACTCTGTATTTTCTGCATGAAGTTGCAGAACTTCTCTAATTAACTTCTCTAATTGAGAAATTAAATTTAAAAGGATAAAAAGCTATAAAAAATATAGTAAGAGAATATTCTGATAACTTATCACTTATGATAATAAATTTAAGAATGTAGATAAAATGGAGAGAAAAAGAAACAGACTATTTGAATTGTCCTATAGTTGTTAAAGGAATTTAATCTCTTATGAAAAAAAAAAAACTACTCTCAAAAAATTCCCAGACCAGATGAACTTACTGATGGATTCTACCAAATATATTATGAAGAATACTACAATCCTGCCCAAATTCTTCCAGAAAAGTAAAATATGCAATAATCCCCAACTAATTTATGACACCAGTGCACACAGAGAGTTAGTGTATGATTGTGTAATTAAAATTATTTAACAATATACGTTTGTGTGTTTAGAGAATTTTCTTGAAGGAGACAAACACTGCTAATAGAAGTTGCCTTCAAAGAAGGGAACTAGGGCACTGCTGTGAGAGAAAAATTTACTTTATATTATATAAATTTTGTACTTTTTGAATGATTTAAACCAGGTGCATAAACTGTGATTATAGTTAAAATATTTGATTTTCAGAAAATAAAAAGAGGGCTTTTTTTTTTTCTCACCTGACTTCCCATATATGAAATTTGAGGAGACTGTTTTATAGCTGTGTACTCTTCCAGGGACTCTTTGACATAAGAGAGTGGGTCTACCTAAACTTGAAGGTGGAAAAGGCCAATGGAGGATAAATTATTCACCAACTTTGTGGTGACTGAGACATGCCAGTACAGAAGAATTGGTTCTGTGGCCTTCTCTCTGACTGTTTGCATGACAAAGCTTCTACAGGCACTGCTAAAAATTTGCTCAACATTAAATTCTGGCCTTTTTCTTAAACACACTGTTGTTGAAGTGTGTCACCATCATTCTGCAACCTCATATGACAGATCTGGCTTCATATTTCCCTGAGAAATGCAATGGTATGATAACTTCCCCATTATTACTATGGGAGAAAAATAGAAATTAATGTCAATGAATTGTTTTTACAAACACTATTCTGAATGCAATCATTTTCTGCTTCCAAGCATGAATAACTTTAAGAGCGGTTCTCATCATCTGTCCCACTCCCATTACTAATGCTGTTTCTGGCAACTGACCAACTGTTTAGCATTCAGCTGTCTTGACAGCTGATAAGAAAGTAATACAAAAATGGTTGGGTGAGTGCTAACTAGAGTTGCTGGATTTAGATTTTGAAATACAGAAATGAGGGGGTGGTAAATGTCTGGAAATGGGAATGAGGAGGATAGAAGGACTTCACAGTCCTATGATTGACTGACTGTGTATCAACTTTGAGAATAAGGAAACTGATTGTCACTTATCTGAAAAAGGCAAGTGTTGAGAATGCAGTCAGAAGGTAGGAAAGAAGGGGTGGAGAAGACAAAATTCTTAGAAGTCCAAATAGATACTTAAAAGAGAGACTAAAACTCATTTATTTTGCTCAGAGAAGAGTTCTCAGACCTATCATGTCACATTTTATATACAATTCTATAAACCACTGTTACCCTGTAAAAACAAATTTGAGTAAGGTAGATGGACTTCCTTCAGTGGATATACTACAACAAGAATGAGGTAACAATAGACCAAGCCCTTGATCTTGAGGCTTCTCTTGTGAAGCTTATTTATGTAGCAGAAAAACTTACCCTACCTATAGGTAAGCCTAAGAGTTACTTCCAGGGGACCTCTTTGGTTACCCAGATGTGTCCTCTTTCTCATTAAGCCCAGCTCTGCAAGTGAAAGACATGACATTCAGGGGTGAACATCTTCCCTGGCAACATGGGCTATGATTCCTGGGGATGAGCCTGGCCCTGGCACCTTGAGATTGACAATGGCATCCTGACCAAAATGGGGGAAAGAGTGTAATAAATAAGGTATCAGTGGCTGAGAGAGTGCAAGTAAATTCGAGAGGCTACTCTGGAGGCTACTCTTACACAAGCTTCAACTAGACATTCTGCCTACCATATTGCCAAACCCCAGCGAAAACCATTCCTGCCAACCCTAAAGAACATTTAGGGTTTCATATGAGAGTCTACACAGGTTCCATGCACTGTGATTACTTTCCAGAAACCCACCACAACCAGATGGGCCAGATAAGTCCTGAAACCCAGAGGGACGAGCCTCCTCAGAGCATCAACTAGTTCCATCCACCTATCCCATATTATCAACAACTCTTTCCTACAGGAAAAAGTTAGAATGGGCATAGCCCAAATAACACTAAAAAGTGGGAGAAAGATCAGAGGAGGTGTGGAATTATACAGAGAAGGTAGGGTTTAACAAATGAATATGATTGGTGAATCATTATATTGATATTTCTTTTAGTCTCTGGTATTTTGGAGCACTAGTAGTAAAAACCTAAAATGGTGGAATTGTAACCCATACCAAAATCTGAAATCAGTTCTACAACTAATTATTGCAGTGTGCTTTGAAATTTATCACTTTTTTTATATGTTATTTTTTACCATAAAGAAAAGAAAAGTTGATTATGATGATGAATGCACATCTCTATGATGATACTGTGAACCATTGATTGTACAGTCTGGATGATTACATGGTATGAGAATATATAATATATATCAACAAAATTTGCATTAAAATAAATATAACTGAGAACAATAAAAAAAATGAACTAACAGATTTACAGAAAGAGCTACATAGGGTAGTGCAACGGTGTCTCAGTGGCAGAATTCTCACCTGCTATGGTGGAAACCCAGGTTCAATTCCTGATGCCTGCCCATGCCCAAAAAAAGAAAGAGCTACATAAAAAAGGGAGGGGGGGGGTAAAAAGTAAACATGCAGACTTTCAAAATAGAGCAATTTGAGGGTTACTGAGTATAGGGACAAAAAATTCAGCTTGTAATTAGGGCCTGAGGGCATTATTGCCTTGATGCTGCCAGAAATACTGAGTCTTCATGCATCCTGAAAAAAAATAAATTATCTACACCATAGTCTATTTTAAAAGATGGAAGTGTATGTGATTCATTTTAGAAATGGTTCCACTTCCAGAATAATTAAAATGTGAATGTTTTGTCATTACAACCACTCTTTTTTTAATTAGAGAAGTTGTGGGTTTACGAAACAATCATGCATAAAGTACAGGATTCCCATATAACTATTATTAACACCTTGCATTGGTGTGGTAGGTACATTTATTGCAGTTAATGAAAGCACATTTTAATAATTTATAATTATTTATAGCTTTAATAATTTATAATAATTTATAGCTTGAAAATGATCAAGCTAGAATTCACCTCAGAACTGTCTGAACTTCAAGCCTGTCCATGTGACCACTCAACAAGGATACGATGGTTAATATCTTAATGTGGCAGCAAATGACCCTCATGAATATCTATGATGTGGACAGGGAGTCTCCTTTGTCTTTCATGGTAAATATAACACTCCTGAGAGTCATGGTAAGAGTATGCTCTGGTACCAGCCCATCCGCTTGGTAGTTCCTATCATGCTACATGCCAGCTATGGAACCTGGCACCCATAACCATTTAAAACCCCTGTGTCTCCATGGGTTCACTTTGTGCAGCAATAACATCTACGTGTAACTGTGACCTTATTTCGAAATACAGTTTTTGCGGATGTATTCAAGTTAAGATGGCTCTATATTGAACTACAGATATGACTGATTTCCTTATAAGAGGAAGACAAACCCAAGAAGAGTATGCCATGTGACCTGATTACTTTACTATAGAACATGCTTTTTTCTTTTTTAATGCAATTTTATTGAGATATATTCACACATCGTACAATCCATCCAAAATCTGCAATAGTGGCTCACAGTATCATCACATAGTCCTCCAGTCATCACCACAATCAGTTTTTAGAATATTTTCATTACTTCAGGAATAAAAGAAAACCAAACACACCCCATAACCCTTATTCCACTCCTCATTGATCCCTAGCATTGATGCGGTACATTTGTTTCTGTTGATGAATGAATATTAAAATATTGCTGTTATAATCTATAGTTTACAATAGGTGTATTTTCCCCCCACATACTACTCTATTATTAACTGCTTGTAATAGTTTTATACATTTGTTCTAGTTCATGGAGAAAATTTTTTGTACATTTTTTTGTTAATCACAGTCATTGTCCCCCACAATATTTATTGAGTTATACAGTCCTGTGTTTTCACCTCTGGCTTTCTGTCCAGTGACATATACTCTGTCAACCACAATCACACACAATTCAGCACTATTGATTATACTCATAATAATGTGCTACCATCACCTCTATCCATTTTCATTCATTTAAATCCAACCTAGTTATAAGTTCTGTACATCTTAAGCAACTGTACTCTATTCTCTAGCCTCATTCTATCCCCTGGTAACCTATATTCTAGATTCTTTGTCTATGAATTTACATAGTATAATTATAGAACACAGATTTTGGCGTGCCCACTTTCTGAACAATGTACCTAAAATTGATTAAGTCTTCCATCCCTCAAGAAGTTATCAGTGAGTGGAGATTAAATGTAAACACATAGAATAAATTATTATAAGAGATATAATAAATGTATATACATAAAAGAAAGAGAAAGAATCAAAATATACTTGGTTTTTGTATTTATCCAAGAAGAACTTCCAGAGATGAGTGGCTTTGCATCTTGAAAAGTGACATGTGGTATCTAAATAAAGCATCCTTTTCCTGGCATATGTGTTGTTGCCTGCTTCAGATACATTTTCTTGGAATGGTTCACATGTGGATGAAGTCACTACTTCTATTAAAATCCCTCAAAGTCCTTTTTATATTATCAGGACTTTTTTTTTTTACTATTTATTAAAACACATTTTTTTTACTATTTATTTTGCTTCTTATTTGTGAAATGTCAGGATTTTATAAGTAGCATCTCTTTATTTCTCATACAGTTCTTGGAAATCTAGCAGCAAAAGTGGGATCTGTGAAACTGAAGCGAGGGTAACAATGGAATAGGTCTCCCCACAGCCAGAAGCCCAACATTGATAGAAAAGTAGATGCTGCCTACTTGTGGTCACTCCAGAATGGTAGATACTGGTATTTGAGAAGAGAAGCCACCTTCCTCAACCTGAAAGGCATGAGGCTTCGTGGTAGTTAACCAAGTGCCAGCCTCCCAGGGCTGTGCTGAAAGATGCTGCAGGGCAGTTTGCCATGGTCCTTGCACATGTGTTTATTGCCCTGGGTAGCCCTCATCTACCTTCTAGTTAGAGAGGCCTTATCAATTGACTAACTACAGCTCTTCAGTGAGTCGTTTGCACTCAATCATCTCCTCTGTTTTCCACATTAATCAAAATCACTAGATATTGACCCATTCTCCACTTTCTTTTGTGCTAAACTGCTGTTTCAGACTCATCTCAGTCCAAGGAAAAGGAACTGTAGGATCAGAGAACCAGAAGGAATTGGCTCCTTCCTCAGAAATGGAAATGTCTCTATTTTAACCTTAAATGAAACATTTCGAGTAAGGATGTTTAAAAGGATAATTAAAAATATGTCAGTGGGGTCATGTTACCATAAAGTATAGCTATCATCCATCATTGACATCTTGAGGGAAAATTTTTAAAGAGGAATCTGAACTTCAGGTCTCATTTAATAAATATTTACAATATCCATTACCTTTACACCTGAGCCTTTAGAAAAAAATCTGGGATTTTTTTTTTTACATATAATGTATTTTATGATGCTTATACAAAACATTTTTTATGATTAATATAGTAGTAAATCGTCATTCTAGAAAATTTAAAATGTACAGAAAATGTATTAAGAAGAAAGCTAAAGTCATCCATAATTCTACCTCTCACAGAGAATCATACTTAACATGTGTGACCTTAAAAATTTCAGGGAAAAAAAGTCAATTTATTTAAAGTAACCATGGTGTGGCTTGATTTTCTGCTTCATTTTCACTGGGATAAAGATAAAATAACAACTGCCAAAAGACCATTACATTTTTTTTGGAGGAAATGAAAAATTGAAATTAATCAAACTATAGCAAAAATATGGAAAAAAATCCTATCTGTTTTTTTCCTTCTATTTTTCCTCCACTGCGAGACCCAAATATTTTCTGGCTGATTTTCAGCATTAGCTGAGGATTGCTGATCTATCAACTCTTTTTTCTTTCCTGTGTTAGAGAGGCCATCTTTTAATATCTTAGTCATTGTAGGAGGTACACAAACTGGAATAAAGACAACTGTCTCATCTCCCAAATAAAACAAAACAACAAAAGCAAAAGAAAAAGCCCAACAGGACAAGATGGGAATGGCTTTTTTTTAAAACTTTGAGAAATCCTGTGAGAAACAGCTTAAGGAAATGTCAAGGATAATGCTCCTCTCCTTATCTTAGGAGTGGGCTATTCGCACATTACTGCAGGGAATTTTGGGATTTCGCCTGAATTTTTTTTAGGTATGATCATAGATGGTTTCAGGTTATAGCAGTAAAAATAATCTTGTACAACTCCTCGACACACTAAAGATCAGTCACATTTCTGGAGGTAAAACCCAGAAGTTTCGGCACAGTGCTTTCTGAAATAGAAGTGTTATAGTGCATGTTGGAGTCCTGTCATTTTTAAAGAGGCTCTTGATCGTGAAGTCACATGGACTTTGATATTTTGGTGGTTTGAGGTGTACAGGTGGCAAGTCATAATGAAAAGAGTCGTGATTCAAATTCTATACTTTTTATTAGCTAGCTTTTGGAAAATTATTTAAACTCTCTGACCCTCTTTACCCTAATGTATAAAGCAAGAACAACAACACCTATTTTATAGGGTTGTGGTGAGAATTAGAAATAATGAACATACAGGGATAGCATATAGTAGACATTCAATATGTAGAAAATATATTAGCATCCTTTATATAGCACATATATGATCAGAGAAAAATTGATCATTTTCCATGGAGAAAGGAAATTACTACAATAGGAATTTTCTACTAAGCAAAAAATATATCTCCTTTTGATCCATTCTTAACTCCCCGTCTCTTTCTGAAGCCTGCACTGTAAGGTCTGCAGTGGGGTATTTGGTGGACACTGGCTCAGAGAAGGGTGCCAGGGCCTAAACAAGGGCATGAAGAGCGTGTCCGTCAGGGAGAACGGGGCCCAGCATACCAGATCTGAACCCTAGAAGGGAGGCGAGGGCATCCACACAGGGAACCAACCCGGCAGGGGTGTCGTAACCAAGGGTAAGGAGGGTGTCTGTTTGCAGGGGTGGGTGCTGATAAATGTTATGAAAAAAATTGAAAGGTTCCAATTTTTTGGAAATATTTGCATATTTGCGTTTCCCATTTCTGGGAAATGTGGAAAAACACATTTGCTTACTGCAGGACAACTCAGATCCTTTAATATATTAATTTTATCTTATCTCTTCAGTAAGAAAGTCTTAGCCATTATGATGGTTTGCATTTTGTTTGTTTGTTTGGGTGCATGATCCAGAAATCGAACCCGGCTCTCCCACCATTATGATGGTTTATGTGTCAACTTGGTTAGGTCCTGGTGTCCGGTTGTTTGATCAAGCAAGTCCTGGCCTGATAGGCCATTACATAGACAGATTTAAATCATTAGTCAGTTGATTGCTTCTGTGATCTACATTCAGTGAAGGAAATTGCTTTCAACTGTAGGAGGAGTCTCCTCATCCAGTTGGATGAGATCTCCATCTCCAGAAAGGAAGAGGTGATGATTTCAGTAGGCAGAAAGAATTCCTGTCTACTCACCCAGCCACCTCCTCCTGGGGTATTCACCACTACCTTCATTGGAGTTCCCAACTTGAGGTTTCTAAGGAATTCAATGTCACCATCAAACTCCCAACTTACAGCCAAGTCTGCCTTATAGAATGTGGACTTGCCAGTTACCATTGGTTACATATTGCATGAGCCAATTCCTATATTAAATCTCTTGATATGTAAGTATGTATGATATATTTAAATATATACTATATATATTATATATATATATATATATATATATATTCCATCACTTCTATTTTTCTGGAGACCCTTGACTAATTCATCCATGGAACTCTTTCTTCATAAAAATTCTATTAGAACCACCTACCTGTGACAAAAGACCAGTTTTTATTTTTCAACCCATTGCAAATAGATGATTTTACATAATAGGATAAAAATGAAGTAGAAAAAACTGTTCTGCTTAGTCTCACAGTTTATGAAATTGCATAGAAGAGTTTTTCCTTCTGCAAATATATTTTTAGCCACAATTGAAGATAAATGTTATCACTGTGGACTTGCTACTGGATTGATGTCTTCACATGCCCTTTCCCAAGCACTATTTTGCTCTTTCCTGGATTTTCTCTCCCCAGATGTCTCCTCTCCATTCCAGCCACTAGCTTGAGGCCTTGTAGTACAGAAATCCCACTAGGGTTATAGCAAATAATCCTATGTCAACTGCTAAAAGCTTAGCTATGATCCACTCTTGGAGAGCATTCTGGAGACAAGGCTACTCTAAGACTTAAGTTAATCTTCCTAGTATATTCAAGTGTAAAAATAAAAGTGAAAGGTTCAATGATTTCTGAAGTTCCTTCCCTCTTTGTTCTAAAATAATACAACCCAATGGGGTACTTCATTTCCCACTTTTTCACAAATCAAGCTCTCTGAAACACAGTATGAAACTTAAACTTGAAATGCAAAATAATCATTTACACAAAGTATCTATATTAATCATTACATATACTTACTTTAAGGACTTGGTTCATATAATTGTGGGGACTGACAAGACCAAAATCTATAAGGCAGCCTGGCAGGCTGGAAACTCGGACAGGAGTTAATGTTGTAAATCTTGAGGCAGAATTTCTTCTTCTCTGGGAAACCTCTGTTTGTTTGCTTGTTTTTATTCGTAGTAACATAGGTACATTCAAAATTTCCCATTTTAAACACTTTCAAGTTTATACTCCAACTGTATAAATTACAGTCACAATATTGTTCTATCACCACCCATATTCATTACCCCAACTTTTTCATCTCCTCAAAAAGAATCTCTGCACTCATTAAGTAGTAGCTTCCTTTTCCACCCCACTCCCTGCCCCAGGTAACCTATAAACTACTATCTGTCTCTAAAAATTTGCTGCTTCTCGGTATTTCTTGTATGCAAAATTATACAATATGTGTCTTTTTGTGACTGGCTTATTTCACTCAGCATGATGTCTTCAAGGTTCATCCATATTGTAACATGCATCAGAACTTCATTCTCCTTACAGCTGAATAACATTCTATTACATATCTATATCACATTTTATTTGTCAATTCATCTGTTTAATTCAATAATGTTGCTATAAACATTGGTGTACAAATATCTGTTTGAGTTTCTGCCTTCAATTATTTTGGGTGCATACCAAGAAGTGGGATTACTGGGTTTTAAGTAATTCTATTTTCAACTTTCTGTGGAACCACCAAACTAATTTCCACAGCGGCTGTACCATTTTAGAATGCCACCAGCAGTGTATAAGTGGTCCCATGGCTCTACATCTTCACTAACTGTTCTAGTTTGCTAGCTGCTGGAATGCAATTTACCAGAAATGGAATGGCTTTTTTAAAGGGGGGATCTTATTGAGTTGCAAACTTATAGTTCTAGGGCCATGAAAATGGCTCAATTAAAGTCTATAAAAATGTCCAAATTAAGGCACCAGCAAAAGGTTACTTTCACTCAAGAAGGGCCACTGAAGTTCAGGTTTCTCTCTCAACTGGAAAGGCACATGGTAAATATGGAGACATCTGCTAGCTTTCTCTCCAGGCTTCTTGTTTCATAAAGCTCCCCTGGGACATATTCCTTCTTCATCTCCAAAGGTCTCTGGCATCATGGGCTCTCTGCTTTGTGGCTCTAAGAAAGGGACTCTCTCCAAAATGTTTCCTCTTTGGAAGGATTCCAGTAAATAATCAAGACCCACATAGAATGAATGGAGTTACATCTCCTCTATTCAAAAGTTAATGCCCACTATTGGGTGAGTCATATCTCAGTGGAGATAATCTAATCAAATTTCCAACATACAGTGCTGAACAGAGTTTTAAAAAAAAATGGTAGCTTCCACAAGATTGACTAGGATTGAAACATGGCTTTTCTAGGGCACATAAATCCTTTCCAACTGGCACACCAACACTCAATTATTTTCTGTTTCTTTTTAAATAATATCCACCTTATTGAGTGGGACGGGGTATCTCATTGTCATTTTAATTTGCATTACCCTGATGACCAATGATGTTTCATGTGCTTATTGGCCATTTATATATCTTTGTAGAAATGTCTGTTCAAGTCCTTTACCCTGTTTCTAATTGGGCTATTTGTCTTTTTGCTGAATTTTAGCAGTTCTTTATATATTCTAGATATGAAGTATTGATCAGCTATATGGTTAACAATTATTTTTCCCATTTTGTGTTTTTTTTTTTACTTTCTTGATAGTGTCCTTTTGTTGTACAAAAGTTATAATTTTGATGAAGTCCATTTTATCTATTTTCCCTTTGTTACACATTCTTTTGGTGTCATACCTAAGAAATCACTACCAAATCCTAGGTTGTGAAGGTTCTCTCCTATGTTGTTTTCTAGGGGGTTTATGGTTTTAGCTCTTATATTTGGGTCCTTGTTCCATTTAGAGTTAATTTTTGTATGTGGGGAGAGGTAGGGGTCCACCTGTATTATTTTGCAAGTTATATTCCGTGTTTTCCCTGCACCATTTTTTGAAGTGACTGTTCTTTCCCTAGTTAATATACTTTGCACCCTTGTCAAAATCAGTTGGCTCAATTCTATTCCATTTGTCTATTTGTCTGTCTTTATGCCAGTACATACTTGTTTTTATTATGGTGACTTTGCAGTGCTTTTTTATTTCTTCATTTTTTTTATTGGAAAAATTGTAGATTTACATAAAAATCATGCAAAATTGAGAAGTATGAGACCTCTAACTTTGTTCTTCCTTTGCAGTATTTATTGGGCTATTTGGAAACCTCAGTTTTTTTTCTTTAAGGCCTTCAGCTGATTGGATGATGCCTACTACCTAATCAAGGATAATCTCATTTATTTAAAGTTAATTGATGGTAGATGTTAATCACATCTACAAAATACCCTCGCAGTAACACCTAGACTAGTGTTAGACCAAACAACTGGAATCACAGCTGAGCCAAGTTGACATATTAAATTAAACATCAAGTCCCTATTTTTAATCTGAGCATTTTACTCTTAGGTGTTTTTCCTCAATTAGTTTAAAAAGGGGTCTATTCTTTTTCTATCATTCTCTATGTGCTAGGGATTCTTCTTAGTTTATATCATTAAATTCTCCCAGTTCTATGAAGAAGCTTGTTCACAAATGAAGAAACTGATGCTCAGAAAGGTGTAATTATTTGACCAAGATGATATCTACCTTGTACTAGCTGAACTCAGATTCAAGCTAGTAAGTAGACTGCAATATTAAATCAAACTATCTATTCTTTTTTGGAGTGTAAGTGCAGATCATATTCTTTCTAGTATAGAGTGGTCCCTCCTCAGTCAAGTATTTCCTCAAATAACATAATATAAAAGTCAAACTCAAAGGAAAGTTGCAGAGAAAACAATTAAAGATGGACAAATTGACAGCAAAATAAATAGCATCTGTCACTGTGAAATTAAAGAAGTATAAAGAAGAAGGATAAAAGGCAGAAACAATTTTATCACTGCACAGAAAAGTCATTCTCATATGTACTGATGTTATGGAGGCATCAATAAAAGGCCAAACTAAGTTGTACTCTGTTTAAAAAGATACAAAAATGAATAATTTTTAAAAATTGTTTAGGAAAAGCTAAGATTTAGGGGAAAAACATCAAGTTAAGGTATCAGTTTCAAGCAATGAAGCATTCTTTCTTGTGGTTCTCCTCATCCTCTAACAGAGTGACAGTTTTCTCAGTTACTCTGAGAAAACATTATCTTTATTTTGGATAAGGGGGACTATTATCCCTTGTCACTTCAAGTCCAGCATCACTTGTCACTTCAAGTCCAGCATCACTTGTCTGTGGTCCACACTAGGTCAAGGTTTAGAAAGAAAATTCCAAAATAGCATCTTAGAAAAATAGCAACTGTTATTGAAGGAAGTGGAGGCAAGAGGAGGGCTTATCCTTTTATTGGTCTCTAGGCACTTAAAATTGATTCAGCTAGACTGTTTCTTTCTAATTCATGTCCAGGGAAAATAAAATCTACTACTGTAAGCCTCCTGTAAACTGATAGAAATTTATATTCAATGGCTTGGCTGCAATTCTTTCTCTCAATAGTCAATCTCTGACAACCCATTTTAGAGAATCAAGCTATTAATCTTCATAAATACCAACATCTTAAAGTGATTGATATATCTGAACTACAGGATTGGAATTGAGAGCTTTCTTTGGATAGTTAGCAAATCCTCCATGACAAATCAAATGTTCTGAACTTGAAGTTCTTATATTGGTATTATGTCTTGGCTTTCCTGAAGCTCCAGTGACCTAAATGGGCCCATCAACACTTTAGAGATTTAGACACAGCACACTTCTCTTAAGAGACATGCTTTTTAAATTTAGTGACAATTTGAGAATTATACAAAATTTGATATTTATAAAAGGTAAATCACATATCAATATTTAATATTTTAAATATTCACATTAACACTTTGAAAATGAGTTATTTTATAAAACCAATCCTTTTCTGATGCAAATAATCAACCTTCTTCAATTTATCTCTTCAAAAATTCATTTTTTTGTGCTATATTTGTTTGGAGAACACTTCACTTTCATATCAGTCACATTTCAGCTAGCTTCTAGAAGGCATTTTGTTTCACTGAATCTTAAAAAAAAACTTTGTTCTTCAAAATATAGGCACCCTCTTCACCAGATGCACCCCAAAAGGCTAGCAATAAGAGCTCCTGGGTCATAAGGTGCATCCAGACAAGAACTTCCTACTGCTCCATTATTATCCATGTTCATCTGTGAAGGTTTCTCTCCTTAAGGTGAACTTCACACACCTTTCTCTCCTTAAGGTAAAATTACCCACAACCTTATCATCAGAACTGAAAGGGACCTTAGAAGTGATGAAGTCCAGCTATTGGTTATATGGAATTGGAAACACAGCCAAAGAGGTTAAGATCAAATGTCCATGTTTGCACAGGGAATTATCAGAAGAGCCAGAGCCAAACCAGGTCTTGTGGTATTAAAAGATGTGATTTTCTAAACAAAAATGCTGCCTCCACTGCAGTACTTAAATCTCTGTAATCTATATTCATTTCTGTGCCTACATATGTCACAAATATGATTAGAAAAAAAAGTCAATCAGACAGCAGTCCGTTGTGTCGTTTTGTATAACTGTTTTCTAGCTTTTCAGAAGTAAACAGTATATATGTATATGTATTTTTTTGGCATGGGCAGGCACTGGGAATCGAACCCAAGTCTCTGGCATTGAACCCAGGTCTCTGGCATGGCAGTACATCACTTAGAAGTAAACGATATTTTTTAAACTTCTTTTTCCTATTCTTAAATTGAGAATTCTTGAAAATGACTTTCACAATCTACATACTTTCCAAATGCAGAGAGATGCCTAAAATGGCAGCTTGCTGCCCTTTTAAATGTAGTGATGGTCTTGCAATACCGTCCAACCAAATGACTTCAATTTGCTTTGTGCTTCTGAGGTCTGGATCTAAGGGGAACATTTCCAAAGATGAGAAGAGACTGAAAAGAATTGCATCACTCTGTTTATCTACTTGGGTATTAGACTCATGAAAACCTTGAATGCAATTTTCAAATGTGTTGCCCTGTGCTGCCTGGGAACATGCACAATACAACTTCTTTTCACTACTGCTAAGAGACTTCTTCAACCCCAGCTTTAATATCTCTCAAGAAGGCTAATTAAGTAACACCATCTTTTTAGAAAGCTTTCATGAGTCTGAGAGCTTCCCCAATAGTGAATTAGGTAGAAAGGAAGTGAACCCCAGAGGAAAACCTCATGTAAAGAATTGGTTCTTAATCCTGGCTGTTCGTTGGAATAATGTGGGCTGCTTTAAAAGCATCAGCTGCCCACAAAGTTTGTAGATATTTAGTGCTGCTTATTGAAATAACCATAAATACATTTTGAAAATCCTGACTAATCAATTCCTTGATTTATTGATCTACATCCCTCTAAATATCCTTTTCTGCCTCTTGGGGTTGACATTTTATTTAGTTTTCCCAGACTTTTAGGCATGGATACTCCTTGACGGCTTAGACTAGATTTCCTCACCCACAGCATTTCTGAAACCTGCACATTAAAAATTATGTAGGGAGCTTGGTTCTCAAACCCAGACAATTTACCTCTATATTTCCAAGTCTGACTCCTTGCCTAAAATCTAGCCCATTTCTCTCATGGCCTAAATCTCTCTCCTCAAAGACCAGAATTACCTCACCCTTGATGTTCTTGGAAATAAAAATCCATACTCTTTCCACATCTGTCAATAGTAACATCATTATCAATAGTAATTTTAATGTAATATTTCCTTCTTTCTTAGCACTTAATATTATGCTAAGCTTTTAAAATATAAAATACACATATAAAATTTAAATAGTATGTATATATATATGTGCATATGAGAGAGATATTAGTATCACATATTGCACATACAAAAATTTACCCTGCCATTCTTTACTGAAGAAACTGAACACTGTCCCCATCCAATACACACTGACTTAATTATGTCTTTCTTGTGATTAAAGACCGATCTGCTTCATAAAACTTGCTTACATTCTATCGTAGGACTCATCATAGTTGTAAAGTACTTATTTTTATAACTAGTTTTTATAACCAAGTTAGCCATTACTTTTTTTTTAATGAAATTTTACACCTTAAATTCTGTTATACTTGATTTGGATTTTTCTTGCTCTTAAAGTTGAAAGTGTAGGATATTGGTTTCATGCTTTTCTTTTCAAAAATATTGCTTTGCAGCTATCAGTTACTCTCTGCACAATGATTTAGCTCTATCTCACAAATTTTTCATGTGTTACTTTCATTATCAATCACTTAAAATATTTTCTGTATTTCTACTTTGATTCCTTCTTTTATTTCCATTTTGATTTTCTTCTTTGTCACATTGTTTAAAGATAATTTTTAAATTTACAAATATTTTGTGGTTTCTAAATAACTTGTTCTCCAAATTAATTTCATTATGAAGAATTGTCACAGGGAAAACATTTTAGAAGAAAGCTAGATGCAGACATTTGGAGATACTTGGAGTGCTGACAGAGAGCAGATGCCTAGACACAGATGTTTGGAGATGCAGAGTCTATCAGATGTTGTCATGTGCTTTCCCATGAGGTGCTAAGTAAGCCAGAACCTGGAGAGAACCAATGCAGAGACAATTGGAGATGCAAAAAGAAAATGCCTCCGGGAAAGCTGTTTGAATCCGGAAGCCAAAGGACCTGCAGATGCCAGCCATGTGCCTTCCCAGCTGACAGAGATGTTCCAGATGCCATTGGCCTGTCTTGAGTCAATGTATCTTTCTCTGGATGCCTTAGTTTGGACATTTTTATGTCCTCAGAATTATAAATTTGAAACTTACTAAATCCCCTTTATAAAAGCCAACCCATTTCTGAAGTGTTTCATTCCAGCAGCATTAGCAAACTAAAACAGTGGTGAATTTATCTATTTCTCCCTTTAATTTGTCAATTTTTTCTCTATGCATTTTGAAGTTCTGCTGTTAGGTATATAAATATTTATGATTGTTACGTCTTTCTTATGAATTAACCTTTTATTTTCCTTTGAGAAATATTCAAACATCCTTCTTTATCTCTAGTAACAACCTTTGTCTCTAGTGAAAATTTTTGAAGCCTAAATTATCTTCACATCCCTTTGCTGTCTCTAACTTCCTTATGCTTATTGTTTGCATGGAGCATGTTTTCCATCCTTTTATTGCCAACTTGTCTGTGTCTTTATATTTATAATACAACTCATAAATAAAGCATACAATTCTGTGTTTTTCTACCCATTTTTAGTCTCTGGACCTTAAAGTGTTTTGTCTATTAATATAATTTAATTATTGATGTTTGGCATGAAATGGTTAAATCTATCATTTTGCTATTTATCTCTTTGTACTATCGGATTTTTGTTCCTCTTTCATCTTTCCTAACTTTTTAAAGTTTTTCACATTAAAAAATTCTATTCCTTTCTGTATTGGCTTTATAGCAATACGTCTCTGTAGGTTTCTTTTAGTGTGATTGCTTTGTGATTGTAAAATTCATCCTTAACTTTTCATGGTGCACTTAAGTTAATACTGTTCTACTCAGAAAATATAGCAATCTTGCAACCACATAGATCAATTTACCTACCACCATTCTTTGTTATTGTTTTCCTACATATTACATCTATTTACATTATAGTCCAAATAAAACATTTTCTTACTTTCAACAGTCGTATTTTTTTCTTTCTCTTTAAAGCCCAATAATTCTGTTATAATATGTCTCAGTGTTACAGTCATCTGTATTTTAAAGAGCAAAATAATATATTTACTCACATATTTGCCAATTGTGATATTCTTTTTCCCTTCACAAAGAACTGAATTTGCCTGTATTATTTCCCTAAGTCTGAAGAACTTCCTTTAGTGTTCCTTGTAGTTAAGAAGGCAACAATAGACTTCCGGAGAAGATGGCGGCTTAGTAAGACGCGCGGGTCTTAGTTCCTCCTCCAGAAAAGCAACTAAAGAAACAGAAACAATACGAAACAGCTCCCGGAGTCACGACAGAGACCAAAAAGACAGCGTACCCCATTCTGGAACAGCTGAACAGGCAGGGAGAATCTGCTGCGGTGAGATACCCAAGGGGCGCGCGGTTTCCCGGCCGGGGCGGCTGGCGACTGGGGTCCCCTCCACGCACGTGGCTCCCCGGTCTGACTGGGAACATTGGATAGCGGGGCCCTCCCGTCACGCTTGGCATTTCGGGCCAGCTGGGCAATTGGGACCGGCACTCTCCCAAGCCGCGGCGGCCAGCGACCCCCACCTCCACGCGCGGTTTCCCGGGCCGACTGCCGTGCAGACAGACGAGCGCCACGAGCGCCACCTACTGGGCAGGAAAAGAAAAACAGAGCCCAGAGATTTCACAGAAAAAGCTTTCAACCAGCTGGGTCCCACACCCAGGGAAATCTGATCAAATGCCCAGACACCAGCAGAAAATAATGGATGACGCTCGGAAAATTGAAGATATGGCCCAGTCAAAGGAACAAACCAATAGTTCAAATGAGATACAGGAGCTGAGACAACTAATGCTGAATATACGAACAGAAATGGAAAAATTCTTCAAAAACCAAATCAATAAATTGAGGGAGGACATGAAGAAGACATGGGCTGAACAAAAAGAAGAAATAGAAAATCTGAAAAAACAAATCACAGAACTTATGGGAGTGAAGGACAAAGAAGAAAAAATGGAAAAAACAATGGATACCTACAATGGTAGATCTAAAGAGACAGAAGCTACAATTAGTGAACTGGAGGATGGAACATCTGAATCCCAAAAAGAAACAGAAACTATAGGGAAAAGAATGGAAAAACTTGAGCAGGGGATCAGGGAACTGAATGACAATATGAAGCGCACAAATATACGTGTTGTGGGTGTCCCAGAAGGAGAAGAGAAGGGAAAAGGAGGAGAAAAACTAATGGAAGAAATTATCACTGAAAATTTCCCAACTCTTATGAAAGACCTAAATTTGCAGATCCAAGAAGTGCAGCGCACCCCAAAGAGATTAGACCCAAATAGGCATTCTCCAAGACACTTACTAGTTAGAATGTCAGAGGTCAAAGAGAAAGAGAGGATCTTGAAAGCAGCAAGAGAAAAACAATCTGTCACATACAAGGGAAACCCAATAAGACTATGTGTAGATTTCTCAGCAGAAACCATGGAAGCTAGAAGACAGTGGGATGATATATTTAAATTACTAAAAGAGAAAAACTGCCAACCAAGACTCCTATATCCAGCAAAATTGTCCTTCAAAAATGAAGGAGAAATTAAAACATTTATAGACAAAAAGTCACTGAGAGAATTTGTGACCAAGAGACCAGCTCTGCAAGAAATACTAAAGGGAGCACTAGAGTCAGATACGAAAAGACAGAAGAGAGAGGTATGGAGTAAAGTGTAGAAAGAAGGAAAATCAGATATGATATATATAATACAAAAGCCAAAATGGTAGAGGAAAATATTATCCAAACAGTAATAATACTAAAAGTTAATGGACTGAATTTCCCAATCAAAAGACATAGAATGGCAGAATGGATTACGACCCAGCAATACCACTGCTAGGTATCTACTCAAGGGACTTAAGGGCAAAGACACAGACGGACATTTGCACACCAGTGTTTATAGCAGCATTATCTACAATTGCAAAGAGATAGAAACAGCCAAAATGTTCATCAACAGACGAGTGGCTAAACAAACTGTGGCATATACCTACGATGGAATATTATGCAGCTTTAAGACAGACTAAACTTATGAAGCATGTAATAACATGGATGGACCTAGAGAACATTATGCTGAGTGAGTCTAGCCCAAAACTAAAGGACAAATACTGTAAGGTCCCACTGATGTGAACCGACATTCGAGAATCAGCTTGGAATATATCATTGGTAACAGAGACCAGCAGGAGTTAGAAACAGGGTAAGATAATGGGCAATTGGAGCTGAAGGGATACAGACTGTGCAACAGGACTAGATACAAAAACTCAAAAATGGACAGCACAATAATACCTAGGTGTAATGTAACTAGGTTGGAACGCTGAATGAAGCTGCACCTGAAATATGGTTTTTTGTTTGTTTGTTTGTGTGTTTGTATCTTTTGTTTTTGTTTTTTTCTTTTTCCTTTTTATATATATATATTATTAGTATTATTATTTTAATTCTCTTCTCTATATTAACATTCTATATCTTTTTCTGCTGTTTTGCTAGTTCTTTTCCTAAATCGATGCAAATGTACTAAGAAATGATGATCATACATCTGTGTGATGATACTAAGAATTACTGAGTGCATTTGTAGAATGGAATGATTTCTAAATGTTGTGTTAATTTCTTTTCTTTTTTTTGATTAATAAAAAAATTAAAAAAAAAAAAAGAAGGCAACAATAGATTTATTTTTAGTTTTTATTTATTTAAAATAACTTTATTTCATCCACATTTTTTATTGAGATTTTCACTGTATGTAGAATTCTTGGTTTTGCTTTGAGGCAGGGTTTGAAAGTTATTATTCCACTATTTTCTGCCCTCTACCAACTCTGATGAGAATTCAGCAGTCATCTCTACTGTTCATCTCCTCTCTGTAAGGTGTCTATTTTTTGTCTCTGGTTGGTCTAAAGATTTTTTCTTTTATTGTTGTTTATTGCAGTTTGACTCTGTTGTGCCAAATTTTTTTTGGGGGGAGGGGCTAATGTTTGCTTAGGATTTCCTGAGCTTATTTTTATTTTTATTTTTTAGGGCAGCCTACTGCCACTTACAGGCTGAAAGATACATATTTCAGGGCACTAACTACATTATATTATTTTAATAATCTGTAGTAACGCATACCACAACGTTGTGGTATAGTGATAGATAGAAGACTCTTCAGTGTCTGTTGCACCTTGTTTTTTTTTTCAAATGGAGCTATATTTCATTGTTAGCATGCCTTTTAATTTTTTTCTCTACTAAGAAGTTTTAAAGAGATATATTCACACACCATACAATCCATCCAAGGTATACAGTCAGTGGTTCACAGTTTCATCACATAGTTGTGCATTCATCACAACAATCAATTTTAGACCATTTTCATTACTCAAAATAATAATAATGATAATTCCCTACCCTTTACCCCCCCCCATTATTTATCCTTAGCATTGGTGTGGAACATTGGTTACTTTTTGATGAAAGAATATTAAAATATTGCTGCTAACTATAGTCCATAATTTGCAATAAAGGCATTTTTCCTATATCCCACTCTATTGTTAATTCCTCGTAATAGTGACATACATTTGTTCTAGTTCATGAAATATACAAATTTGTTTATATTTGTATTATTAATCACAGTCATCGTCCACCAAAGGGTTCACTGTGTTATACAGTCCCATGTTTTATCTTGTAGCTTTCCTTCTAATGACATTCATAATTCTAAACGTCCTCTTTCAACTATAATCGCACTCATAATTCAGTGCTGTTAATTATACTCACCATAATGTGTTATCATCATGTCTATCCATTTCCAAATATTTAAATTCAACCTGCTTAAAAATTCTGCACACTTTAAGCTTCCGGTCTCCATTCTTTACCCTCCTCTGTCTCTTGGTAACCTATATTCTAGATTTTAACTCTATGAATTTACTTATTACAATTAGTTCACATTACCTTCTTAGCTTCTTGAACTTGTAAATTTATTAGGAAATATTGGTCATTATTTCTCCCAATACTTTTGTGCCTAACTCTGTATCTCCTTCCTCTTCTTCTGGGACTTCAGTTCCACATATGATAGAACTTTTGATATTGTCTCACAGATCATTGAAACTCTGGTCATTTGATTTTTCAATAATTTTCTCTCTGGTCTTCAGATTGGTTTTTAAATTCTATCTTCACGTATACTCACTCCTTACTTCTTCTTTACCCATGAAGCCATGTGGTGATAATTTTTAATGATAATATAATGTTAAAAACTTTCTTTTTAAAATAATTTATATTTCTTTGATGAGATGTCTGATTTGTTCACTTATTATGAGCATATTTTATATATTTTCTTGCACATTATTATGACTCCTGCTATAAAATCTTTGTCCTGATAATTCCTACATCTGAATCACCTTGTAGTTGGTCTTAATTAATTACCTTTTCTCCTATATATGGGTCCTGTCCAGTATTTTTTGGATTTTTCAGTAATATTTTCTTTAATATATTTTTTAATAGCATAGGAACTCTAGACTTTGTTATATTCCTCTAACGAATATTGATGTTTAATTTTGTTTTAGTAATCAGTAACGTCAGCTGGACTTAAGGTTTATACCATTTCCACTATGATGGGTAGCAGCTAAACTCTGGGTTTAGTTCTTTTAGTCTTAGCTTTACTGCTGCATGCATAATTAGTTCAGTAGTCAGACAAATATTTACACAGAGTTTATATGTTGATTTTGTGGCCTCCCGACTTTTTTCTCTTTTCCTGTATTTCTCTTCTCTCTTTTCATCTATGATGAGCACCCCAAACTGTATTCTCTCGCTGTTCAAGCCAATATGACTACAGTTTTCACCCATGCTTTATTTACCATACATAGATTTTATAGCAAAATGCCATGAAAATGAGTAACTCAGTTTCTGTTCCCAACTTCCAAATTTTGACTGTCTTCTAAATTACACCTACTGTCACTCTCTGGTGCCTTCAGGTGGTTGGTTTTTATATTTTTTCCAGTTTATAGTTATTGTATCGGTTGGAGTTCTTCAGAGAAACAGAACCAATATAACAGCAGTTCTGGGACCCTCCAGTCTTATAGCAGTTTAGTTTGCTCCTCCCATCCCCCTTTTGCACTCTGTGAGACTTTTCCACCTTTGGTTTCTTTTCTGTTAGGTTATCCTGCCTTAGGGAGCCAAAAGGGGTCAATCCAGAAAAGTGGGTCACTCCAGAAAAGCCTGTTCTGCCTTTAGGGCATCCTACCAACAGTAACTGGATTGGGCCAGTGCACCACTTGGTCACTGCCATTCTGCCTGGTTCCCCCCACCCCTCTCCCACCAAGGCCCGTTGGTATGCAGCACTTCTCAATGGTTTGTGTTCTGCCCTGAGTCTCAGGGACTTGGATCCCTATGCCTGGTCCTGACTCATTGCTCTGAGTTTCTGAGTCCCAGGTAGAAGGGACCCAGGCTGCTGCTTATGGATAACTAAATCCCAAACTATATGGGGCTAAGTAAAGGGGAGGGAAGGGGACCAGCTGGTCTAGGATGGAAATTCCCCACTTGTACTGGTTTGAAATGGTGTATGTACCATAGAAAAGCCATGTTTTACTCCTAATCCCATTTTATAAAGGCAGCCATTTCTTCTAATCCCTATTCAGTATTGTATGTTTGAAACTGTAATCAGATCATCTCCCAGGAGATGTGATTTAATCAAGAGTGGTTGTTAAAATGGATTAGGAGAGATGTGTCTCCACCCATTTGGGTGGGTCTTGATTAGTTTACTGGAATCCTATAAAAGAGAACAACAAGAGAGAAAGTGAGGAGGTTCAGAGAGAGCAGAGCAGAATGACATAACCACAAGAAGCAGAGTCCACCAGCCAGCGATCTTTGAAGATGAAGAAGGAAAATGCCTCCTGGGCAGCTTCATGAAACAGGAAGCCAGGAGAGGAAGCTAGCAGATGATGCCATATTCGCCATCTGGAATGTGCCTTTCCAGATGAGAGAGAAACTCTGACTGTGTTCACCATGTGCCTTTCCACTTGAGAGAGAGAGAGACCCTGAACTTCACTGGCCTTCTTGAACCAAGGTATCTTTCCCTGGATGCTTTTGATTGGACATTTCTATAGACTTCTACGGACATTTTCTCAGCCTTAGAACTGTAAACCAGCAACTTATTAAATTCCCCTTTTAAAAAGCCATTCTGTTTCTGGTATATTGCATTCTGGAAGCTAGCAAACTAGAACACCACTGATATTTTTCTCTCTTAGATTCAGCATTTATGGAGTCCTACTCTAGTCTCTACTATCCTTCAGAGTTCTAAACAAGTAGAATTTGTTCTTATATTTGCTGAATATCTGGGGAGGTTTTCTTTGGGGGATATCTTACATCTCAACACTTTCTTCTACCTTCTCCAATCTGCTCTTGAACCTTTCTATTGAGGTTTTTTTTTGCTTCAGTTACTGTGCTTTTGAGTCTCAGAATTTACTTTTGTCCTTCTTTATAATTGCTGTCTCATTACTGAAATTCTTATTTTGTTCATACATTATTTTACTGATTTTCTTTAGGTTTTTGCCCTTGTTTTCCTTTAGTTCATTGATCCTGTTTATGAGAGTTGTTCTAACATCTTTGATTGTAATTACAAAGACTGTATTTGCTCCAGAATATTTTCCGTTGAATTCTCTTTTTTTCCTGTGACTGGGCCGTACTTTCCTGTATCCCTCTTTGTATATTTTGTAATTTTTTTGTTGACAGCTGGACATTCTGAGTATTATATGGTGGTCTCTGCAGAAATTTAGTTCTACTCTTCAGTCTGCCAGACTAAGAAAAAAAAAGAAGGAAATAAAGAGTGGTAGGGGAAATAAAAGAAAAAAGATGTAAATAAAGAAAACACACACAAGAAAATTAAAAAAAAAAAAACAATAATGTGCACTACCTCTCTAAGTCTCTTATTATTTGTCAGTGGGAAGCCAGAAGCTCCTTCTCTCAGGGTCAGAACCTACGTCAGCATCTCTCTCAGGGATCTGCCAGACCCAAAAATATAAAACAGAGAAGGAAAGAAAAAACAGACAACGAAAAAGAAAAGGGGAGAGAGGATGAAAACAAGAACAAAGTACACTGGCTTTTTATGTCTCTGAAGATCGAGATATGTTGGTAGAAGGCAGAAGATGCTGTTTCTGAGTGAGACGATGGCTAGCATCTATACTGGACCTTCAAGTAATCTTCAGACTAAACTACACAAAAAAGAGAAAGAGGAAACCCAACCAATAAAATAGTACACTGGATCTTTAAGTCCTGATAGATCCATCTGAGGCCAGAAACCACTGCTGTAGAGAGGGCTGAAACCAAGGCCAGAGTCTACCCTGCGCCCTCAGCAATCTGCCAGACCAGGAAATGCCCACACAAAATGGAACAAAATGAAACACTAGCTCTTCTCATCTAGGCCCTTAACACCAACTTTTAGAAGAGGAGGTTTGTTCTGCCAGCCCTGGCCCCAGGCAGCAGCTCCCAGAACCATTTCTGCAGCTGCAGCCATTTCTGAGGCCTGTGCCGTGGGGCCAAGCAATGGAGACTGGTGTTTGGTTTGTGCTTTCACTTACAAAAGCCGAATGCTCAGCTTCCACTGGCATTTCTGCAGTTGCTCCAAATGTCCATTCTGTTTCAGGATTACTACTAAGTAATTCCAGTATCTTTTTCCAGCTCTTTCATTTTTCTAGTGGTGGAAGAGATTTGTAAAACTTGCTACTATGCCATTGTACATTTAAGTTTTCTCGCTTCCAACTTTTGTTCCAAGAAAAAATGGACCCTTTTACTAAAATGGGTTTAAGCTATACCTCCCATTTACAGAGGGAGAAGGTACTGGTTACCGAAGAGAAAGTAGTGGTGCAAAGTATTTAGATAGCACACATACTATGGTGTATTTGGGGTAAACAGCCTTCTATAGAAATTAGTTTATAAAGGCTCAGAACAAAATGATTCTACTTTAAGCAAGTGTCTGTATATGTCAAAGAACTCAAAACTGAAGATCTGAAAACAATAAGTGATACCCCATATAGGTTTCATGGGACAATGCAATGTGGCATAGAATCTGAAGAAGAAGGAAGCCTGGATAAGAATCATCTCCTTAGTCCCTCTAAGTATTGACATGAGTTCTTTAGTGGGGGAGAATTTTACATTAATATCAGAAACCCAAATATATGCTTTAAAATGTGCCATCTGTCAATGTATATAACAAACTGGGTATGGATTAAGATAATGGTTTGAAGCAAGCTCAACAAATCTTTTTGTCATATCCTTACAATCCTCATTTTAAGAATCCTCCTTAGGTATTTTCTCTAGGAGGAAAAACTGCCGTGATTCTTGTGCTTATAGAAGATAAATCATGTAAGGGGGCCACCTTACAAGACTTTGTTCAAACAAAGCTTATTTATTTTTCACACAGTACACAGAGGGCCACATATTACACGACAAGTGGGGCCCTGTTATTTTGTGAGCCCTGGAATACAGCAGCAGTTGGGTTAGTACTCAATGAGTCATGCTGCCATTGATCCAATTCAATTGTGAAGACATATAGGCAGATTCCTTCACACCAAAGGCAGTCAGTCTGTTTTGAGCATCAAAAAGATAGAGCCTAATGTCTAGATTTTTTTCCACCAGAGCCCATGCTGATATAGAAAAGTTTTTCTTTCTATTTTTCATTTACTTGTCATCTCTAGCTTTTTAAAATGAACTTTTAAATGAAAAAGTAAATTATAATGATAATCTTTAAATTTATCATGTGCTCTGTATGTAGCAGGCAGAGGCTTATGTGCTTTGCCTCAATTAACCCTCACAATCACTTAATGTGGTAAGGCATTGCTTTCTTATTCCTGCTTTTCAAATGAGGAAATCCTAGGCTCAAAGTCATTAAGGACCTTTTCTGAAGTCAATACCCCACAGCTAGTAAGTGGTGTAGCTGAGATCCCTGCCATCCGTTGTGCTCCAGAGACTACTTTTTTAAATACCACACTCAAGTACATCCCTGTATTTTGGTCAGTATACTGTAAAAACAATTTTAGTGTTCTATGGGTTGAGCATCTTAATTTTAGAGATCTCTATACTGTTCTCCATTAGGAACATGCTTGTTTTCTGCATCCTCATTTTTTCTTGCTATCTTGCTAGCTCTCCCCTTCCCACTACCACACTTTTTTTTCTTTTAATTGGAGCAATTGTGAATTTAAAGAAAAATCATGCATAAAAAGCAGAGTTCCCATACACCCCACTGCCACCACACACAATTATCCCTCTTTTTCCACCACACACCTTGAATTGCATATATACGACTCTCCAAAATCTTCCTGCAGCCTTTTATTCCTTTCACTGCCCTGTCTCTTTCTCTTTCTTTCAATGGAATTTTACAGAAATGTTAAAGTGTTACAAACTAAATGCAATTTGAGCAAGAAGAATTAAGTCATACAAAATAGAGCCCCATGTGAGAAGAACCCTTTTGGGGTTGAGTAACAGCTGGTTTGACAAAGAAGCAGCTGCACCGAAAAAGGTTGTTTAAAGAAAGTATTTTTAGTCCTTTAGGATTTTCATCTTCTTTTTGGAATTTTAGCATTACTTGCACTCTATTCCATATGTTGTGAAAGTTTATATTTTGCAGCAGAGTTTCCAATTTAGGATAAATCCCAAAATGTCCTAGAGTTCTCCTTGATGTAAAGTGGCAAATGATAGTATTACAGAAGAAAGAATCTATGTTTTCTATGGCTCCAAAGGCCAGGCTCTGATGCTTATACACATGGCTTATAGAGGAGCTGGAAGTCCATGATCACCTCGGTACTATCTGGAAACAAAGTTCATCCAGGCACATTGAATCTTAGGACAAAAGATCACATCAACTGCTGGACATGTATTTGTCACTAGGATAATAACAGAAGTGAAATACAGCTTCATTTTGAAATAGTTTTTAGTTTTTCTTACTATGACTTTGTTGCAATATACAATTGCATTTGATACGCCCAACAATCTTATGAACATAGAATCCTCATTTTATATATGAGCAAATTGAACTTCAGAGAGGTATTTAAGTATCTTGCATACGTTTCCATAGCTTAAACATAGCTGAGCTGGGATTTGAAACCATTGCTTTCTGATTCCAAAAACTTCTTCTCCTAACTTCAAATCCTACATAAGGAAGCGATCTTTTAAAATGTTTCTGAACAAGTTTCCATTCTTCTAAACTGAGATTCAAGGGAGAGAATTTACTTCTTGGTGCGAGAGACTTCCTGATTCTCTTCAATATTTATTTCCTCTTATTCTTTGTTGATAGATTCCTAATTTTTAGCTTCACCTTTTTGTCTTCCTTCTTTATTGATGTTTTCTGCTTAGAATGTGTATGAAATAGCTGGAGCTCCAGCAGCCATTTCAGTTTCTGAGGGGTCTCACTTTGGGGATAATAAGGGAGAAAGCTGGAAGGAGTCAAAGCACAACAGCTTCATGAAAATACTACACCAAATATGGTCTGCCTAACTACACAAAAGAGAATCACATTTCTGTCTCTTTAAGCCATTATAATTTTGGTTATTAAAATTATTGCCATTGAACCTAGGCCTAACAAATAAGCTCTTCTTTCTCTTCATTTTTTCATGTCTGGAGGTTGCAGAATATAATAAGGCAGCCATCTTGTAAATAACAGCAACACGTTAAAGACAACAAAGCAGACAGATGGAAAATACCTGAGTCTTTGAGAATATTACTGGAGTGCTAAATTAATCTGCTCTGGAGATGCCTATTTTTGTCATTTATTACATGAGATAATTCCCCTTTTTAAGCCAGTTGAGTTAGGGTACTCTAGTATTTGTAGATGAATGCATTCCTGATGCTTCATTACTGTACTTAGAATAAAATCCAAAATTCTTACCAAGATTTATCTACATGGCTTCTGTGCAGATCTGGTTCCTCCTTACCTTTCCTACTTTCAAATGTTGCTTATTCACATATCCCCTCAGGGCATTTATTTTGTTGGACTTATTCCATGTCCCCAGCATCTAGTAGTGCTTTATCTATAGTTATTGCTCAAAAAATATTTACTGAATCAGTAAGTAGATGGATTATGTCTCCCAGAGCTGATTATTTTGCTAGATGTTTTCCTGGAGTGGTCTCCATCAACTCTGCTTTTTCTTCTCCCATGAACTCTTAAATTTTGAAGCATCAATCCTAAATTTTCATTACAGTTACATCTTATTTCCTGTACTACCCAGGACTCTCTCTTCCCTTCTTCACCCTTTCAATATCCCCTCATTCTTAAATGCAGAGAGTGATGACTTCAATCTGTGGTGACCTCAGGGCTTTAACATGCAACTGGTGAAGTTAGATAAATTGGGGGTTTTTTTAATGCTCCTTTGTTTGAGTTTGCTAAAGCTGCCAGAATGTAATACACCAGAAATGCATTGGCTTTTACAATGGGGATTTATTAGTTTAGAAATTTACTGTTTTAAAGCCATGAAAATATTCCAATTAAGGCATCACCAGGACAGTGTCTTCTCTGAAGAAAGGCCACTGTTATCAGAGGTTCCTCTGTCAGATAGCAAGGCACACGACTGGTGTCTGCTGCTCCCAGGTTTTGTTGCCCTCAGCTCTGGTTCCAGTAGCTTATCTGTGGGTCCTCTCTTAGTTCCTCCAGAGTATTCTCTCTAAATTATCTCAAAACTTGTCTGAGTGTTTCTCAAAAGGAGAGTAGTTATATACAGGGAATGGCAAGCCTTCACTCCAAAATTCTAGGGCCTGTGTTATATTCTCCTATAGGGACTTGTCAAAGGCTCCAGAGAGCATCCCTATTTGCCACTGACACAGCCAGCATTGTTAGATCTGCTGGATTATATGGCCCCAGTGGCAGAGAAGCTTGCACAGTAGCCTGACTTCTTGCAAAGCCTCCTCTTGTTTGGATCCCCACTCAAAATTAAATTCAAAGAGGCCAAATAGGCATTGTGCCTATTTTCATTATAGGATGGGCCAGATGCAACAGCTTATCCTTCAGTTTAGAAAGAATATCTTGACATGCCCCACACCACTGGACACCTAGACATTTCACTGATTTGGAGGGACCATGCATTTTTGTTGGATTTATCTCCCATCCTCTGGCAAGAAAAGGCCTTACCAATAAGTCTAGAATAGTTGCTACTTTTTGCTCACTAGGTCCAGTTAACGTGATATCATCAGTATAATGGCCCGGTGTGATGTCTTATGAGAGGGAAAAATGACCAAGGTCCCTGCAGACAAAATTATGACGTTGAGCTAGAGAGTTGATTTATCCGAGTTAGAATAGTAAAGATATACTGCTGGTCTTGCTAGCTCAAAGCAAATTGTTTCTGGTGGTCCTTACTAACTGCAATTGAGAGAAAAGCATTTGCCAGATCAATAACTGGTTATCAGGTACCAGGGGATGTGCTGATTTGCTCAAGCAGTGATACCACATACCTTGTCCTTTGATTCTTCTCCCAATCTATAGGGAACTTTGGGCTATGCCCATTCTAACATTTTCATGTTGAAAAATGATGTCAATAATATAGGAAAAGGGGATGGAATTAGTTGATATTCTTGGAGAGGCTGGCACCTCTGGATTTCAGGACTTATCTGGCCTAAGAACTTTCTGGCGATTATAAATTTCAGGAAAGTAAACGTACTACATAAAACTTGTAGAACCTCAGTTAGGGCCCTAGGTGTTCTTTGGTGTTAAGAGGCATGATATTGATTGGGGGTTAGCAAACCATGGCAATTAGCAATATCTAGCTGAAGCTTACATAAGAGTTGCCCCCAGAATAGCCTTTCCACTCTATTTCAACTATCTTAGCCACTGATATCTTGTTTTATTACATTTCTTCTCCCCCTTTTGGTATGGAAAGCACTGTTGATACCACAGGGCCAGGGCCAGGCTTATCTCTGAGAGTCATGTCCCACACTGTCAGGGAGACTTTCACATCTGAATGTTATGTCCCACACAAATGGGGAAGGGTAATGATTTTCCTTGCAGAGTTGGGCTTAGAGAGAGAGAGGGATCATATCTGAGCAACCAAAGAGATTTCCTGGAAGCAACTGTTAGGCATAATTATAGGTGGTCTTAGCTTCTCTACTACAGAAATAAGTTTCATAAGCCTCAAAATCAACGGCTTGCTCTATTTTCTTGGCAGTCCCTATTGTTTGAGAAAATATTGGAGGGTTCCCAGATGGTAAAGTTCAGTATTTCCGTATTTTTTCTCCAGTCCCTCAAAGGACTTTACCAATACTTTAAAATTATCAGCCTACCATAGTCTGGGATGTATCCTAGTATTACATTAAGCGATACAGAATTACAAGGTCTCATTCCTCTTTTGGACTCCGTGGGTTTGGGTTATTTAAATGAGCTACCCAGACAGGTTGATTTAGATGGTGTGTACAGAAAATTTAGGTTCTAGCCATAATAAACTTATCTCCCTTTGGTTTCATACAATAGGTAAAGCTCTGAAATACAGACCTTATCATCCTCTGCCCTGTTTTCTGGTTTACCTTAGTCCCAACCAGATCAGCTTTGATTTTATCTCTAAGTGAAGCCTGATCTCTTTTGTTGTTGTTGTTAAATTAACAGTTGTCGTATATAGCAATGCTGACTTTCAGAGCTGCAAACTTCTCTGAGTCTTATGTGTCACAGAGGTAGTCAAAGTCCCAAGGGAAATACCAGCTTATTCACATATAGCACAGCATCTCAGAATCAAGAAATACACTAACTGCTCCATACCACGTGTGGCTGCTATAAGAGCTTACAATGCTATAAAATCTCCAATTTTCTTATAAGTATTTTCTAAAAGAGGTCATGCCATATTTGTTCTTTTGTTTCTGGCCCATTCCACACAACATGGTGTCTCCAAATTTCGTTCAGTTTGTTGGGTGCCTCACAACTTCATTTCTCCTCACAGGCACACAATATTCCATCATATGTATACATCACAGTTTGCCTTTCTGCTTCTCAGTCATTGCACACTTCAGACCCTCCATTTACTGGGAATCATGGATAATGTCCAAATAAACAGTCCATGTCTTACAGTGTCCTCACTTCATTGTACAATCATGAGCACATACTCTTAATTTTAGACAGTTTTCATTGATCCAAAGAGAAAAAGAACCAATTAACACAGCCTCACCAAATAACAAATCTGAACCTCCTCTTACCTCTTGTCTCTCCCCAACAATTATTTACCCCTGTGGTACTGTTGATGTCTTCCTGTTAGCAATAGGCCAGAGCATGCAATATTAATTTTACCCCTATACCTCTCTGTTATTGACTCTTTGTATAAGATCAAACCTTTAAAAATGTTCATGTGATAACTTATTTATAATTGTAGAGTTAATCCATGGAATTCAGGGTTCCATATAATTCCTTTCAACCATATTCACTTTCAGTATGGAGATGTTATTTATAACCTCCTAACGAACTACCATCTCTTCTATCTGTTCCCTTACATTTAAGTTCAACCTCGTTTTATAATGGTTCACCTATCTCTAGCTTCCATGTAGCTCTAGGTCCCCTATATTTTACATTGTAGGCATCTGCATTTACACTTGCCAGAATCATAATCATACAGTATCTATCCTTTTGTGTCTAATGTATTTAACTAAACATTATGTCCTCAAGGTTCATCCATGTTGTCATATGCTTCAGGACCTTACTTCAACTTACAACTTCATATTATTCCATTTTATGTATGTACCACATTTTGTTTATCTACTCTTCTGCTGATGGACACTTGAACTGTTTCCATCTTTTAGCAAATGTGACTGGTACCACTATGAACATCGTGGTGCAAGTATCTGTTCATGTCACTGCTTTCAGCTCTTTTGAGTATTTACCTTTTGAGTATATATGGAGTAGTGGCATTGCTGACTCATAGAGCAACTCAGTATTCCTCGAAGTTTTTTGAGAAACTGCCAATCTGTCTTCCAAAGTGGCTGTACCATTATACATTCCCACCATGCCCATTTATTGAAAAAGCTATTCTTTCCCAGTACAGTAGATTTGGGGGACTTGTCAAAGATCAATTTACCATAGATTTGGTGGTCTATCTTTCAAATCAGTTCCATTGGTCAGAACCATGCTGTTCTGATCACTGTGGCCTTATAATAAGCTTTAAAGTTAGGAAGTCTTAGTCCTCCCATTTTGCTCTTCTTTTTTAGGATATCTTTAGCTATTTGAGGTCTCCTCCTATTCCAAATAAATTTGATGACTAGCTTTTTCAAGTCTTCAAAGTAGGTTGCTGGAATGGTTATTTCATTGAATCTGTAGATCAATTTGCATAGAATTGGCATCTTAGCAACATTCAACCTTCCTACCTGTGAGCAAGGAATGTCTTTCCATCTATACAGGTTTTCTTTGATTTCTTTTAGCAATGTTTAGTAGTTTTCTTTGTACGGGTTCTTAACATCCCAGGTTACATTTATTCCTAGATTCTTGAATCTTCTAGTTCCTATTTTGAATGGAATTTTTCCTTGTCTCCTTAGTTAGGTCACTACTTGTGTATAGAAACATTACTGATTTTTGTACATTAATCTTGTATCCTGCCACTTTGCTGAATTTGTTTATTAGCTTAAGTAATTTTGTCATAGATTTCTCAGGGTTTTCCAAGTATAGTATCATATTGTCTGCAAATAATAAAAGTTTTACTTCTCCCTTTCCTATTTGGATTCCTTTTATTCCTTTCTCTTGCCTGATTGCTCATTATTATTCAACATTGTTGTATGATGTTAAATAACAGTAATGACAATGGGCATCCTTGTCTTGTTCCCGATCTTAGGGAGAATGCTTTCAATCTCTCACAATTTAGTATGATACTAGCTATGGATTTTTAATCTATGCCCTTTATGATATTGAGGAAGTTCACTTTGATTCCTCCCTTTTGAAGTGTTTTATCAGAAAAGGATGCTGAATTTTGTCTTAATTATTTTTCAGCATCAATCAATATGTCCATGTGTATTCTTCCCTGTTGATTTGTTAATGTGCTGTATTATATTGATTGATTTTCTTGTGTTGAACCACTTTGCATTCCTGGTATAAACCCCACTTGGTTGTGATATGTAATTCTTTTAATGTGTCATGGATTTGATTTGCTAGTATTTTGTTGAGAATTCTTGCATTTGTGTTCATTAAGAAGAACACAAATATAATGGGTATAATGATCTACGTATGTCTATTAGGTCTAATTAATTTATTTCTTTGTTTATCCTCTCTCTGGTTATTCTATCTATAGAGGAGAGTGGTGTATTAAAGTCTCTGACTATTATTTTTGAAATATCTATTGAGGTAAACATACATGTTTACCTCATGTATTTTGGAGGCACTTTATTGGGAGTGTAAATATTTATGAATCTTATTTCTTCTTGGTGAATTGTCCATTTTATTAGTACACAGTGTGCTCCCTTGACTCATGACATATTTACATATAAAGTCTATTTTATCTTATATTAGTATAGCTACTCCTGCTTTCTTTTGGTTACAGCTCTCATAGAATATCTTTTTCTATCCTTTCACTTTTAATTGGTTTGTATGCTGGGGTCTAAGATGAGTTTCTTGTAAGTAGAATATAGATAGGTTATATTTTTTAATCCATTCTGCCAATCAATATCTATTAATTGGTGAGTTTAGTCCATTAACATTGAAAATTATTCTGTAATAGCAGATTCTTGAATCTACTATCTGATCCTTTAGTTTTTATTTGTCATATCTGTATATTCTTTTCCCTCTCTCTTTTTTTATCCTTTAAGTCACCCTTGCTGATATTCTTCAATTCTATGCCCTCCTCTAGGCCTCCTTCTCCTTTCTTTTTCTTTTTCTTTTTTTCCTTACCAGGAGAACTCCCATTAGTATTTCTCGTAGGTTAGGTCTCTTGCTGACAAATTCTCTCAGCCTTTGTTTGTCTGAGAAGATTTTAATCTCTCCCTCAATTTTATACCTTTTATACTCTCCCTCAACATTATACAATTGGCTGTATAATGAATTCTTACCTGGAAGTCTTTCTTGTTCAGAATCTTAAATGTGTAATACCACTGCCTTCTTGCCTCTGTGGAGCCTATTGAGTAGTCCAAAGTCAATCTTTCTTTT
Source organism: Tamandua tetradactyla (assembly GCF_023851605.1). NCBI lineage: Eukaryota > Metazoa > Chordata > Mammalia > Pilosa > Myrmecophagidae > Tamandua > Tamandua tetradactyla. Next base: position 55,106,992 of record NC_135339.1, read on the forward strand.
TCTTTTTCCTTTTTTTTTTTTGCTGTCTGCACTTCTGTTTGGTCTCTAAACCAAAAGGTCCTTGAGATCAGAGACCATGTTATTTTAATCTTCAAATATCCCACAGTGCTTAATACTGTGCTTAGCAAATGTTTGTGAATAAAGAATACTTCCAGACACTCTTGCCTCACAAATGTATTGTTGTACCTTCTAATGTTGACAGAGAAAGGAAAGGTATTGCTGATTCCAACCCTTCTCTGAACTCAATCTTATATGGTTTCCCTTGTATGTAGTGAATCACTTTTCTCTTGCTGCTTTTAGGACTTTCGGCTTTTCTTCAACATTTGATAGTCTGATTTGTATGTGTCTTGGAGTAGGCCTATTTGGAATTGTTCTATTTGGGGTTCATTGGGCCTCTTTGATTTGCATATGTATATCTTTTATAAGGGTTGGAAAGTTTCCCTCATTATCTCTTCAATTAATCTTCCTAGCCCTTAACTCTTCTCTTCTCCTTCTGGGACACCAATAATTCTTATATTTGTGCACTTCATGTTATCCATCATTTTCCTGAAATCCATTTCCATTTTTTCCATCTTTTTTGCCATTTGTTCTTTTATGCAATTGAGTTCAATTGTTCTGTCATCTGGCTCACTAATTCTTCTACCTCTTCAAATCTGCTGTTGTGTATCTCTAGTATATTTTTAATTTAGTCTATAGTACATTTCATCTCTGTGAGATCTGCTATTTTTCCATTTATTCTTTCAAATTCTTCTTATTCTCTTCCAGTGTCTTCTTGATCTCTTTTATGTCATTATGAACATCCTTGTTAGTTGTTCCACATTCTGTATCCCCTACAGTGTTTTAAAATGGACTGAGCCATATCTGCCTGAATCTTCACATGTATTGTGATTTTCTGTTGTGTTTGGGGCATTAGAGTTTCTTGATTAGGTTACTTTGCAAGTTGGTTTCCTTCACTCTTCTAAGTTTCATATTTGCTTGGGTTTGCATTGAAGGTCCTCTTTTCCATTTGGTTTGTCTGTAATTCCCCTTCTACTTAAGGGTCTGTTAAAAGCTAGGCAGATAGGCAGTTTGACAGACTACACTTTCCACTTCTTTCCAGCAAATGGTGCATTTAAGACACCTGTTCCCCTCAGTTCATTTCTCCCCAACTGTCACAGCCAGTTGAGCAAGGTAATTCCAGCCAGGGCTGCTAGTCTTAGTTCATGATGAGAGCCACTAACCCCAGAACTGGGGGTGAGCGCTGTACACCTCACCATGATCATGGGCTGTGCAGCTGGATGTTTCAGCTGCTCCTGTTCACAGCCAGCCCAGAAATGCCTGGTGGCTGGTCCTGTCATGCAACAGGTAGTGGAGTATCTGGTCCCAGTACAGAGTATGAAGGCTAGTCATGGCAGGTGGCTGAGCATGCTTCCAGGTTCCCCACAGGAGCTCCTGGCTATGTTTCTTGGGGAGATCTCCCATGCTAACTGCGGGGGTAGGCTGAATTGGAGGTGTGGTCCACTCCTTCAGACCTTTCTTTTCAGCTTGGTACCACTTGCCCCCAGTGGGGTCATGTCCAAACACACTCACCCCATTCTCTCCATCTCAAATTCTTTGGTTTTGCATCCAGGTCTTCATGATGTAGTGTAGAGGACCTTCTCCAATCCTTGGCACCCTGAAAATACAGCCCCGGTCATTTTTCTGTCCATTTTCTCATTGTTCTACAAAGTTGGGGTTAATTCAGCCTATCCTGTTCTGCTCTCTTCCCAGAAGTCCTTACATATGTTTTAAAAGCCATAGTCGGGGGCCAAGATGGCGGCTTAGTAAGGTATGTGCATCTTAGTTCCTCCTCCAGAGCAACTACTGGGTGAACAGAAACAGTGCAGAACAGCTCCTGGGGCCACGGCAGGGAATGGACACACAGCGTACCCCAGTCTGGACTGGCTAGTCTGACTGTGAGACTCGGCTGCGGTGAGATCCCCGAGTGGCGCGCGATTTCCCGAGCAGCGGCAGCTGTAGCAGCCGGAGCTCCTCTCTCCCTCCTTCCCGGGCCGGCTGAGAATCTCGGAGAGGCAAGTTTCCCAAGCCGCGGCAGCCGGCGCCCCTCTTTCGCGGGTGGTTTCGTTGACCGGCTACGAGTCTCGGATCAGAGGGCTACCCAAGCCGCGGTGGCCCTCCCTCGCAGGCGGCTTCCTTGTCTGGTGGCGAATTCTCCAGGCCGCGGCGGCCGGTGACCGATGCCCCTCCCCTGCGGGCGACTTCCTGGTCCGGTGGCGAATTCCCCGGGCCCGCTGCGGCCGGCGATTGACACCCCTCCAGGGAGAGGAGGGAATTTCCGACAGTGGCAGGGACTGGGTCCAACCAAACACCAATAGGGGAATTAATAAAGGAACCACAGGGTCCCCTCAAGCTGTGGTGGCTGATGCCCCCACCACACGTGGCCCCCCGAACCAACTGAGAGAATTTGATCGGAAATCCCCAGGCCGCGGACATCGGTGACAGGGGGGATCTCTTCCAAACACGTGAGACACACGTGTGCCACGAGCGCCACCTACTGGGCAGGATAAGAAAAACAGAACCCAGAGATTTCACAGAAAAATCTTACAACATTGTTGAGTCCGACACCCAGGGAAATCTGACTAAATGCCCAGACGCCAGCAGCAGAACATAACGGTCCATGCTCAGAAGATTGAGAATATGGCCCAGTCAAAGGAACAACCCAATAGTTCAAATGAGATACAAGAGCTAAGACAACTAATGCTGAATATACGAACAGAAATGGAAAACCTCTTCAAAAATGAAATCGATAAATTGAGGGAGGACATGAAGAAGACATTGGCTGAACAAAAAGAAGAAATAGAAAAACTGAAAAAACAAATCACAGAACTTATGGAAGTGAAGGATGAAGTAGAAAAGATGGAAAAAACAATGGATACCTACAATGATAGATTTAAAGAGAGAGAAGATAGAATTAGCGATTTGGAGGATGGAACATCTGAATTCCAAAAAGAAACAGAAACTATCGGGAAAAGAATGGAAAAATTTGAACAGGGTATCAGGGAACTCAAGGACAATGTGAACCGCACAAATATACGTGTTGTGGGTGTCCCAGAAGGAGATGAGAAGGGAAAAGGAGGAGAAAAACTAATGGAAGAAATTATCACTGAAAATTTCCCAACTCTTATGAAAGACCTAAAATTATAGATCCAAGAAGTGCAGCGCACCCCAAAGAGATTAGACCCAAATAGGCGTTCTCCAAGACACTTACTAGTTAGAATGTCAGAGGTCAAAGAGAAAGAGAGGATCTTGAGAGCAGCAAGAGAAAAACAATCCATCACATACAAGGGAAACCCAATAAGACTATGTGTAGATTTCTCAGCAGAAACCATGGAAGCTAGAAGACAGTGGGATGATATATTTAAACTACTAAAAGAGAAAAACTGCCAACCAAGACTCCTATATCCAGCAAAATTATCCTTCAAAAATGAGGGAGAAATTAAAACATTCTCAGACAAAATGTCACTGAGAGAATTTGTGACCAAGAGACCAGCTCTGCAAGAAATACTAAAGGGAGCATTAGAGTCAGATACAAAAAGACAGAAGAGAGAGGTATGGAGAAGAGTGTAGAAAGAAGGAAAATCAGATATGATATATATAATACAAAAGGCAAAATGTTAGAGGAAAATATTATCCAAACAGTAATAACACTAAATGTTAATGGACTGAATTCCCCAATCAAAAGACATAGATTGGCAGAATGGATTAAAAAAAAGGATCCTTCTATATGCTGTCTACAGGAAACACATCTTAGACCCAAAGATAAACATAGGTTGAAAGTGAAAGGTTGGGAAAAGATATTTCATGCAAATAACAACCAGAAAAGAGCAGGAGTGGCTATACTAATATCCAACAAATTAGACTTCAAATGTAAAACAGTTAAAAGAGACAAAGAAGGACACTATCTACTAATAAAAGGAACAATTAAACAAGAAGACATAACAATCATAAATATTTACGCACCGAACCCGAATGCCCCAAAATACGTGAGGAATACACTGCAAACACTGAAAAGGGAAATAGACACAAATACCATAATAGTTGAAGACTTCAATTCCCCACTCTCATCAATGGACAGAACATCTAGACAGAGGATCAATAAAGAAATAGAGAATCTGAATATTACTATAAAGGAGCTAGACTTAACAGACATTTATAGGACATTACATCCCCCAACAGCAGGATACACCTTTTTCTCTAGTGCTCATGGATCATTCTCAAAGATAGACCATATGCTGGGTCACAAAGCAAGTCTTAACAAATTTAAAAAGATTGAAATCATACACAACACTTTCTTGGATCATAAAGGAATGAAGTTGGAAATCAATAATAGGCGGAGTGCCAGAAAATTCACAAATACGTGGAGGCTCAACAACACACTCTTAAACAATGAGTGGGTCAAAGAAGAAATTGCTAGAGAAATTAGCAAATAGCTCGAGGTGAATGAAAATGAAAACACAACATATCAAAACTTATGGGACGCACAAAGGCAGTGCTAAGAGGTAAATTTATTGCCCTGAATGCCTATATCAGAAAAGAAGAAAAGGCAAAAATGCAGGAATTAACTGTCCACTTGGAAGAACTGGAGAAAGAACAGCAAACTAATCCCAAATCAAGCAAAAGGAAAGAAATAACAAAGATTAGAGCAGAAATAAATGAAATTGAAAACATGAAAACAATAGAGAAAATCAATAAGACCAGAAGTTGGTTCTATGAGAAAATCAATAAGATTGATGGACCCTTAGCAAGATTGACAAAAAGAAGAAGAGAGAGGATGCAAATAAATAAGATCAGAAATGGAAGAGGAGACATAACTACTGACCTCACAGAAATAAAGGAGGTAATAACAGGATACTATGAACAACTTTACGCTAATAAATACAACAATTTAGAGGAAATGGACGGGTTCCTGGAAAGACATGAACAACCAACTTTGAGCCAAGAAGACATAGATGACCTCACCAAACCAATCACAGGTAAAGAAACTGAATTAGTCATTCAAAAGCTTCCTAAAAAGAAAAGTCCAGGACCAGACGGCTTCACATGTGAATTCTATCAAACATTCCAGAAAGAATTAGTACCAACTCTCCTCAAACTCTTCAAAAAAATCAAAGCAGAAGGAAAACTACCGAATTCATTCTATGAAGCCAACATCACCCTCATACCAAAACCAGGCAAAGATATTACAAAAAAAGAAAACTACAGGCCAATCTCTCTAATGAATATAGATGCAAAAATCCTCAATAAAATTCTAGCAAATCGTATCCAACAACACATTAAAAGAATTATACATCATGACCAAGTAGGATTCATCCCAGGTATGCAAGGATGGTTCAACATAAGAAAATCAATTAATGTAATACACCATATCAACAAATCAAAGCAGAAAAATCACATGTTCATCTCAATTGATGCAGAGAAGGCATTTGACAAGATTCAACATCCTTTCCTGTTGAAAACACTTCAAAAGATAGGAATACAAGGGAACTTCCTTAAAATGATAGAGGGAATATATGAAAAACCCACAGCTAATATCATCCTCAATGGGGAAAAATTGAAAACTTTCCCCCTAAGATCAGGAACAGGACAAGGATGTCCACTATCACCACTATTATTCAACATTGTGTTGGAGGTTCTAGCCAGAGCAATTAGACAAGAAAAAGAAATACAAGGCATCAAAATTGGAAAGGAATAAGTAAAACTATCACTGTTTGCAGACGATATGATACTATACATCGAAAACCCGGAAAAATCCACAACAAAACTACTAGAGCTAATAAATGAGTACAGCAAAGTAGCAGGTTACAAGATCAACATTCAAAAATCTGTAGCTTTTCTATACACTAGTAATGAACAAGCTGAGGGGGAAATCAAGAAACAAATCCCATTTACAATTGCAACTCAAAGAATAAAATACCTAGGAATAAATTTAACTAAAGAGACAAAAAACCTATATAAAGAAAACTACAAAAAACTGCTAAAAGAAATCACAGAAGACCTAAATAGATGGAAGGGCATACCGTGTTCATGGATTGGAAGACTAAATATAGTTAAGATGTCAATCCTACCTAAATTGATTTACAGATTCAATGCAATACCAATCAAAATCCCAACAACTTATTTTTCAGAAATAGAAAAACCAATAAGCAAATTTATCTGGAAGGGCAGGGTGCTCCGAATTGCTGAAAACATCTTGAGGAAAAAAAACGAAGCTGGAGGTCTTGCACTGCCTGACTTTAAGGCATATTATGAAACCACAGTGGTCAAAGCAGCATGGTATTGGCATAAAGATAGATATATCGACCAATGGAATCAAATAGAGTGCTCAGATATAGACCCTCTCATCTATAGACATTTGATCTTTGATAAGGCAGTCAAGCCAACTCACCTGGGACAGAACAGTCTCTTCAATAAATGGTGCCTAGAGAACTGGATATCCATATGCAAAAGAATGAAAGAAGACCAATATCTCACACCCTACACAAAAGTTAACTCAAAATGGATCAAAGATCTAAACATTAGGTCTAAGACCATAAAACAGTTAGAGGAAAATGTAGGGAGATATCTTACGAATCTTACAATTGGAGGCAGTTTTATGGACCTTAAACCTAAAGCAAGAGCACTGAAGAAGGAAATAAATAAATGGGAACTCCTCAAAATTAAACACTTTTGTGCATCAAAGAACTTCATCAAGAAAGTAGAAAGACAGCCTACACAATGGGAGACAATATTTGGAAATGACATATCAGATAAAGGTCTAGTATCCAGAATTTATAAAGAGATTGTTCAACTCAACAACAAAAAGACAGCCAACCCAATTACAAAATGGGAAAAAGACTTGAATAGACACCTCTCAGAGGAGGAAATACAAATGGCCAAAAGGCACATGAAGAGATGCTCAATGTCCCTGGCCATTAGAGAAATGCAAATCAAAACCACAATGAGATATCATCTCACACCCACCAGAATGGCCATTATCAACAAAACAGAAAATGACAAGTGCTGGAGAGGATGCGGTGAAAGAGGCACACTTATCCACTGTTGGTGGGAATGTCAAATGGTGCAACCACTGTGGAAGGCAGTTTGGCGGTTCCTCAAAAAGCTGAATATAGAATTGCCATACGACCCAGCAATACCATTGCTGGGAATCTACTCAAAGGAATTAAGGGCAAAAACTCAAACGGACATTTGCACACCAATGTTTATAGCAGCGTTATTTACAATTGCAAAGAGATGGAAACAGCCAAAATGTCCATCAACAGAGGAGTGGCTAAACAAACTGTGGTATATACATACGATGGAATATTATGCAGCTTTAAGGCAGGATAAACTTATGAAGCATGTAATAACATGGATGGACCTAGAGAACATTATGCTGCGTGAGTCTAGCCTAAAACTAAAAGACAAATACTGTATGGTCCCAATGATGTGAATCGACATTCAAGAATAAACTTGGAATATGTCATTGGTAACAGAGTTCAGCAGGAGTTAGAAACAGGGTAAGATAATGGGTAATTGGAGCTGAAGGGATACAGACTGCGCAACAGGACTAGATACAAAAACTCAAAAATGGACAGCACAATATACCTAATTGTAAAGTAATCATGTTAAAACACTGAATGAAGCTGCATCCGAGCTATAGGTTTTCGTTTTGTTTTGTTTTGTTTTGTTTTGTTTTTACTGTTATTACTTTTATTTTTTTCTCTATGTTAACATTCTATATCTTTTTCGGTTGTGTTGCTAGTTCTTCTAAACCGATGCAAATGTACTAAGAAACGATGATTATGCATCTATGTGATGATGTTAAGAATTACTGATTGCATATGTAGAATGGTATGATTTCTAAATGTTGGGTTAATTTCTTTTTTCCGTTAATTAATAAAAAAAAAAAGAAAAAAAAGCCATAGTCTTTGTTTTAAAGGAAATTCTTTGTCATTTCCTTAGAGCTAAGTATCATCAGTATAGCAAAGGATTGCCTCCACTTTGCTACCAATCTGGTGTCTTAGGGTGACCAGGCCCACCACTGTCCACCCCTAGTCCACAAAGGCTGTGGAGCAAATGGATACATTGTCTTAAAAGCACTTAAGAAGTACTGATGCCCAGTAAATGCAAGGAATTTTCATATTACTTCCAATAACATTCTTTGGCAAAGCACTGTTTTACAAATAATATTTTTTGAGAGGCTGCCTAAACTCTTTGAAGCCATTATCTCTCATTTGATTATCACAAAAATACCTTGGAGAGAGACACTTTTGTTTTCTCTGTTTTGCCAGGATATGTTATTATTAATGATTGTGCAGAATATTTTTTATTTGTTTCACTAGATCTTTTCTCCACCCCTCTCCACTCTGCTGCATTCCCTGAGAGGCTGCTGTCTATGGACTGTATCAATGGACTCCTATGTTCCCTGACTTCCAGTTGGGTTCAGCCAAAGGGAGGCACAGGCAAGAGATCAGAGGGTGGGAGAGAGAGGTTGGAGTATTTATTCCCCTGACTACTCCTTGCCAGGTCTCATAATTCTTCTAACAACTACTCATTAGCCTAGGGGTAGTATTTCCCTAGGATGCTAATCACAAGGATTTTATATCCCTTGTTGATTTTCCTTAACCTTCGTTGATGGTTAGGTTCTGGTGTCAACTTGGCCTAGTCATGATACCCAGTTGTCTAGTCTGGGAAGCATGGGCCTAACTGTTGCTGCAAGAATGTTTCGTGGCTGGTTGATAAACTGGAAGGCTGGTGTATTAAATTATCAGTCAGTTGATTACAGCTGTGGCTGATTACATTGAAGATTAACTAAGAGCACATCCCCTACCAACAAGATAATTCAATCAATTGAAGACTTTTAAGTAAGAAGTGAGACTTTTTCATTTCTTTTTCAGCCAGTGAACCTCTCCTATGGAGTTTGTCCAGACCCTTCATCAGAGTTGCCAACTTTAAAGCTTGCTCTGTGAATTTGGACTCTTCCATTCCCACAGCTGTGTGAGACGCTTTTATAAATCTCATATTTGTAGATATCTTCTGTTAGTTATGTTTCCCTAGAGAGCCCTGACTAATACACCTTCCTAAAACTCAGTCTTAAATATGAGCTCAGCAATGATTGTGTTCTTCATCTCAAAATACATTGTTTCAATCATGCCCAACTAGCCATACCCCTTCCATGTATCTGCTAAAGCTGTGATCATCTATAGAGCCTGTCACTGTAAGGTGTAGGACAGCAAACAGTAACTTTGACTTCAGAGGGTTTATGTTCTAGTTCAAGACCCCCAATTTCCAGCTGCAAGTCGCTGAAACTGATAGTATTTTTTTCCCTATATAAAGGGGTTGATATTATTAGTCCTTTCTACCTTATAATGACTTGATGAGCTTAAATCCAATCAGGAATATTAGAAGGAGAAAAAATAACTAATCTTACAGTTAATTCTGGTTACAGAATTCCACTATGTGGAGCACTGCTTTTGCTTAGCAAAATAACTTCTGGTTATAGAATGAAAGCTCTCATGACATGAACAGGATGGGAAGAGAGAAATAAAGTGCTCTGAATAATAAAGAAGGAAGAATTTTCAATTTCCTTGAAAAGCCTGAATATGGGATTGGTCCAGGATTGAGATATAATGGGAATAAGAGAATGAGTAGAGAGAGAAGTCAAACAACATGGCTTTGAGTCAAAGCTCTCCTTGGACTAACAAACAGAATGAAATCCTGAAAGGCAGGGGAGTGAAGGGACTCCAAGTGTTTAATATTCCCTTTAAATCATTTGTGTTCTGTGATTTAAATATTAATCACTTTAGATGCCCCCAATTTCAGAAGAAGTCACGTGGTACTTTGGGAATTGAAGGAATTTCAGTGGTATATAATGGAATAGCTTGATGAAGAAAAGAATATGCCTGCAGGAGATGTTGGGCTGCAATTGCATGGAAATTATGGGTTGCACCTGACCTAATATGAGGTCTAGAAAGGGAGGGAAAGAGAAAGAGTCTGTGATTCCCAATTGCTCTTTTTTTTTGTTTGTTTGTTGGCATGGGAAACAAAACTGGGTTTTCAACATGGCAGGCAAGAACTCTGCCACTCAGCCACCATTGCCCATCCCCAAATGCTTTTTTTTTTAATGATACTGACAGAATTTGTTTTATAAAAGCAGCTTAATTTCTTGTCTCTAGGTGCATGTATATAAAAATTAGGAGAAACACAGCCCAGAGCTTAAAGGTATACTTTGATTTTTCAAAAGGATTACTTTTTATAAAGTCAGCAAATGTTTGAATGCCTACTATGTTAGAATATAAATACAGTAAAGCACTTTTCTTCTCAAAGAACTCACAACTGAGAGGAAGCATGCTGACAGTGGCACCAAAGGGATAAAGGGCAAACAACTTTGGGGCCATAAAGGAGGTGGCTACTATTGGGTGAGGAGGGATAAGGGAGAGATCAGTGAAGACTTCTCAAGATGGCTCAAGATGCTTGACCCTCATGCCAGAAGAATTAAGTAGTAGTTTAGCTGATAGAAGAGAGAGTAGATTGTAGAGAAAGTTAGGAGGATGATAAGCCAGGACTTGGTTACTTATTAGACCTGGTCACGTATAGTGAGGGAAAGGCCCTTTTTCAGTTTTGCCTTGTGTATGAGATTGATTTACTGACTCTCTACAAGATGGAGAATATAGGAGGAGATTGTTTAGGGAGAAAGGTCCATTTATTTTTTTGTTTAAACATTTTTTACCTTTTTTTATCATATAGTATAACATATATACAAAGCAAAGAAATAAAAAAGCAATAGTTTTCAAAGCACTCTTCAAAAAGTGGTTACAGGATAGATCCCAGAGTTTGTCATGGGCTACCATACAATCCTCTCATATTTTTCCTTCTAGCTGCTCCTAGAATATAGGAGGCCACTGGGCTTAAATACTTTTCTATCATCACAATCGACTTTTTTTCCCTTCTGTTTTTGTGAGCAATAACATATATACAAAAAAAGTTATAAATTTCCAAGCACAGCACCACAATTAGTTGTAGAACATATTTCAGACTTTGACATGGGTTACAATTTCACAGTTTTAGGTTTTTATTTCTAGCTGCTCTAAAATTCTGGGGACTAAAAGATATCAATTTAATGATTCAGCATTCATAGTCATTTGACTATGAATAGATAGAAGAAGTCCTATCTTCTATGTATAATTCCACCATCACCTTTGATCTTTCCATACCACTCACTGGGGTTGTTTGGGCTATGGCAATTCTAAATTTTTGATATTGGAAGTTTCTGTCACTAATATGGAGTAACGAGATGGAACTATCTGATGTTCTGGAGAGGCTGGGCTAGGTTTCAGAACTTAACTGGACCAGGGACCCATCTGGAGGTTGTAGGTTTCTGGCAAGTTACTCTAGTGCCGGGAACTCTTGTGGATTCTTATACATTGCCCTAGGTATTCTTTGGGACTGGCTGGAATGATCCTGGTTGGGGGTTGGCAAGTTACGCTAGGTAACAAGGTTTACCTGAAGTGTGCATAAGAGCAACCTCCAGAGTAGCCTCTCGACTTTATTTGAACTCTCTCTGCCACTGATACTTTATTAATTACCCTTCTTTTCCCCCTTTTGGTCATGATGGAACTGTTGATCCCACAATGTCAGGTCTGGATTCATCCCTGGGAGTCCTCTCGCATGTCTCCAGGGAGACTTTCACCCCTGGAAGTCATGTCCCACGCAGTGGGGAGGGCAATGATTTCACTTGCAGAGTTGGGCTTGGAGAGACTGAGGCCACATCTGAGCAACAGCAGAGGTCCTCTAGAAGTAGCTCTTAGGCATGCCTATAGGTTGTCTAAGCTTCTCCACTACCTACATAAGCTTCACAAGAGTAAGCCTCATGATCAAGGGCATGGCATGTTGATTTGGGTGTCCCTAAAGTTTGACACAGTCTCAGGGGATTCCCTGATGGTAAGGTTTAATAGTTCCATAGTCTTTCTCCCCTCCCTCAGGGGACTTTGCCAATACTTTTTGATTATCTGGTTAATATATTCTTGAATGTTTCCAGGCATTACAATAATCTATACAGGATTAAAGGACCTCTTTCTCATTCTGTGCTCTCAGTGTTTCACTTGTTCAAATGAGCTATACAGATAGGTTGAATTAGATTATGGACCACAGAAAATTTCCTTTCCAGATCAAATAAACCTTTCTTCCATTGGTCTCAAAGAGTATGTGTGGCTCTAAAATATAGACACCGTCTTCCTTACCCCTAAATTCTGAATTACTTTAACCCCAACATGTTTGGCTTTGTTCTTATCTCTAAATATCAGGTTATATATATAAAACAGCCTCTCAAAATCCAGAAATAATAATCACCACTCCGGACTTAATGTGTCTGCTCTAAAAGCTTACAACCTAGGCCCCTGTTTTCTTATAAGCATTTTCTAAAGGTGACCATGCCATTGTTGTTGTTTTTTTTTGTTTCTGACTTATTTTGTGTCACCAAATGTCCCTCATGTTTATTCACATCGTTGCATGCCTTATGACAGTGTTCCTTTTTATAGCAACACAGCCTTTGTTCATAAGTATACAACATCATTCACCGTTCTACTTCTCTGTCAGTGCATCCTTCAGCCACCTGCATTCATTGGGCATCACATAGAGGGCCCAAAGTCCACAGTCCTTCAACATGCTCAATTTTAGATAATTTCATTGTTCCCCAGAGACAGGAAACCAATAAACACACCCTCACCAAATAGGAGATCTAAACCTCCTCTTAACTCTTCTCTCTCACCCCATTATTTACCTCTGCTGTTGTGGTAGAGCTGATGGTTTCCTTCTGAACATAGCTCATAGCATGCAACAGCAGTTTTCCCCCTGTGTCCTGGACTTAAACAGTCTTTGTACAGAAACCATACCTTTGAAGAACTAATTCTTACAAGAACTCATTCATATTTCTAGTGTGAGTCAGTAGGACGTGTAGGTCTATACAACACCTTTCAATCTTATTCATCTTCAGTGTGGTAATATTAATTCTAGACCCACTATAGAACTACCTTCACACCTATCTATTCCCTTACACTGGAGTTCAACCTCATTAGCTAATGGTTCACCCATCTCTAGCTTCTATATATCTCTAAGTCCCCAGTATTCTATATTATAAGTCTCTGATTATACATTTATGCTGGTCATAAAAGTGGAATCATTCAGTATCTGTCCTTTTGTGTCTGGCTAATTTTGCTCAGCATTATATCCTCAAGGCTCATCCATCTTGTCATGTGCTTCTGGACGTCATTTTTGTCTTAATGCTGCATAATAGTCCATCGTATGTATATACCACATTTTGTTGATCCACTCCTCTGTTGATGGGCATTTAGTTTGTTTCCATGTTTTGGTAATTGTGAATAATGCTGCTATGAACATCAGTGTGCAAATGTCTATGTCGTTGCTTTCAGCTCTTCTGGGTACATACCAAGTAGTGCTATTGCTGGGTCATATGTGAGCCCGATATTTAGTTTCCTAAGGAACCACCAAACAGTCTTCCATCGTAGCTGTGCTATTTATTGTACATTCCCACCAGCAGTGTGTAAGTGTCCCAGTTTCTCCACATCCTCTCCAACATTTATAGTTTCCTGATTGTTTAATAGCAGCCATTCTTATAGGTCCCTAACTACTTTTTTTAACAAAGAACTAGTGAAATCAGATATCAGACTATTTCACCTGTATGGAGATCCATGTTGTAGCTACTCAAATTCTTAACAAGTACCTGCTTTATAATTCTTAATCTGTCTGGAAGAATTTTGACTTCCATGTGTTGGTAAATCTATAAAAATAAGCAAATGTCTATTTTTAATTTCCCCATCAAAAGGCAGCATGCAGATTATGTATATTTTCTTTTATTGTTGAAAGTTTGAACAGCATTTGACAGGCTTGCACAGTTCTGTCCTGCTGAGCATGTACTCTGTATGAATCCATTTCTGGTTTTTGAATTGCAGCACTGATTCATTAAAAGACAGAGATCCTTCTGCACCACCATCAGGGACTAGGATGTCTGAATGATATTATATGGTGTATAGCTGACACGACTATTTCCAGATGCAATTCTTTATAGCACAAAGAAAAACTGAAAACTCATTAGCCAAAGGAAGTAATTAAGTCTTTATTTTAAAATTTCTAAAATGTAAATTGTTTAATAGTCATTACCTACTGAACTTAACAATATTACAGAATCGTTTATGAGACTCCATGGAAGGCACCCATCCATTTCCTATTTTTATATACATTTCTCAGTTGAACACTTTGTATGTAAAGCTCTATAAATAACAGAAACTGTATAATTTAGATACCAGAAATGGATGCTTAATGGTCCATTAAATTAGAAGCTGAAGCATTGTGATTTGCGTTGTGCCTTATCAGTCAGAAATAAGTAGAATTTGTGGAGATTATAGAGATATTGTATTAGGTGCTAAAAGATTTGCCCATACTTCAAAAAGGAATTATCAAATATATCATCTGGAAATGTATTGAACGTACATTAAAACTGTGGGACATGCGACTTCTCACATAAGCATAACAATAAGACTGCATTAAAATGCTTTTGCAGTTGTGGGTCCTAGAGAGTAAGAGAAAATTCATGCTGACATTATTAGGCAGCACTATGGTAGAGTCAGGAGAGCATGCATTTGGGGCTTTGGAATCTTTCAAGTGGTTTGAATTCTTCCTGAATTCATTTGAACTAAATGCCTTTGGGTAGGTCACTTAAATTCTCTAAGTTTCAAGTTCTTCAACCGTCGAATGGGCATAATAAGACGGATTTAATAATGTCAACCAAATAGATTGAATTTTAGGATTATACAGATATGAAGCACTTAACACAGGGCCTTACTATTTAACATACTATACTCAATCATTACTAATACCTCTTCCTTCTAAGGACTTTTCTACCTTTAATATTGTATAACTCTAAGCCTCAAATAACTGGAATATAGCAAAATCGCACCTTAACTGTCAAAAACAAACAAAAAACACAAAATTTTGTTCCATGTTTCTTTTTTCTCTCACTATAGTCATATTTACCCTTTTGCCTCCATTCTTTGAACTCAGGCTGCATCCTCTGGGACATTCTTGCCCTGAACAGGAAGCATTGACTGAACAGTTGACTCAGAATGAAGTGAATTACAAGCTGCTCTCTGACTCTGATACCCTCCACCTGTTACTTAGACCTTTGTGCAGAACTCTAATTACCCTGTCTGGAGCTTCTGACACCTTTCTGCCCAGAGCCCCTCCTGAATCCTCAAGCTTTCTCTCCTTTTCTTTTTCTGCCTACTTCCCCATTCAAGTAATGGGGAAGGTGTTGTAACCAATTTGATGGTAGATAAAACTAGTCAGGAAGCAGGAAAAAAAAGAGTCTTACAGGCTTTGATTTATAAAATTCTGTATTCATCCAAGTGACTCTGAGAAAACAGTTCCATTTCAGAGTGGTAAAGATTTCCATTATTTCACCATATTAGAGAAAAAAGAGAGAGACTGGGGAAGGAAGATCCCAAGAGAAGTTAGCCCTGAGGGGGCCATGACAACTGAAATGAGGAGATGTGTCTAAGAAGCTACCACAGAAAGTGTTGTTTGAGCACCAAGATGGAAATAAGAGATGAATCCTTACTATCAGATAACCACACGTCACTCAAGGCAATAAGCAGTGCTAGTTGTCCTTCCAAAGGGCCTCTTCATCTGCAAAGTATTCCCTTCAACTCCTTGACAAGCTTCTTCCCAGCAGAATTGATTACTCTCTGCCTACGCTTTTTTTTAATTTTGAACAAAACCCACTGTATTTGTTCTCTAAGTCTGTTGTAACAAATTACCACAAACTTAGTGGCCTAAAACAACACAAATTTATAATCTTACAATTCTGGAAGTCAGAAGTCCTGAAATCAAGGAGTGAGCAGGGCTTGGTTCCCTCTGGAGACTCTAGGGGAAAATCTATTTCCTCAACTTTTCCAGTTTCTGGAGGCTGCTTTCATTCTCTTGCTTATATCCCACATCTCTCTAACTTCTGCTTCTGTTATCACACCTCTGTCTTTGGTTTTACCCCTTCCTATAAGGGCTGTTGTGATTACATTGGGCACACAGGAAGTCTGGGAAAATCTCCCCATCTCAATATCCTTAATCACATCTTCAGAATCCCTTTATCATGTAAAACATATTCAGATTCCAAGGGTTGGAACATAAACATCTTTGAGGGGCAATTACCAGCTTACCACACTCATATTCTAAGCTCATGAGGCATTAGAGCCTTGTTTCTCGTTATCTACTGCTTTCCTAAATATGTCTCCACACTCACTAAGGTCCTTGGCATCTAACTTAGATTTTTCTCTCACTCATATTGGACTGCCACCCTGAGTGACTGACTTGCCAGGAAGATAATCCAACAATAGCTGTCTATTCATTGGCTCTGTCAATCCCAAGGATGGTTGTCTCATCTTCACTTTAGTCAGCCACATCGGTGGCCACACCGCAGGACATGTCATCATCCCCTCCAAATTGCTCCAAATCAATCCATTCCTATTATGTGGCTTTTGACTACAATTTCCTATCCTGCCAGCTTTATTATACTCCTACTTCCACAATCCTTTTACATCATAAAGACAACCAAATATTTTATATCCTTTCTTCATAACTTCCTCTCTTGGCCTCCCCTGGCTTCACTTACTTCTCCACTCTGCCTGGGACTCCTCCCACACATCATGTCTCACCAGCACCTTCAACTACGCAGCACCCTTGTGCTGCTGCTCCTGCTTATTATAACGTCCATCCATTTAGAGTCCGTGTTCCTCTCAGACTGCCGAGTGCCACTGGGAAAATTGCACACCTGAACAGACCGCACTCAATATGTCTTTTATTTTTTCTTAGTCCTTTCCTTCCATTGATCCCCTCAACAATTGTTTTAAACTTTTAACATCCTCCTTAAACCTCCCACCCAACCTTATACCCTCAATCTCAACCCACTTTATTGAAAATTTTCAAACATATCTCTATCCAGCAATAAAGACATCATCCATCACCTTCCTGCTTCCAGATTCAGAGGATGAGGTTTCTCTTCACTTGTTCCAGGACTAACTGTCCTCAGTGTGATCTTGATTACAGCCTTTCTTGTTTGTTTTCTCTTCAGTTTTGTCTTTGATTTTGTGTTTTGGAGGAATATATTTCTGTTTTCCAAGAGACTTAATATTTCTTCTATTTATAGACATTTCATGGATATAGGAATAGAATTATTTATTGATTTTTGGGATACAAAGTTCACATATAACTAGATAGATCTATTACATCATGCCTATATTTGATATTGCTTAAATTCTCTGTACCAGTCCTGTCCAAGAAAAAGGGAATGTATTTGCCTCATATGTAATTTTAAATTTTCTAGTAGCAACATGAAAAAGTAAAGACCCTCTGTGGAAATTAATTTTAGTAAATATATTTTATTTAACTCAATGTATCCAAATATTATTATTCCAATATTTAACATAAAAATTGAGATTTTATTCTTTTTTTACTAACCTTTTATATCCAATGTGTGTTTTATACTTACAGCAGATCTCATTTTAAATAGCCACATTGAAATGCTAGTGCTACTACATTGAACAGCACAGTTCTATACCCTTAAAAATATTTTGTTTCTAATGAATCTGTTGATTTCTGACAGAGAATTGTAAAATTTCCCATTAAGTTTGTAGATTCTTTGTCAGTTTAAATATTTTTTCTAATAATTTTTGCCTCATATATTTTTTCACCTGCTTGCTACCGTTTCTGCATTCCTGGTTCTTGCAGTAATTTATTTTTTGTTTTTGCTACAATATATTCTTAAATAATTCTTGATCAAGAATTATTTTCTCACTTTATTTTGTGTATCAAAAATTTTGTCCTTAGCCATAACTCCAAACCTTTTACATTTTTAGAAGTTGTTTTTAATTTCCAAGAATGATATCTTGGTCTTTGATATCTTCCTTTGCATTGCAAAATGCTTTTACATTATAGGTATAATATATTTTCAGATTTTTCTGAGAAACAGTTATAATGCTTTTAAGTTATTTTGCATTTAGTAAGCTATCTCTATGTCTGCAAGTATCAGTTCTATTAATTGATCAAAATGTTTCCCTTTTATTCTGTTTTTCCCCCTCTGAGCTATCTGGTGATTCTTCTATTCTATACATACTAAAAAATGTAGTCCCTGATTGATTAGAAAGGACTTGTGTGAATTTCCTCAATGCTTAAGCAGGTCTGTTTTCCCAACAGTTGTCTCTCCCCTGTGTGGGAAAACTGCTTGAGAAGGACTTTGTATAAGTGGGTGGAAAGTCTGGCTCTGCTCAGCAGAGAGCAGGTGGAGAGAAGAGAGTTAAGTTTTGGACTCTTCAGTTTTCTAAGAGGGTCTTGGCTCTCTAATTGAAAGAACATTGTGTAGTATTTCTCTCTGGAATGGGACTGCCTCTCCTTTGTCAAATTACTGCGTGTCCATTTGGAGATCAGGAATCACTTCAAGCCCTGGCATGCTTCTTTCTTAGCTTCTAACATTCGCAGAGGTTCCCAGGCACGTGGTTCATTTTCTTTATCTTGGGTTTATAGTACTTGCTCCGTTTGGGATTAGTGGTTACAGCCAAAGCTGCCTGAGGAGTCCAGCTTGCTCTTTGTTTGTAAATGTAGCTAATCAAATAACTAAACTTCCAGCAACAGTAAGGACTGTTTTTTTTTATTATTCACTCTCAGAATCATGCTTTGCCCTATACAGAACCTTGTTAATATCCACTATCCTCATTTAATCATCTCAGTAACCGAACAATGTGGATAGAGCAAGGACTGTTTTCATTCCTGTTTTGCCAATAAGAAATAAAATGCAGAGGGGTCAGTAACTTACCCAGAGCTGATCTGAGAGAAGAGAATATGCTTTCTAATTCCCCAACCAGGGCTTTTTTTTTAATCCCCCAAACTCTACAATCTGGAAAGAGCAATACCTTACTTAAAATGCAATACAATATAAACAGTTCTGATACTGAATTAGCCACAAGGAAAAAAAGATGAATCTTAGTCATCTCTTTGCATCTTTTTGTTAGAATATAGAGCCTGCTTTGAAAAAAAGTTGGAATACTAAGGAGAATGAAAGAAAAAAAAGAGCTTCTAAATTGGGATCCCTCAGATTTCCAGAAATATGCATGATGACAATTTGCAAAGAATATAAAATTGCAAGCAGTGTGTGTAGTTGCAATTTTAACTTCCACGTATTTGCCAATTTTTAAAACATAGCAATTGCAGTGACATTCAAAGAGCTGTCAGTGCTCATGCATAAATTGATAAGCAGCTTTGATCTGGCTAAAGATTTCCAAGATAATACAAATGTTCCCAATTATACAGTTGGGTAAATTAGAGGAAATTTGTATAAGCTTCTGAAGTATCTGGTCTATGCCAAACTAGTTGGACCATTGAAGAAAAGAAACAAAGTGATTCAAGTTATATCCCACAAACAAATGGTGAGGATGACTTATGAATATAACTTTTGTTTCTTCTTTACTCAGAACCAGGGTTATAGCTGAACCTCCCTGTGATGTGGAAGGTTCTGAGGAAGCAGACTTGTGGCCACTGTGCCAGTCTGTAAACAGGTAGATAAGTTGCACTAGTAAAGAGTACCAGGTTCGTTCCTGGTGGCAAAGCCAGGCCAGTGATATGAAGGTAGGAAAATGACTGTACTACATTATTTCTGATCTCAGCTCCCTTAAGGGAACCTGTTCAACCTGTACAAGTGAACCTGTTCAACCCATACAAGTTACACTGGAAAACCAGACTAGAGCTGTGCTCTGAAATATTTTTCATCTCCTTTCTGTTTTACTTATTTCAACTGACTATGCCTTATTTTCAGCTTCTCTTATTCCTCTTACCTCTCTTTGACTTTGAAGCTTAACTCCCAATTCTTGTTATATGAACTTCTACTTTTGGATATCCATATCACATTTGTTACCCTGGCTCCACCTTGCTCTTCCCTTCCTACCACAGGACTTGATGCTGGCCCTCTGACCTCACACATTGCACGTCATGATGAGAGGCACTCCAGTGTCTTGCCCCACTCTGCTTTAGAACAAACTGGTCCCACCACCTCTCCAGAAAGCTGTAACCATCCATTGCATATATGCTAAGCATCTCCCAAAGACTCCCCATGTCCTACCATAGCATGCCACTGGATAACTACCAGTGAGTTAAGAAGTTAATCCAATACAAGTCATGGAATCTCAAAGCTTCTACAACGTTGGTGAACATGGTGGCCTTTTTTGGCCTAATTCTCATCTTTAATGGAGAGAGGTTATTGGCATAATAGAATTTGAATTTTTCAATCTTTTCTACCAAGAGATACCACGGTAAATCTGGAATAGTAGCCAAGAGACTATGTCTGATCCTGACACCAGCCAGCTATGTGACCCTAACTACATAGTTCTAAATACCTCAATGTGCTGGAAACATTCCTTCATATTTCTGTCCCACAATATGCTCTGAGCTCTTCAGAGATAAGAACCACAATATCAGTATCTCACATCCATGGCACCAAGCAGGCAGCAACAAATGTTATTTGGATGAATGAATGAATTAAAGAATACAGTGAGCTGAAATTTATTTCTCTAAGTTTCATTTTGCTTCTTTCCTTTTTTCCCTCATTTATTCAATTAACATTTGCCAAGTGCTACATGCCAGACGTTTTAGTAGAAGCTGTAAATATATCAACTGATTTTTTGTCCTTAGGATCTAAAATTGTTAAAAAAAAAAACACGGTGGAGTGATAAATATATTGAATATATCTAAATTTCTCTCAGCTCTAAAATTCTAAGGACCAGAGATAAAATTCTAGCCCTCTTAGAATCTTTATTGTACAGGATCTATGAATAAAAAACTGAGAGAGAAGAAACTAAAACCAGAGGTGGGTAGCAGGAAGCTAAATCAGGAAAGTTGTTGGTAGTTATAGTAAAGATTAATTGGAACACTCTTTTTTTTTTTTTTTTTTTTTGCATGGGCAGGCTCCGGGAATCAAACCCAGGTCTCTGGTGTGGCAGGTGAAAATTCTGCCACTGAACCACCATTACCTGCCCTGGTACACTTTTGATTGCAATGAGAGAAACATAATTCAGATGGTTAGGTTGAACTACGTGAAGTCAGTTTTTATAGGTCAAATTTTTTTAATATTGGTAATTTCATATGACTTGACTAAATAGCTAAAGTAGAGAGAAAAGCAGAAATTTATTGGTTCCTGTCACTTGAGATTGTCAAGTGCAATTGGATCAAAGTCTCAAGTGATAGAGGACAATTTTTTTCATTCAAAGGACCCACCTTTTTATTTGTTTGTAATACAAATGTTCTTTTGGGTGATAGGAATGAGTGAGGTACTAAGTACTAAAAATAAATAGCTAGCTAGCTCTTTCTGATTGTTTCAATTAGCTCTGAGGGAGAAGGAAGAGGCTAATGGGATCTGGACAGTTTCAATCCATTAACTTCCAGCTTTTCAAATTTACAGCCTGATACTTCTTCAGCAGGACTGCTCCAATATGGGGAGATGTGATGACAGTTCAAGACTGAGTTGGCAAACATGGGGAATTCAATATGTATGTGCAGTATCAGTCTGATGTCCCTGTATGTTCTCTAAAATTCCATATATGGAATGTCCAGTCAGAGCTGAGAGTTTAGATCAGGGTGCTGGCCCATCTTTGCTCCACTGCTTCTCTGATTTTGCTCTGCAGAACACTGGGTTCTCAAAGGCATCTCGTTGCCTTGGAGAGAGGAAAAGTTCAAAGCTTCTGAAAGTTAGTGGGGGCCATTCTTTTGGCAACTTGCTGAGCTTACCAGTCCTTATGCACTTTGCTCTTTGGTCTCTCAAAGTTCACCATGAACATAGACACCCTCACAATGTCAAGTCCATTTACTATCACCTCACACTGGTACTCGCCCCACCATGTGATGGACCCTTCTGGCAACTTTAATGCATATAGGCCTACCACAACACCAAAATTTTTGAGAAAGTGATGGGCAACTATTTCAGGATTTAGCTCCCATTTGACATTGTTCCTCATTCCTACCTCCATGTGACAGCTTTTCAGAAATTTCACTGTTGCTTCACTTGCCCTGGTCTGGATCTTCTCTAATTTTCCTTCTTGTCTTAGCAATTTCTCCTCTTCAAACAGCTTCTTGTTTTGTGGGGAGGCATATACAGCCAGTCCTTGAGGAAGAAGTTGATTATGGCCCACAGATTTCTTCACTGAGAACAAGTCACCTCAGATCCATCCACAGACTGCATGAGAAGGAGCTCCAGATTGTTCTTGGGCCAGTGTTTCCTGTTCTCCACCAGCCTGTAAACTCAATGTCTCCAGTGCAGGTGCAGCTTCAGGCCTTCCCCAGCTAGCTGTTCCCTCCTCCTGCACTCTACAATGACGGTGCCCAGACTGTGAGAGAAGCTGAAGCTGCACTGTGGGCCGGGGATTCCCGCTCCATGTCGTGGCTGGAGTAGTTCCCCAACTCTTTCTCTCACCAGCAGTGCAGGGCCTGCCCCCTGCAGAGCCCCGACCAGGTGGGCAGCTGCCATCTTCCTGGCATGGGGGAGAGGGGGCCCAAACTGATACAGGGCTCTTACATCTAAAGACTGCCTGGTAAGGATGAAACATAACCACAGACGCCTCAAATTTATCTCATTTTAGCTTACAACCCTAGAGAAGATAATTCACTCTTTTTTCCGGTGAAGGACTCAGCTTGGTCCAGCTTGAGTCATATATTGACCTAAACAGCCAATCCCTATAACCAGGAGGATGGCTGGCAAAGCCTAATGTAAACCAACAGTCAATCTAGAGGGCCTAGCTCCAATATCACAAAGTACAACAAAGAAGAACTGGGAGTTCAGAGACAATAAAATGGTTACTGGTACAGCAGGATAAATATGAAGAAGACAATTCTTGGGCCCATAATTGTCAAACTTCTAAACAGCAAAGATAAAGAGAAGATATTGAAAGCAGCCAAATAAAAAGACATACTTCGTATAGGGGAAAAACCTGTTGGAATTATTATAGACTTCTCATAAGAATTTATGAAAGCCAGAAACTAATGAAACATCTTTTAAATATAGAAAAAAAAATACTGATCACTGGCAATGTGGAATTCATTATCTTACAAAAATATCCTTCTAGATTTAAGATTAAAGAAAGACATTTTTGGACAAAAGAAGATATTTCTTGACAGCAAACTGCATTATAAGGAATGCTAAAGGAAGTTATTTAGGCTGAAAGGAAATGACATCAGATGAAAATGTCGTCTTTAGAAAAGAATGAAAATATTTAAAATGGTGAATATTTGGGAAGGTGTAAAAGACTATTTTTCTCTTAATTACTTTAAAGTACCCATGACTATTGGAAGCAAAAGTTATAGCATTGTCTCATGGGGTTATAATCCATATTTATGTAATACATATGACAATTAGAACATAAAAGAGAGGGGTTAAATGGTAAATGGACCCGTATAGTTACAAAGTTTCTACATATTTTTGTGTTTAAAATAGTACTATATATATATATATATATATATATATATATATATATATATATATATATAAAATCTCTAGAGCAACCTCTAAAAAAATAAAGTGGTTTCATTAAAAAGCCAATAGAGAAGGCGGTCAGGAGGTAGCAGTGGCCACAGTGGCACTGGCAGAGGTGATGGTGGCACAGCGCCGCTCTGGTAGCCAGTAAATGACCTGCAGCATAACAACTATTAAACTGCAAAACAAATGGGGAAGAACATTCAAGATAAAGATAATTTATATCACAGGAAGGTTATTGAAAATGCAAAAGTGAAGCATCAGAGTAGACTAATTACACTGAATTTAGCTTTTGTGAAATTTGTACAGACCATACCCTAAGATTGACTTCTGGTTCCACAGAAATGCATAAGGAGTATCCTGTTGGAAAATGAGGATTATTATAAGAACTGGTGTGTCTAGATACTGATTCTGCCCTCTGAGGCTTAATTAAACCTGGACCCATACTTCGAAAATTCATTACCATAGACTCAGGTCATAATCAAAAGAAGAGGATGCTTTCAGAAAACAAAGAAAATCTTAAGCGCATGAAAACTTCAGAGCAAAGTAATGAAAATATTTGTGTAGCTCTGGAAAGGCAAAGAGCATTGCTGGGACAGGAAAGTTTGGGAAACACTGTGTGACCTTAGCTTATTAGCAAAACAGCGTCACCATATTCAAAACGTTTGGATATGTTTCTTCAAGATTCATCTGGGTATGAGCTTGACATATTGACCCTGGCTAGTGAACCAGCAAGCATGTAATGATCCATAGAAGCCAAGTCAAACATTTTATTCGACAGATCTGTAGTATAAAGAATTGAATGAATGCATTGGGAAGACAGTGCAGGAATAAACATAAACTTGAAGCAATAGCTGATGAAGTCTTCACAAGAATAGCAAAACTTCAAAAATGTATTAAAACAGTAGTATTATTTCAAAGGAATTGTTTGGAATCAAACAGTAATATATCCAGTGATATAGCCTGTAAGGTGGTAAATTCAGAGACTGTGAATTTGGATAAAATTTAAGAGTCAGTTAATAGTACAGATGAAAAAATTACTTCTATGAACTATGAACCTTCTAAACCTCCAGAGAAAGCAAGTGAAAGTATTAATTTTTCACTGGATCATGTTGAGTTGGTTTCTGAAAGTAACAATGATGATGTTGTGTTGACTTCTGTGGCAAGTCCTAATTTGAAAACTCCAATAGCATCAAATCCAGCAGGTATCTTAAACGTTGATTATAATGTGATCTTCTGTCAAATTAAAAAGCCTCAAGTCAGTATTTATTTAAAATAGAGAATTGTATGAAATTTTTAATAAAATAAAAAATGTAAATCTACCCTTAATAATGTCCTAATATATCTTAGTATTACATAAATGAATGATATCTTAATATTTTAAAAAGCCAATAGAAAAGGAAGAGGGAGTATGTGTTTGGTGTATATGGAGTATTTGTAAATAAAATTAATTTTGAAAGAATCAGATGATACTAATAAACAAATATGGACATCTGAAAAAGATTCAATACTTAAAAATAGTTAAGACAGATCACAGGAATACAAAACAGAGGGGATAAACATGAAGTAAATAATAAAATGGTAAAACTAAGTCTTACTATACCAATAAATGTTAATGTACAAAACAATCCCAATTAAAAAGTAGAGATTATCAGAAGGATAATAAATCAAGACCCAACCACATTCTGTCTGTAGGGAATGAGTCTTAAATATAAAGACAAAAGTTGAAAGTAAAAGAATGGGAAAAAATATGTACCATAAATTCTGTAAGCATAAGAATTCTGACTGGAATGGCCATGTTAATGTCAGATGAATTAGACTTCAACAAAATATTACCAGAGGTATAATTCATAATGATCAAAGATTCAACTCATCAGGAAGAAACAATACTTATGTATATATTTACTCAATTCCACAATCATAGAGGTTTTTTATAGTTAGAGATTTTAATACCCTTTCCTTTGATAACACAACTTGATAAAAAAAAAACTATGCAAAAATATAGTGAAGACATAGATGATTTGAACAACACTATCCCAATCTAGTAGTTATGGAACACTGCACCCAACATCTGTATAACATAAATTCATTTCAAATGCACATGACATATTTGCCAAGATGAATCATATGCTGGGCTATAAAACAAATCTTAACATCAGCGGATGTTGGTATATGACTGGATGAGTAACTTTCCTGAAAATCCACTGTGAGGTGAGAACTATGAAATTACAAGGAAGTTGAAGACCAGTTCTTCTCTTAAAGTAGTCACAATATAACAGGACAGCCTCAACATAAAGGTGGACATATCACTTCTAACCACCAGAAAATGGGCCTGCCTAACAACAGCAACTGTAAATAGGTGATTTTTAAAAACACATTGAAACTGTCAGCAAATCATTTTTTAAGACACCAGATTTTTCAAAGATAGGTGGACTAGGTTACTCTTTCCAGGAAAATAGAAGTAGCTTGATACCATTTATCTTCAAATGGCACCCCATTTTCTTACTGTCTTCCAACTTTTGGGACAGTGCAATCTAATAGAACTATAATGAAAGTCACATATGCAAGTGTGTAATTTTAAATTTTATAGTAGCCACATTGAAAAATGAAAAAAAATAGAAAAAATTAATTTTAGTAATATATGTTATTTAATCTCATATATCAAAATAGGCACTCAATAATTTCTATTTTGTTATTAGTCCTCAGAGAGGAGAATTTGCTAACCAGTCACTCTCCATAAAATTTATACCTGGAGAATGTTTCCATCAAATTTTATGACAATAGTATTAGCACAGCTGACATGGAAAGAAAATTTGGTAGACTAACATTTCT
Source organism: Tamandua tetradactyla (assembly GCF_023851605.1). Taxonomy (NCBI): domain Eukaryota; kingdom Metazoa; phylum Chordata; class Mammalia; order Pilosa; family Myrmecophagidae; genus Tamandua; species Tamandua tetradactyla. The sequence continues at coordinate 55,133,414 of NC_135339.1, forward strand.
AGTGATCATCTCTAAAATCATGTCCTTATAAAAACAGACCTGCTCATTTAGATATAGCTTATGGTAAAAATCCTGCCACTTTAAACTAAGTGTCAGAAAATCCTTCCAATTATGCAAAACTCTTAATTCGTATTTTTAATTTTAAAGGTAGTTGTCATAGCAACTGCCACACACTACTAGAAATGGTGCTAGAAAGATATGCAAACATTTCCAAAGAATTTTTCAATATGTTGCAAAAACATTATACAATATTTAGCAGAAATGCTGCAAGTTGTAGTGAAGGGAAGTCTTCCATGGAGAACCAAAATTATACTTAGCCAGGAATTTTAAATGGGAAAGAATTTATATATATATGTAAAAAGAAGTCTTTGTTAACAAGTCCTTCTGAAAAAAAATGACTTAATTATTGGGATCAAACAACAATCAACTCAATAATAAAGAGGAAAATAATGAAATGGGAACTGACAGAATGAGATTGGGAACAATTTCTTCTGTATCGTCAGATTAGAACTTGCTCAGCTATTTCCATCTGGTGATTATAACACTGAGTTCTTGTTATTTTATAACAAAACATTTGCTCTGGGGAAAGGTTGGACCTCTAGGGCCTGGGGGCTGAGGCAAGGTTAAAGAGACTGGAAGAAGTAGCTGTTAATAAACTAAGTTCAGGCTTCCATGAGGAACAAGCCATGATTTCAGCACTTTGTCAAAATGCTATCTGAAACCCCATGATTTCTGAAGTGCATTCTAAAATGTTTAGCCTATTAAACTATTAACCTATTAGAAATCCGAGCATGTCTCAGTTATCTAGAGCCTATAAAATGCTACATTTCTTGTGACTCTCCATGAGTACAGAGAGATATTAGTGTTTCCCAAACACATGTGACCACAGTGCCCACTTTTCTTGGAACATTTCAAAGAGTTGACTAGTGTTGCATGGACACACTTGGAGAATAATAACTATAGTCAGATAAATAGGTACAGGCTAATGTACCTCCTAAGACCATTTTATATTCCCCCTTCCATCATCTCCCATCCCAATACACATCAAATATAGTTTTAAAGTTAATCAAATATGAATTTATCATATTAATTGATCAAAAGATTTGCCACTGAAAGGAAGATAAATCTTTTCTTTTTCTAAAATTCAGCTATTGCATCTGTCATGATGTATTTGTTACCTATTGCCATGTAACAAATTACCTTAAAATTTAGCAGCTTTAAAAGACAAACATTATCTCAAAGTTTCTGTGGATCAGGAATGTGGGTGCAGCTTAGCTGGGTATTTCTGACTCAAGGTCTTTCAGGAAGTGATGTTGAGATGTCTACTAGAGCTGTACTGTCATCTAAATGCTTGTTTGGGGAGGGTGATTTTGCTTCCAGGCTCACACGTGGTTGTTGGAGGTCTCCGTCATTCACCAGATAAGCCATTCCACAGGGCCACCTCACAACATGGCAGCTGGCTTCCATCTGAATAAGTGATCCAAGAAACTGTGAGGGAGAGCACACCAAGGTAAAAGGCAAAGTCTTTTAATAATATAATCTCAGAAGTGACATCTCATAACTTCTTCCATATTCTGTTCATTGGAAGTGATGCAATAAGTCCAGCCACATTCAAGGGGAGGGGGTTAACCTAAGAGGTGAGGACCCTTTGGGCCATCTTAAAAGCTGCCCAACACATGTCCCTGGACTTTCATGTAAATGCTACCTTTAAGTCACTATCTACTATATGCCAGGCTCTGTGCTCACATTATAGACAGTGTCTCTAAACCTCATAATATACTCTATATAGTAAATTATTATCTACATTTTTTAGAAAAGGAAAATAAAAATCTAAGCATCTAAGTAACCTCCCATTGATCACATAACATATAATTAATGGGGACAAAATAACCTGTTCTGATTTCAATCATATCTCCACTACTTTAGGTACCTATATTACTGAATATATTCAGTAATTCAATATTCAGTAATATTGAATATATTCAGTAATTCAGTAATGCAATATTCATATTGTATTAGAATGATGTGCTTGTCAAGCCCAGAAACACAAATGAAAATTAAAATGTCAAAAAAGAAAGGTGCTAGTACTTTTATTCCATTCACTGAAAATCTTGCATTGAGATGAAAATTCATTATTAATTGTACTTTAATGAAGAGATTCTTTAATTATGATTACTAAGTGAGGCAAAGTAAATGAAAATTTTTTCAAGTTATGATTCTTTAAATAGAAAAGTTCTTAATTATCAAAATATGATATAACAGGTAGAGGGAAATGGTTGAAGGTCTGCTAATTTGAAAAGTGTAAAAGCATGTAGTGGCTTAGTTTAAGAAGCACATGCTACGTGGGATTTTTGGTCAATATTTCTTCCAAACTTACTTTTTCAGAGAACCAGGAACTCAGTTTTCACTGGAATCAGTATAGAGCAGTAAAGGAGCATTATGATTACCCTATGAGCATTCCTTTGGACTATGTCTGATTGAAAAGAACAAAAACAAATAAATGCTGTCCAGGAATGGAGTAAATTGAAAGCATCAGAGAAATGTGGTTTTCTATCATCACAATTGAATTTCACCAGGGCTGAAATTGCATTCCAGAATGATGAGATCAGTAACGGCAGAGACATAATATGTCTCCCAGCTTTCTAGACTACAAGTATGCACTACAAATCTAAATTAGCCCCAGTGTTCTTCTGAAATAATCTGGACAGAATGTATCGGCAATTGGAAAGAGAGCAAATATTATTCACCTAAATTCATTTAAAAAGTCAAACCTTGCACAGTTAATTTTCTTATCTTCATTAATCTTATTTCCTTATAAAAGATACCAACTACTATTGTAAATAAACTCTAGGTAGGAGACGGAGACAAGCCAAAGCAAAACTGAGACGTGTGTTAAATTTTTAATTTTTACCCTTTACCTACCTCCTTTACCTATTACTCCTGTTCTGTCCAACACCCTAGCTATTTTTATAAGCTGATGTCCCCCAGACTGGATTTTATTCCTAACTTCTAGGAAAAAACTGCCCTATCTTGAGTTCCATCCTCTCAGGGTCTTTTTTTGCTAGGACATTAAAAACATTCTTTCCAAAGAAGTTCCTATCTGATAATGCAAGAATGTTCTTCCTCTTATAGTGCCAGCACAATCCCTTGTTGAATAGAGGTCGGTTATTTTTTTACTAACTGAAATGGCATTTATATACATAAGAGTAACCTACACAAGTTGTTTCCCTCAGGTGACTTGTGCAGAAGCCAGTGATATGGTACTGAAACTTGTATCTGAGAATGGAGATACCCAGCAGGGCAATTAGAAGAGAAAGAGAGAAAAGAAGTAGTCAGATTCAAAGTCCTGAACAAGATTTAAACTTAGCCTTAATATTGACTGTTTCTGCTACAATATAATAGTTGGTAATTTCCTCTAGATACCATCACATTATTTAAAAACTACATTATAGAAAAAATTGTTTCATTGGGGAGAAAGAACTAGGAGTTAAGGAAATTTAACTTTCAGTTATAGCATGATTTTTCCTGGAGGGATTTTAAAGATGATGTTTTTAAGAAAATTGGGTATATTTTTATTATTTAAAGCTGAGGAGAATAATATGTTGATGAAATTTGACTGGACCAAACCTAATTAACATAAGCAAATCTGGAATGGCATACAAAATTGGCAAATGTATTGATTGTCTAAATTATCAAAATAGACCATACCACAAAGCTCAACTTCCAATAGTAAATTAAACCTTTTTTTTTGCATGGGCAAGCACTGGAAATCGAACCCGGGTCTCCAGCATGACAGGCGAGAACTCAGCCTGCTGAGCCACCATGGCCCGCCCGAAGAAAACAATTTTAAATAAGCAACCACCCAAAACCAAAGCCATTTTATTTTGCTATACCATATGCATTCGACAACATGACTCCATTGAGAATTTAACATATGCTTTTAAAATATTTTCTTTTTTTTCTGTTCTATTGAGGGAGGGCTTAGAAGGCCTCCATTGCCATCCTTGGGAAGATGCCTCTAATTAAGGCACAGGTTATTTCCCTCGCAGAAGGGGGCGGGGGTTTAAGAGAGTTCTGAAGGTAAACATTTCCTGTTGTCAGGGCAATGGAAGTTTCCTAGTTTCCAAGGGCTGCTGTAATAGATGACCACAAATTGGGTAATTTCTATTACCCAACAGAAAGTTGTTATGGAAGCTAGATGTCTGAAATCAAGGTGTCCGTGAGGCTGTGCTCCTCTAAATCCTATGAGGGAGAATCCTGCCTTGCCTCTGTCTGGTTTCTGGTGTTTGCTGCTGACCCCTGACATTTCCTTGGTTTACAGCTGCAGCACTTCAGTTCCTGCCTCTGTATTTTTCCCTTGTCTACATCTCTTCTCTCCTTCTTTTGAAGGTGCCAGTCATTAGATTAAGGGCCCATCACCCCAGTAGGACCTCATCTTAACTAATTCCATTTGTAAAAACTCTATTTCTAAAAAGGATCACATTTCTAAGATGCTGGGGATCTGTTTTGTTTTTGTGGGGGGTGAGGGTGGGGAAGGAGTACAATCCAACCTATAGTAGATTCCTTTCTGTCTGAGGGTCCATCCTTGAGGGGCAGTGTCCCATAGAGGGAAAAGGAATAGTGGTTTCAGTTCACAAACACCAGGTACCTGACCCATTTCTAACACAGCACTCCTGGAGTGGCCAGCACTGTAGCAAAATGGTTGTTACTAGGACTGCATGAGTCAACCACTAATATATTTGTGACCTGGGAAGCCAAAATAATGGGTACTCTTGGTGGCACTGGGAACTGAAGAGTCATTTTCTCTCAAAGGTTGCTGATCATCTGACAGTGAAGGATGAATTTTCGAAGGTGACACCGTGGGGCAATCAGAAGTAATGGAACGAGCCAGCTGATAAGGACCTGGGCCCTCTCTTTTGTGCAGCCCAGTTAGGTGTGGTAGTTGGGTAGATCTCATCCCTCATGGAGTTAATAAATTTTCTATGATTTTTTTTCTTCTCACCATTCAAAGAATGTGACACACACAAAAAAGAAATACTAGACCCAATACCAACCTGATGATTCAGAGCTTGAGTTAGTTTAATTTGATATGTAAGATAAAAGACAAGTGACTACATTTGAACCCAGATTTGTATAGCAATTAATACTATTGTAAGTACAAGCATTTTTTATACCTGCATTTTCCCACCTGAGTTATGAGATTCCCCAATAACGTTACAAATTGATACATTCCACATGCAAAACATGTTCCTTAATTTAATTACTACATTTCAGCTAATATAACTCATTTAAATTGCTGTCAATGCCCTCCAGTTAAATAGCATCAAAAATAGACCAGAAGTTGAACAAGTTGGGTTTATTGCTTTTGCAGGAAGAGAGAAAGCACACCATGGGACCTGAGGCATTTCAGGAAGAAGGTGTTCAAAAAATTGACTATAGGTTTTGGGGTTGTTTTAGGTGATTTGAGGAAGGCTTGAGGAAGTGGGGTTTGTTCTGGATTGGATGCTGTCAGGAAGTAGCAGTAACTCTATGCTTGTGGTTCTTAATTAATCTTATTGTAAAGGAGAGATGACTGGACCAAGGCAAAAAATTAACCAGAATAGGATGATGCTTGGTCATTTTTTTGTGGTTTGGACAGTGTGCTTTTTTCTATGTTGAGTCATGATTATAGAGTGTCCATTTTTTTGTCTTGATTCATCATGTTCACAGAGTAACTTTGATATTTGATGCTCTGTGAAATTGTTTATGCTTTCATAGGAGAGCACCAAGGCCCTGTGTCAGGCAAATCATAGCAACACCAAGGCCAAGATAATAATACCCAGCCAGCTCCCGATGTCAGGCGCTGCTCTTCTCTTTCTCATCTCTATATTGGCATATTGTTATACCGAGTATCCAAAGTACAAGAGCTAGGCCAAACAGAGGCAAAATAAGGAGTCAGGAAGTAATCAAATGGAAATAGAATCTGACCAAGGGTAAAAAAATAATAGGATAAACTGGAATAATTGCTAATTGTAAGATGGTGCTTGTTTGGATGAGACATTCACCTGGGTGAGAGTGGATCTAGCTGGCCTAAAAGCTCAGAATTAATGATGATCTAATGATAAGATTTGGAAAATAGTTGCCTCTTGGAGCTATTCTAAAGACAGTCTTGGTTGGAGGTTCCTTTCCTAAATTCATTTGAATAATTTTCTTTAAACAGCTGCTTAATCAATGCCAGGCTTAAAAATGGCTTGCATAATTTTACAAAGTGAAATAATATTAGAGGCAGAAATGGTAGTATAATGATCATTCTCCCTCCTGACTCCTCTCTATCTCTCTCTCTCTCTCTAACTGACGTCCACTTGCAGGCTGTATACTCCTACCCCTTAAATCCCAGAAGATCATCAGCCCATCACCTCTGCTGGTGAGAAAATGTCAGCAACCCTGAAAAATGCTTCTTGGTTAAGATAACCTGTTCATGTCACTAAACTGGGGCTTCCTTAATTTATACTTTGTATACTAAGTCCAGTGACTTGTCCTTCTTGGCTGAAATTTCCTGCAGTCCAGTAATATGGCTGGTACAAATAACCTTAAGCAAATGATAGCTTTTAAAGGGAGCAGGTTTTATGATTGATATATTAATTATAAATGATGAAAATTCTACTTATACTGCTGAGTGAACAGCCTAAAATAATAAAATAAGGAAGAATATACATTAGACTTGTACCCAGATCTTCTGGCCAAAATCCAATGTCTTTTCATTAGGCTGGGGATTCCTGAATGGACTTTTCTATTGCCTATAGTGGAGTCTGACCCACATCTTGGGGGAAATCTAGTCTCTAGGCCTTCATCTCTCTAAACTGACCTACCTAATAGCTGACCAATCCTGAATTTTCTTTATCGAAAACGTAAGGGTAGATAGAGTTGGTGTCGATTGAAGCTCCTCTGTCCTGACCTCCACCTTTTAACAGGAAGCGCACAAATACATATTTTGGAAAGTTGGAGCTCTGAGAAGTAATTTGAAGTTCACAGTGTAAGAGCTTAATTATGTGAATTAAACTAGTTTGTGAATTTAGGTTGAATCATTACTGACTTCATGCTCCTACTGTAATAAACTACTCGTAGTACATTCAGTAGTGGACAGCAATTGTTCAGGCTTCTCAACATTCTTGCCCCCTTTCTTTTGGAAACAAATCTCACCCTACTTGCTGAATTTATGGATATATGACACAAGCTGGGCTAGTTGCTATTGTTCATCCTGAACTTAGTTAAAAAGTTGTGCATTTAATTAAAGTGGGCCAATCAGAATTTTTTGGTGGCATGTTTTTCAAACTATAGTCAAGAAGAGATTTCTTTTCTCTGATCAGAAAACCATCATTATATTAATCTGGAGCAGCTGGTGGCTGTATCCCATGGGGGAAACTCTCAGAGAATGAAGCCAACAGACAGAGACATAGATGATAGAGAATTCTGATGGTGTTAAAATTTGATTCTAACCATGCTCTCAGAATCTGATTCCACACATACTTTCCCTTCTTGAGTTTGATTTCGCAGTTCTTCCTCCAATTATATTAGAAAACTCTAGTAAATTTCTATATTGGTTTCCTCTTGCTGTTGTAACAAATTACCACAAACATAGTGCCTTAAACCAGCACAAGTTTTTTTATTTCACATTGCTGGAAGTCAGAAGTCCAAAATGGATCTCATTGGGCTTTAAACCAAGGTGTGAACAGAAAGATGTGAGACAGAAAGTTGTTATTAGTAATTAAGAGCTGCATTCCTTTTGGGAGACTCTGAGAGAGAATTCATTTTCTTGCTTTTTCCTACTTCCAGAGACCACCTACATAGTGTTCCTCTTCCATCTTCAAAGCCGTCAATGGCCACTGGAGTCTTTTTTACATTATCATCTTTCTGTTCTGATACTTCTGCCTCCCTCTTCCCATGTGTCTATACTGGGCCCTCCTGAATAATCCAGGATAATCTTATTTTAAAGACAGGTAATTAGCAGCCTTCATTCCATCTACAAGCTTAATGCCCCCTTTCCATATAAAATAGCATATTCACAGGTTCTTGGAATTAGAACATGGACATAGTGGGTGAGGGAGAGGTGGTGGTCATTATTCTGCCTATCATAATTTCTGATAAAAATTAAACATCATATAAAACTAATAAAAAATTAGTTTTTTATCACTTTCAACTAAGATACATGAAAAAATGTACATGCTGTACAACTTCATGCTTTCCTGGCTTCCCACTGACTATAATGCTCTTCTTTCTTGGTCTACTTTGAGAATGCCATTGATCCCTTAAGAACCTACTCAAGCTTCATCTCTTTGGTATATACCTTTCCAGACTTCTCCAGGTAGAAAGAGTAATTCTCTTTTGTTTTTCCCATAGTCAATGCATACCTGTTTGCACTGATTATACTCTACTGAAATTATTTCCTTACAAGTGTATCTCTCTCAGGACCTTATGATTTCCTTGCATACGAGATCTATGAATTATTCATTACTATATCCCTAGCATCCAACACAGTGCCCAGAACTTATTTGGCTCTTAATAATGTCTGTTTAATGAATAAATTATTCTTGATGTAAAACCTCTTTTGGGACTTTAAGGCTAGCATTAAGGCTAGATGCAAGATTAGACCATAGTTCTGCAAGTCTTTTCTTTCTTAGAGAAATAGTTTGTATATCAGTTAAACAACCATCTTGTCCTAAGACTTCATCTAAATGTACAATCAGATTAGTCAGTCTTATGTTGGTCACTGAGCTTCTGATCAAATGGCAAGTGGTGATTTCATCTAGTCATTTAAATGATTAAAATTACTAGACTGTGTGCAGGGTTGCTAAGGGAACAACATCAGGCCACTTGGTGATCAATTCTTATTTAGTAATGGACCATTACAGGGGCTGACAAAACCAAATTGATAAATACATATAAATTGATTGAGTTACATTAAGGATCAGGAACAAAGTTATACCCAGAGATAAAGGCCATCCCTTTTCTATGCTTTTCCCTGTTTCAGAGGGAGCAAAATGCTTCATAATGAAAAGAACATAGATTCACATACAAATGCTAACAGACAAGGTGTTTTGGACCTATGTGGCTAAAACAAAATTAGTCATTTCTTAGCGAAGTGTAAGGTAAACTCCTGAATATGCAACAGACAAAATACTAGTTATAAAAACTTGTGTGATAAATTCAAATGAGCTTAATGTAATTCATCAAAATAAATATTTTCAAATATTCCTTTTTTTAAAAGAAAGTACATTTCTGTAATTTATGGTGGACATTCTACTTCCTGTTGACTTCAATCATTTAGAATACTAACTGCAAGGTTATTAAAGTTGAATCTGTTGTGACAGGGTAAGTGATATTTTAAAGGCAACTTCTGAAAAATAGCATCTCTCCAGGATCTAATTCACAGTGATGTATCATGCCATCAAAGACTAAGTTTCAGCCATCTGGATTATTTCTATTCCAGGAGTACTCTGGGTGAAAATATGATATCTATTTGTTTGGGAGGCAAACCTGTATATTTCTGGAGAAAGCAACCTAATGGCATTCAGGTGTCATTGGCTGCAAATCATAATATGTGCCTGGGACTCCTTTTCAGACCACGGTAGGATAGAACTCCCATACCTCTGGGCTCCAGAGAACTGCTAGTCTTCTGCACACAGATTTGAGCAGCGTAACCTACTGTGAATGTTTAAAAACCAGTATCTCCTTTGCCAGCTAACTCTTTTAGATCCAACTCATAATCATCCTTACCTTTAAGGAATGTAGGAAACCACTTTTCAAATAGTGCAATCATTCCTTTATGCAAAATTAGTTGAAGTGGAAGCAACAGGAAAAAATATTCAATCATGTTATCATAAGTAAGATGATAACTTAAAAACAGAAGTGGTAGTAGTGGGGGACAGATCTTGGTCAAGCAATATTTCTACAGGATTGAACATTCTAACCCTGCTGTATCTAGGACATCATATTTCATCCTACCTTAAAAATAATCCAATGGAAATGCTAACTTCTTGCAAGATGAGACATTCACTTTAAAATTAGCAGCACCTCTGCCACATTGAACTACCCCATGGATGCCTTTCACGATGTGATCTATGTGAATGGCACCACCTTATGCTGCAAAGTGCACCTGCTGCTCAGCTGGATTTGGTGATCCTGTTTTCAAGGAAAAGCTCTGCATCATCACTTGAAATGTCAAAAAAACTACAAACAATCTAAATACCCTTCAAATGAATTATTTCTAATAAAATCCATTCTATGGCCTGTGTGTACATTTATGAATATATGTATGCATATACGTATCACTTGTGGCAAAGGTGGTTAAGATGTCAGTGTGCCTTCTCTGATCCTTCTTCCTCCAGAATAGCCGGATGAAGAAGCTTCTAAGCCCTGAGGGGACAGAAAACAGATATAAAGGGAAGAGCTATAATTGCCGAAACACTATGTGAAGCAAAGTCACCTGCCACCCCAAATACCCTCATTGGATAGATATGTCATGAAGAAATAAATTATATTGTACTAAGCCACTGAACTTCTGGGCACTATTTGTTATAGCAGCTAGCATTACCGTAATATGTGGAACATCAAGTTTCCACCTTAGGATTCAGTTGTCTTTGGCAACCTAATCAACTCTAAATATTTATTATCTCTAGAATTGTGTGGAATTGCAAGTATGTTCCAGGGAACACTATTTATGGAAATGCTTTAGTTGGGAGGGGGGTTCTATGAGCAAATAAACAGGATATTCATTAGGATATTAATCACAATGGGAAACAGTAGTTTAATTTTGTTTAATATGGAACTCACATGGAACAGAACTTCTTTGTAATTTCTCAATTAGATTTTCAGGCTCAACATTTTCAATATCAGTCTTTTTTTGTGAAGGCGTAATATACCAAATTTTGCTTCTTGATCTTAAGAGCATGTGAAGTAGCATTTTTATTCCATATTGACTGCCTCTCAATTACAGATAACTTTGTAAATAATAAAATTATTATATTTCAAATATACACAATAGTATAGTGAAGAGTATAATGAGTCCTTCTTTCAACAATAATCAACTCTTGGGTAATCTGACTTTATACATACCTCCACCTACTTCTCTCCAACCTATAAGATTATTTTGAAGCAAATTTCATCATTTTATTTATAAAGAGTTTTAGCAAGAATATCTAAAATATAAAGGAACTCAGTTTCATGAGTTTTGACATGCATATATAAGCATATAACTGCCATTAAAATCAAGACAGAATATTTCCATCAACCAAAAACTTCCCCTCATGACCCTTTGCAGTCTGTGTTCCTCCTATCTCAGCCCCACTAATCTGTCTTATGTACTTATACTTTTGTCTTTTTCAGAGTATCATATAAGTGGGATCATACCACAGCCTCTTTTTGGCAGGGAGGGGGTGTGGTGCATAGTCAAGCAATTGAACCCAATCCTCCTGCATGGAAGGCGAGCATTCTACCACTGAACCACACATGCACCCCATACCATAGCCTTTTGAGTCTATCTGCTTTTACTTAGCATAATTCTTTTAGGAGTCATCCATGTTGTTGCATGTTTCAATAGTTTGTTCCTTTCATTTGCTGAGTGGTATTCTCTTTTATGGATATGTCACAATTTGTTTATCCACTCACAAGATGAAAGGCAATTGTCTCCAGTTTTGGTGATTACAGATAAAGCCACTACAAACACTTGAATTTAGGTTTCCATATGAATATAAGTTTTCATGATCTTGGGTAAATATCTAAGAGTGGGATATCTAGATCATATGGCAAGTAAATATTTAACTTATTAATATACACTTAGAAACTACTTATTTTCCAAAATAGGAGGATCATTTTGTATTTCCACAAGTACTTTTAAAGTGTTCTGGAAGACCTTTAGAAACATGGCCATGATACCATTATTACACCTAAAACCAATCATAATTACTATTTATTTATTCTAATGTTTTCCGGTTTTCTAAGTCATTACTTTTGCTTTTTTCCTTTAACATTTCTTTCCATCTTGCTTTCTTTCATTCACTTTTTCCTCACTTTCTGAGTTACATGTTTAATTAATTTATTGGTATTTTTCATCCTTATTAACATAAAGAACAAATGTTTAAGAATATGAATTTTCCTCTAACCACTTCTTTTATTATATATAATAATACTTTTAGGGGTGCTGGGTTGTTGCATGTATCAATAGTTTGTTTCTATGTTTGTTTGTGTTGGATTTTCCAGATCAACAGTAATATGGAGGAAATGTCATGGTTTACTTGATTTCTTGGTATGAGAATATCTTCTGATGCTTCAATACACTGCATTGCTTCAGTAAATGACTTTTTTCCCATCTTCTTCTGAATCTGTTGTATTGTGACTTTTATCTTCAGCTGCTTCCTTCTTTCTCTTCACCTCCATGCCACCAAAAGACACCTCCTGCTTCCAAGATGCCCCTTCTCCCCTAGAAGTGGTGCCTTCCAAAACAGCCACCTCTGGCCCAGCTCACTTTCTCAGCCTCTTCTTTTAGACTCCCAGCAGACAGGGCTCTTATCAGTCAGGTTTCTTAGCCTACACTTTCCACTCAGAAAGGGCCCCAGTCCTTCCTGGGTGGTACTGACACTAAGATTCCACTGCTCTCTCTTCAATAGTACTGATTCCAATCTAATTATGGACTCCTTTTGAATTATTTAGCAGACTCCACTGTTCTCAAACATGTTCATATACCTACATATTGATACCAGAAACTTGAGTTTATGGAATTCCCCATCTCCTATTAAAGCTATAAGCACAAGCTATTGGAAATTTTATTTTCTCACCTTGCTAATCTAAATTTATTTTAGGAGACTAGGTAAAGAGGTTCACATTTAGGCAGGCTCCATTATCCTTTCAGAAACTAAGAAGCCTCTTCATTGCTTGATTTTAAACTCCATGAAGGCACTGTGCTTGCTTTATTCATTAAAGTAAGCTCCATGCCTAGCACCATGCCTGGCTTAGAGTAGAAATAGTAATAGTACAATACAAATGAAAAAATTAGAAAGTTAAATTGGCTTACCCATAGTCACAAACAGATGAGCTAAAATTCAAATGCTGGCAGACTGATTGCCTTAGGCAGTCAATAAATATTTGCTGAATGCATGGATGAAAGATACCTTTTAAACTATGGAAGACATTATTTATCATGATATCCAATGGCAGTGTTTTATGCAGTATGTGTCCTGTGTGCATTTGAAATCCTGGATGTCAAAATCTTTGAGGCCTGCTCTCCTAAGCACAAGAATAGGTTAGAGTTGAGGGAAGGACAATGATCCAAACAGAATCCAAAATATGGCAAAGCCACTTGTACCATTGGATATTTCTACTCAGCATTGTGGCATTTGGAAATTTGGTGACATCATGGCATGCAGGAAAGTAGAATCAGCAGAAAGCACACAAAGGATCTCAACTGACAACCTAAACCACAGAATCTTCCAGTTTCTCCACTGCTTTGCAGTAGGGCAGGCTGTCATGGAAATTATCACCTATGAGGAAATTCTGAGAAAACATTCTCAGTGTTTAGAACTGTATTCTATGAAAAGGTGTTTTAGAATGCATGAAATACAAAGAGCTATGTGAACTGGTTCTAAGTAGAACTTTCTAGGAAGATGCCAATTATTTCTTACATTTCAGTGCCTACCTGAAATAATGAAATACCTTAAGAAGACCATATGCCTAATACTTTTAACATGAAAAATACTCATACAAATCAGTAAGAATACCATTAGATAAATGAGCAACCAGCATGAAGAGATGATTCCAAAATCATGCACTATAATAAAATTATCCAACATCACATAAAATGTAAGAAATGCTACATAACATAACTATATGTATTTATAACTATAGATAGAGATAGATATATTGTATTAGCAAGTAAATATTTTTAAATAATTAGTAAATATTTTTAAAACAATGAAATCCATGATAAGCAATGTGAATATCATTTTCATATATTGCTGGGAGTTGCAATTAAGCAATATATTATTTTCTATAAATATTTCTTCTATCTGCCCTATTGATTCCAATTCAGCAAATTTATGCTAACATAGAAAAATATGTAACAGAGAAACTAATAGGGGCATTATTAATGATAGCAAAACATTAAAAATAAATTTAATGTTCAAAGATAAGTAAATGGTTAAGTAAATACTTAAATATTCACTTAAATATTTTGCCATCCTCAGAAATGATATTTACGAAGGGATTCCAATGTAAAATTAGAAAATTCTAACTATGTTAAATAAACAAATAAAACACATATAGAAAAAAGACTGAAAATAAATAGAGAAAAATTATTAGTTATTTGTTGCATATTTTCCTTTCTGTCCAAAACTCTGTACTTAATTTCTACAATAAACTATAGTATTATCATAATTGGAAAAAAGTAAAATTAATTTGTAATGACGCATCCCCTGTTACATTATAGTTACTGAAAAAAATGCTAACTTAATAAAAGGTTAAAATGGCATATGCCGTCTCCCTGGCAACATGGAGCAGAAATCTTGAGATGATCCAGGACCTGGTCCATCACGAGACTGAGAAAGCTTTTTAACTAAAAGGAAGAAGAAGAGAGAAATGAGACAAAATAAAGTTTTAGTGGCTGAGAGATTTCAAACAGAATTAAGAGGTTATCCTGGATGTTATCCTTATGTATTATATAGACATCCTTTTTAAATTTATGATGTATTAGAGTGGCTGGAGGGAAGTACCTGAAACTGTTGAGCTGTTTTATTAGCCTTGATTGTATAATGAGATAACTTTTACAGTGTGACTGTGTGATTGTGAAAACCTTGTGTCTGATGTTCCTTTATCAGGGTATGGAGAGACAAGTACAAAAAATAATGATAAAAAAAATGATGGGGGGAATAAAGGGTAAAAAATTGGGTAGATTGAAATACTGGTGGTCAATGAGAGGATGGAGTTATTGGTATGGGAGTATGAGATTTTTCTTTTTTCTTTTTTATTTCTTTTTCTGGAGGGATGCAAATGTTCTGAAAATGATTATGGTGATGGATACACAACTATGTGATGATATTGTGAGCCATTGATTGTAAAGCATGTATGGATTGTTTCTATGCTAAGATTTTTCATAAAAGATATTTTTAAAAAAGAACCAGTTACCTCAACATATAACAGAAATATCCAGTTAGAAAGAAAAGATATTTGGGAGTAGCACCCAAAACTATGAAGTACCTAGGATCACATGTAACAAGAAAGATGTGAGTTCTATGCATTTCAAATGATAACACTTAATTAAGAACAGAGAAATGCCATAAATATATATGGAAAGATTTGCCATATTTCTAGACAGGAACTCTGAATATTATGCAGATGGTAATTCTACTTATAGTATTCTGTAAATTAAATGCAAAATTTTAAAAGGCATGTGCTTATTTTTCTGCTTACTAAACTCTGGTTTGTCTCTTTTTCATATTTTCTGAAGGAAAGTCACCAGTGGTATAGAGACAATCTGCTGTTATCTGGCCACTGCTCTTCTGGATGGAGATAGCTCTGTTAGTGGCTGGGCTGTGACTGATCACTTTAGTCAATCACACCATAATTGGATCCATCTTCACATAAGCTCTTCACCTTAGTTCTTTTCCTGACAGCTGGCTTTGCTCTGATGGTGGTGAATTAGGCACAACATTATCACCCACCATTACACCACTGCCACATGCATTATCTTATTGTAAACTCATAACTCTGTGGGTTAGATGCTGTTTTTATTTATATTATATAGATTAAGAAGTTAAAGAAGAAAGATTAAATAATATTCCTAATGTACATATGGCTAGTTAGTAGCAGAACTGGAATATGAACTAAATATATTGGTTGTAAGATCTTAATCTCCATAGGGATATGATGTTAAAATAAATTATAACAGTTGCCACACATTGAGTCTTTTTTATACCAGACATTGCTCTGTCCTTTATGCAAATTATCTCAATTAATCTTTGCACAAACCCTGGAGATATTTCTTACCTTCTTCTAGAGGTGAATGCTAGGTTATACTGCAGAAACAAATTAATCCTGTGATTTCATTATCTTAACATAAGTCAGGTTTATGTGTCACTCCAGCACAGTCTGGAGTGCATCAGTGGCTCTCCTCTGCCACTCTTCTCCATAGGGTGATTCAGAGATTCATGTTTCTTCCATTTAGCAACTCCAGCCTTGCAGAAGAAGATGTTATGGTGAGTTTAGGGGCTACATCTAGAAATAGTCTTATACCATTGTCTAAAACCTCTCCCATGGCCTCACCCCAACTTCAAATGGGGTGGGTCAGTATAGAGAAGCATATAGATATTTCATTGACATTTGGTAAGCAGAAAACAGTCCTTGCCACAGAAACTGTGGTTCATAGAAGTTGTGACTCACCAGATCACAAAGCTAATAAATAGTAGAGCCCAGATTCTCATCCAAGTCTCTCTGAGATCTATATGCCTCGGTCCTTAACTTTAATGGACTAGATACAGGCTTAAAAATGTTATTCCCAAAGCTTTTCATTTCCAAGCTAACTCTAGGCCCCTGCTGAGGGCCTCATTTTGACTCTGTTCTCACTATTTGCCAGTTCAAGGACTGTGACACATTGTATTGTTCTTCCCATATGCCATAGCTAAAAAGAAACTTCAAAACTGGTTGTGTAGTTAAACACTAACTCTTGTGTTACCTTTTCCCACAAGAAAATAATGTCCCAAATAGGGGCTTCTCCTCTAGCATGGATCTTGAAGTGATCAGAGCTGTAGATGACCTACAGCTCCCATAAAAAGTATATGATGTATCAAGATCTGAAGGTTGTAAATCACTGAGATTTGGTAGTTTTTTAAGTTGCCACACAAAGTTGATTGATTCAAGGATGAATATCCTACCTCAGATCTTACATTCCACAAGCTGACAGTTCTCTCTCAGGTTTCTCAACCAGCACCTGTGCCTTGGGTCACATTCTTGAGAATGTGAAGTGCTAATTCTTCAACAATTCCTTACCAGGATGCTTCCTTGGATGATTATGGCATTGACTGAGTTTCATTATTCCTTAAACCTAAAATCTTGTCTACTATCTCTTAATTAAATACTTTACCTATATGTAATTGCTTGATTAAATCTCAGAGTTTTATCATGGGCTGCTATATTTCGTTTGAAATTTCTCAAGATTTGAGATTCTATTTAAGTGCCATCTGCTTTTCCTTGCTCATATTTTCTGCCAATCTCATTCTATAAATCTTGTAAGGACACATTCCACAGTTCATCTCATGTAATCATCAGAGCATGTGAATAAGCAGACTATTATATACATATTTTTATTAAGGGAGTCAGATTACTTTGGATTAACTAGGTCTGTATTTGCCTAGCCTGCACCTTATTTTTACAAAAGGAGAATAAGTAACAAAGAAACATGTTAATATTGGATATTCATTATAGAAAGCATCTTGTGGGACACAAACTCAGATTACTAAAGACTCAACCTAAACAGTTTATCTGCTATCAATTTCTACTTTGCATAGAGGAAGGTGATGTTTCAACTGATTGGATTTTATGCTTCTTGAGATCAACTAAACTAGTTTATCCACTTATTTAATAAAAATGCTTTGAATGACTTCTATGTCTGTCACAGTACTAGGCATTGGAGCTATAATTGTAAAGAAGACTTAATCACCACCATAGAGGACCTTACAGACCTGGGAATATAAACAAGTTAACAGTCCACAATCTAAGGCCTGGGATAAAAGATGAATAGTCTGCAATAGGATCATAAATCAAATGGGCAGAAATCCTGGATGAGCCCATGGATACGCTGAGACCCGAAGGATGATTATAAATTAGTCAGGTGATGGATGGAAAGTATAAGACAGAAAGATGATGTGCCAGAGGCATAGAGTCAAGGAAGTAAGAGGATTCTGGGATCTGAAAGCTGATTTATAACTGGAGAATAGACTGAGAAGTAGAGAGGAGTATGGATGGTGGGGCTGGGACTTAGAGAGGATAGGTGATAGATGACACTAAAAAGTAGATATGGTTCAAACCCTGAAAAATCTGAAGATTTGCTGAGAATTTTAAACTTTATCTTGAAATAAATAAAAAGCCATTGTTATGTTTTAAGTAAAGGACTAAAAGTATTAGATTTGCTTTTTAATAATCACTCAATTTTCACTCCAGAATAATGAACTAATGAAGGGCAAGACTAATGACCAGATAGAAAAATAATGCATTAAGTTAATCAAGCGATGATGATGACCCTATCCATAGAAATTACTTTGAGGATGGAGAGAAGTGGGCTGATTCCACAGACACCCAGAAGATAAATTTTGCAGGCCTTGGTATTCAATGACTCAAATCAATAGATATGGGGTAGGAACCAGAAACATAAAGTTTGTTAAGTTCGCTGGGCTTCTGAAAGAGTATTGTAGTTTCAGCTAATTTCTGGAAATGTATATCCATTCACAGTGTAATTATCAGTTAATCGAACGTTCGGTTTACCAGTGGTGTCCATTCCTTAACTACTCTAACTAAGTGAGAGTTCACTGTATGTGCATGAGCTGAGTAGTGATATATGTAATTAATGGAGATTCATGAATTGAAATTGTTGTGGGTAATCACTTTCAAATGACTTAGCTAGAAAAAATTATTTACATTTTAATAATACTGTTTGATTAACATGAAAGAGGGAGGGAGAGAAAGAACAAAATCTGATAATTTAACAACCAAATATTTGTCCTTCATCATTAAAAAATAGAATTCGTGGACTAATTTCACAAATAGATACCTAAAAATGCAAAAACCATGTTAGATAGAATTAAAGTAAATCTGGTTACTGTCCTAGATGGATTCACATGCTACTGAAGTTTTGTAAATAAAATAAGCAAACGTGGGGCTTTTTCAAACGTTAATGTGAACACTTTGAGTGGCAAAGACCTAAAGAATATGATACCAGCAGTGAACCCTTATTCATGTCCATAGACAGAAGCACAAATATTACCTACATTTGCTTCTGTTCACCTTTCATTTTGGACCCTAAGTTAGCGAGCAGGTTGGAAGAAACTATCCTGAAGTCCACTGTCTCATAGAACAGATTAAGACAATTATTTTGGAAGTTGCCACTCTTTCTTAGCCTTTTCCATAGATGGACATTTATGCCTATGTCAGAGTAATCACTATTTCATTCAATTGTACTTTGAAAAAGGTAACATGAAAAATTCGTTGAAAGGATAAGGATACAATATCAATTGGTTTCTTTGTTCACTCTTTAACAGCATCATTTTGTAGGCAGAATTACAGGTCTCATACAACATTCAGAACCTGAATAAGATGAAATTCATGCGTTCTTGAATTGATCTTGATCATTTCTGCACAATTCCCCAATCATAGAGAGGATAAAGAGATGGCTGACTTTGCTAGATGTTTTAGAAGTGTGATTTTCAATTACTGCTATATTTTCAATCTTAAAATTAATTTTTTAAATAATTATGCCTCTGGCATGCATTATATGGTATGGTATAGCACTAAGGATGACAAAGGTCATCCATGATCTATTCAAGGAAAGACAGTTTTTGCTCCTTGGGTGTTATTCATGCCTAGAGTTATTATTTAAAGCTTTCTTAGAGGGGAATAAAAAGGTTACAAATGGTGGTACTGGTCATATAGTAGGTTATTTCTATGAGATCCAAATATTTTAAAGTCATCAGCATGAAGATTCACATACAGGTCACTGCCAACCTTTGAGCTGTAGGTCACAAAACTTAATCAAAATTAAGGGACACCT